>NC_086110.1:15491366-15794893 GCF_963921235.1 Mobula hypostoma | reverse complement strand
CTTATAAAAAGTAGAGATGCTGAAGGTTCTTTTGGGCCCCTTGTGATGTTCTGCTGCAGGATTGCAGTAAATTCTAGTGAACACTGATTCCTTGGGGTCCTCACCAGGAATGTGGTGAAGAGTATTTTGAGCCTGGGGCTGAAGCGGGTTGGTTACCAGGTGCTCATACAATGCAGTAGCTCATGACTCTCTGCTTTGTGGATTAGGACAATCCAGCTTGGTTTGCGAGCTTCTGGAATGGCATCCACCTAGAGCCATTGGTAGCCATCAAGACAGTTTCCTTTGTTGAAAGCTCCTGGTGTCTCTAAGCTTTGGCAGGTGCTCTTGCCCTCTCCTTCTATTCCCTTAGTGTCACCTTGTCAGAGGTGTCCAGTTTGGCTGAAAGCACGGCTGGACCTCCCTGAGAGGGCAGTCGGACAACCCTGGTGCGTCCAACAGATTACTGGTGTCCTCCAGTCCTTCTCAAACATCCTTTGGCTACAGCATCAGCTCTCAGTTTCCAGCCTTGTTATTTCCCCGCATAGGCCAAGTCAGAGCTACATGGGGATTCTGCCAGAGCTGGGGATTGTGAGTGCAGCGGTTGCAAAAACCTTTCTCTCTTTACAGTGAAAGACAATGAGACATAGGAGCAGAATTAGCCCATCGAGTCTGCTCCACATCCTGTTCTCCCCGTAGCCTTTGACACATTACTAATCAAAAGCCTATCAACCTCTGCTTTAAATATACCCAATGACTTACACTCCAGGCATTCACTAACAGTAAAAAACATAAGCTTTGCAATTGCAGTGCCGTGACATTGACTAAAGCTACGCCCTTGACAACAAGTGGCACGATAGCGTGGAGGTTAGCACGTCGCTTCACAGCGCCAGAGGCCGGGGTTCAACTCCCATGACTGTAAGGAAATTTTATGTTCTCCCCATTAACACTTGGGTTTCCTCTGGGTGCTGCGCTTTCCAAAGACATAGGGGTCAGTAGGTTAATCGGTCCATGGGTGCAATTGGGTGGTGAGGGCTCGTTGGGCCGTAATGCTCTGTTACCATGCTGTATATCCCTAAATTAAATTAAAACAAATGTGACTTATTCCTGCGGAGTTTTCTGTCTCTGCTTGTCCACCTGGTGCTAGGTAGGTGACTTTATACAGGGAGCTTAACTGTTGCTGCCAGTATTCATTTCACAAGAGGCTTGTGTAGGTGAGGTCTTACTTATATGAGCTGTGTTTGAATCTGGATGCTGTAAATACAAGATCAATGCCCAGTTTGGAGACTCAAGGCTGCAGATGCCAGAATCTGGAGCAACACACAAGGTGCTGGTAGAAACTGTGTTATACAGTTAAAACATGGTCTGCCAGAGTTGATGTGAAATCCCACTTGTCTGTTGTGATCAACCTGTGAACTGACTTGTTTCCACCTATGTGTTTTATGTTTCTTATCTCTTTGTAATAATTGTAATTGTCTACCAAAACGTGTTTGGACACTATTGGGCTCTAGGTTCATCATGGTCACTTTAAGATTCAAGTTCACGTGTAACTTAGACCAAAAGTGAAATGTGCCGTTTGCATTAACAACAAACACACCCTGTGCTGGGGGCAGCCACAAGTATCGTCACATACTCTGACACCAACAGAGCGTGGCCACAATTCTCAACAGAACAACACAGAAAACAACAATAGCAAAGCAAGCCCCTGTTCCTCCTGCCCACTCGAGCACATACACTGCCTTCTAACCCCAAGAGAGCCCGTATTCTTCAGCCTCCTGTCTCCGCAGACCCAGATTTCGACTTGGCCTTGGATGCAGGCGTGCAGCCACTGAGCCTTCGGCTGCCGCAGCATGACCACTGCAATGCCACCAAAACTACAACTGAAAAGTAGAGATTGCACAAAATACTTTTACCTGGAGAAACTGTGAGACAGCATTGAGGGAATGTAATAAACAGGCTCATCTATTTGTAAACCCTACCTAAAAGGGGGAAGATGAATGCTTTATCTGTGACGCAAGAGTTCACACAAGGAAATAAAATTTGTTTTATTAAATTGAACTGTGGTACACATCGTCTTATTGGTATTGTATGGCGCCTGGACTTTGCTCAATCTGCAGCTCCATTTCTCCCATCTAATAAGAAGGCATAATTGCAGCCTTTCACAGCCAGAGACCCAGTTTGTTAAACTGAAGTTCAAATCCCACTAGCACACTGGTAAATTTAAATTCAAATAAGTCTGGAATAACACGCTAATACTAACGACTGAGGTTACTAGATCATTGCAATTTATGAGCCTCATGAAATCTATTATCCTTACCCAGTCAGGTTTTTATGTTGCTCCAGACCTACAGAAGCCACCTAAGTTCAGAAACAATTATAGATACAGAATAAATGTTGATCTTTGCACATTTTCCGTACAGAAATAAAGTGTTCATTTATCCCTGATTTGTAAAAACAATATTAAATTTGTACACTTGGATAAGGCACACAAAAAAACCACTAAGGATTTTGAGTTCTTTTGCACCATATGTTAAACCATCTCAGTCTATAGAATATTTTAGGAAGTTGGTCAACTAATCTCAGAGTCCAAAGCAGGTTATTATTACTGACGTGTTGTGACACATATAATATACTCACACACATAGTGGATTCTGGTTAATCAAGACAGCTACTTACTTGGGACAACCCTTGAAGAACAAAGACTAATGGAGAAAATATCCGAGATTCCCTTTCTTTATTTAGGACACTGTACCTCTTAGTTGGGAAAGGAGACTGTTGCTGAACAGTTTCTAACTTGCATCATTCATGTGCACTTATGTAGTCATTAGACACAACACATGGCATCCAGTGAAGAGTTTTTAAATAGTGCCAGTTATATGTACTTGTGTTCAAAAAGCAGTGATTTTTATCACTGATAGCTGCTAAGAAATTGGCAGTGCAACAATTCAGATTCAGTTAATCAAAATTCACTGTAAGCCGTGCTTAGATTGAAGAGTTTTTAAATAGCACCAGTTGTGTGTGCGTTTGTTGAAAAGCAGTGAGTTTTCTCACTGATAGTTGGCGAGAAATAAGCAGTAAGGCCTTTTGGAATTGTTGTGCTCACTGCAGTTTCAAGCGTTCAGACGCCAGGAGTGAAAATTAAAAAAATTTCACAACTTCAACAAGTTAAAAATTATGAAGAATCTGAAGGTATTGACAAGTGTCTTGAATGTTACAATGAAAAATGAAGATTTGGAGGATGCATTCGTCAATAGCAATTGTATGAAGGCAGTCCATTATCTACACTAGGTGTCTGCACTGATTTTGTTCATTTACAGTCAATCAAAAGAACACAGCAGTGGGCAGGTACACTGGATAAATTCCTCTGTTGATAACAATTAGTAACTAAACAGTTTTATAGTACTGTAGTAGTATTGACTGTGTTTTAATTTGTTCTGTATTTCATTTAAATACTTTATTACTCAGTTAAACAGTGGTTTATCTTTTTTTTACCTTTTTAACTATTTCAGTGAAACCAGCTAATTGGGGAAGCCCCTTCATGGGCCAAAATGTAGTTGTCCCCATGTGCCCCAATTAACCAGAATCCACTAGGCATAGTGGTTTACAGTGCCAGCGATCTGAGTTCAATTCCTGTTGCTGCCTGTGAGGAATTTGTACATTCTCCCCGCGAATGCATGGGTTTCCCCCGGATGCTCCAGTTTCCTCCCACAGTGATTAGGCATGGCTCGAAATGCCGGAAGGACCTACTTCACACTGTATGGCAATCAATCAATAAATAAATAAATATTGATATTTATACTGTGTGTGTGTAGTGCAAATAAGACAAAAATAGTGAGGTAGTGTTCATAGTCCATTCAAAAATTTCCTGGTGGACAGATAGGAGCAGTTCCTAAAACATTGAGTATTTGTCTTCAGGCTCTTATACCTCCTCCTGATGGTAGCAATGAGAAGAGGGCATGTCCTGGGTGGTGCGGGTTCTTAATGATGGATGCTGCCTTTTTGAAACATTGCCTTTTGAAGATGTCCTCCATGCTGGGGAGGCTGGTGTTCATGATGGATCTGGCTGTGTTTACAATGCTCTACAGCTTTTTCTGATCCTGTGCATTGACCCTTCCATACCAGACAGTGATGTGGCTAGTTAAAATGCTCTCCAAGGTATATCTGTAGAAATTTGTTGGAGTTTTTGGTGACCTAACAGATCTCCCCAGACTCTTGATGAAATATAGCTGCTGGCATAGCTTCATTGTAATTGCATCAATATGTTGGGCCCAGGATAGACCTTCAGAAATGGCCCTTTAGCATGCCTCTGTCTTTCTGTTGAGCTGAAATGATGGCACCACCTTGTTTATCCCAATCCAGCCTATTTGTTTAGCCTATTTCTGGGTAATAAAGTGAAACAGGCACAAAAAAAACTTGGAGAATATTTTGGAAATGGTGACCACAATATATAATTAAACAGAGTTCTTACACGTAAAGTGAAAACTCAAGAACAAAGATACCTAATGATAAAAGCAAATTTTAGTAAGATCAAAATAACCAGTTTGGTTTCATGGAAGGAAAAAATGACCAATAAAACAATTAGATAAAAGATGCAGTGAGGATTGTGAGGATCCAGAAGTAATCTCATTGTGGATGAGAATCCATGGATAAATTGACTTGAACTGAATTTACTTTATTTCTTACATCCTTCACATACAGGAGGAATAAAAATCTTTACGTTATGCCTCCATCTAAATGTGCAATGTGCAATCATAGTAATTTATAATAAATAGAACAGTCAATGTAACATAGAAGTACACTCAAGTCAGCATGAGTTAATCAGTCTGATGGCCTGGTGGAAGAAGCTGTCCCAGAGCCTGTTGGTTCCGGCTTTTATGCTGCAGTACCATTTCCCAGATGGTAGCTGCTGGAATAGATTGTAGTTGGTCCCCAGTGATTCTTCGGGCCTTTTTCTGACACCTGTCTTTGTAAATGTCCTGAATCATGGGAAGTTTACAACTACAGGTGCGCTGGCCTGTCCACACCACTCTCTGCAGAGTCCTGCGATTACAGGAGGTACAGTTCCCATACCAGGCAATGATGCAGCCTGTCAGGATGCTCTCAATTGTGCCCCTGTAGAAGGTTCTTGGGATTTGTGGGCCCATACCAAACTTCCTCAACTGTCTGAAGTGAAAGAGGCGCTGTTGTGTTAGCCCGTCTCCATTCCTCCTGTAGTCCACAACCAGCTCCTTTGTTTTTGCAACATTGAGGGAGAGGTTGTTTTCTTGACACCACTGTGTCAGAGAGCTGACTTCTTCGCTGTAGGATAATTTGTTATTGTTTGAGATTAAGCCAATCAATGTAGTGTCATCGGCAAATTTAATTAGCAGATTGGAGCTGTGGGTGGCGATACAGTCATGGGTATACAGGGAGTAAAGGAGGGGGCTTAGTACACAGCCCTGAAGGCTCCTGTGTTGAGAGTCAGAGGGGTGGAGGTGAGGGAGCCCACTCTTACAACCTGCTGGTGATCGGTCCAGGATCCAGCTGCACAAGGCAGGGTGAAGGCCAAGGTCTCTGAGCTTCCCGTCAAGCCTGGATGGAATTATGGTGTTGAATGCTGAACTGTAGTCCAAGAACAGCATTCTCACATAAGCATCCCTCTTCTCCAGATATGTAAGGACAGTATGTAGAGCAATGGCTATTGTGTCATCTGTCGCAAAATAAAGGTTAAATCTCATTTGAAATGTCACGTATTTATTGATAAGAAAATAAGAATGGCATAGGGAAGGAGCAGGAGCAAGAAAGAGAGACTGGAGAAACTAAATAGCAGTAAAAAAATAACCCAGCCAGAAGCCCGAGCAGAGTTTATTTGTCATGTGCTCCGGGAAGGCACTAGATCCTTTCTTTATTAGCAATAATAAATTTAGTACATATACATGAACATGGTGGCAGTATGAAAAGCTAGAGATGGAAACAAATTTCAAGTGGGAAATGTGGAAGTGGGAGAAGTAGTAAACTTATTTTGATTCAGCTTCTCAGATATTCAGCATGAGATCAATATTTTATCCTGTGTTCATTGAGGTTAGCTGCACTGTTGTTTTAGACAACGACCTTCATTCAGTCAATGTGCTGTTATACTGAGGCTTGCAACTCTCACCTCTCACTTTCCGTTTTATTCCCCTGACTCTTTCTGTCATTCAGAGATTAAATCAGAATCAAATCTCACAGGGTTTAAACAACACACACAATATTCTGGAGGAACTCTGCAGGTCAGGGAGCATCTGAGGAGGGGAATAAACAGACAACTTTTTGACCAAGACCCTTCATTCATTTTGACCCTTCATTTTGACCAAGACTGAATGAAGTGTCTTGTGTCTCTTAGGAATTACAGTCAGTCTGACATCTGGAAAGAATGAACAAGCAGTTCTTTCATGATTAGCTCTTCATACTGTGGTTTCCTATACTTTAGAGAAAGCTTTTGTAAATTGAATAACCACTTTGCAAAACATTTCTTTAGTCCACAAGGGTGAGCTGAGCTCCTACTTGCCTGTTATCTTAATTCTCTGTCTTTCACTTCCATTAGTGTTCCAGGAAAGCCAGCATCTCATTTTCGGCTTGGGCACATCAATACCTTCGGGACACAATTTTGCATTCACGATTTCAGATAGCCAGCATTTTCGGTTCGTGACAGTGCCGGTCAGTTCTAATGAAAATGATGAAAGTGATCAATGATAATGGCAGTTTTTTTTTCTCTGCTGCCTGATCTGTTGAGTATCCAATATTTTGTCTTTATTTTAAGAAAATAAGACCCATTGAGAATGAATGGAGTGATTCATAATTCATCTGTTATTGTCACATGTATTGGGATACGGTGAAAGGCTTTTGTTTGCTTGCCATTCAGAGAGATCACTCCATACCGAAGTACACCGAGCGAGTGCCAAAGGGGGAAAATTCAGAATATAGTGTTACAGTTACAAAGTGAGTGTAATGCAAGAGCCCTGATGAGCTCTGCTCCTGAATCCTATAACAGTGCGATAGAAGTTGACCTTAGCTTAGTGGTATGTGTTCTTAAGCTTTTATATCAGGATGGAATAGGGAATAATGGGGGTGTGAAAAGTCCTTGATTATATTGACTGCTTTCCCAAGCCCGTGGCAAGAGTAGACAGAGTCAGTGGAGGGGAAGCTGTTTTCAAGATAGTTCGGATTGTGTTTACAACTCTGCAATTTCTTTTGGTCTTGGGCAGAGCACATAGCATATCAAATTGTCGTACACCTGCATAGGATGCATCTGTAAAAGTTGGAGAGGGCCATTGAGGATATGCTGTAGTTTCTTAGTCTTGTACAATAGAATTACACTGCCTCAAACTACAATTTAGAGTCTTGTAGCACAGGAACAGGCCCTATGCCAACCATTGCACACCCCACATGCATTAAAATGATGTTAATCACAATTTTATTCTCCCCACATTCTTGTTAACTCCCCTCTGATTCAACACTAGGGACAATTCACAATAGCCTTTAGAATGTGGGAGAAAATGGAAGCAGCCCGAGGAAACCCACGGACAATGTGGGAAATGTGCAATTTTGTATGGACTGTCAGAATTGAGTCCTGATCTCTCGGGTCTCAAAAAGGATGTAGGCAAAAGACGGGCAACTATAGGCCAACTAGCTTAACATCTGTAGTCGGGAAAATGCTTGAAGCTGTCATTAAGGAAGAAATAGCGAAACACTTAGAAAGGTGTGGCTCCATTAGACAGACGCAGGATGGATTCAGAAAGGGCAGGGTCCTGTTAGATAAACTTCCTGGAGTTCTTTGAGGACGTAATGAGTGCAGTGGATTGAGGGGAACAGGTGGATGTCGTATACTTGGATTTCCAGAAGGCATTCAATAAGGTCCGCACAAGAGACTTATAAATAAGATACGGATGCATGAAGTTGGAGGAAGTGTATTGGCATGGATAGTGGATTGGCTAACCAATAGGAGGCAGAGAGTTTTATAAATGAGTGTTTTGTGTTTTTCCGGTTGGCAGTCGGTGGTGAGTGGGGTGCCGCAGGGGCTGGTGCTGGGCCCGCAGCTGTTTACCTTTTACATTGATGATTTAGAAGAGGGGACTGAGCTAAACTGAGTGGAAAAGCAAATTGTACAGAGGATGTGGAGAGTCTGCAGAAGGATATAGATAGGTTAAGTGAGTGGGCCAAGGTCTGGCAGATGGAATACAACGTTGGTAAATGCGAGATCATTCACTTTGGAAGGAATAATAGAAGAGCAGATTATTATTTAAATCATGAAATATTGCAGCATGCTGTTGTGCAGAGGGACCTAGGAGTGCTTGTTCATGAATCACAAAAAGTTGGCTTGCAGGTACAACAGGTTATTAAGAAGGCAATCGGAATGTTGGCCTTCATTGCTAGAGGGATTGAATTCAAGAGCAGGGAGGTCGTGCTGCAACTATACAGGGTACTGGTGAGGCCGCACCTGGAATACTGTGTACAGTTCTGGTCTCCATACTTGAGGAAGGATATACTGGCTTTAGAGGCGGTACAGATGAGGTTCACCAGGTTGATTCCAGAGATGAAGGGGTTAACCTATGAGGAGAGATTGAGTCGCCTGGGACTATACTCTCTGGAATATAGAATGAGAGGGGATCTTATAGAAACATACAAAATTTTGAAAGGGATAGATAAGATAGAAGTAGGAAAGTTGTTTCCATTGGTAGGTGAGCCTAGAACTAGGGAACATTGCCTCAAGATTCAGGGGAGAAGATTTAGGACCGTGATGAAGAGAAACTGTTTTTCCCAGAGAGTGGTGAATCTGTGGAATTCTCTGCCCAGGAAAGCAGTTGAGGATTCTTCACTAAATATATTTAAGATACAGTTAGATAGATTTTTAGCAACACTCACAAGCTGGAGGAACTCAGCAGGTCAGGCAGCATCCGTGGAAATGATCAGTCAACGTTTTGGGCCGAAACCCTTCATCAGGACTGAAGAGGGAAGGGGCAAAGGCCCCATAAAGAAGGTGGGGGGAGGGTGGGAAGGACCATCTGCAGAATATTTTGTGTTTAAATAGATTTTTACATAGTAAGGGAATTAAGGGTTATGGGGAAAAGGCAGGTAGATGGAGCTGACCTCACGGACAGATCTGCCATGATCTTATTGAATTGCGGGGCAGGCTCGATGGGCCAGATGGCCTACTCCTGCTCCTATTTCATATGTTGTTATGTTCTTATAGGTCCTGTTAGATAGCAGCTCCATCATCTGCTGCAACATGTCTCCCATGTCTTACAAGAACTTGTTTTAAACTCTGTCCTTGGGAAACAATTGAGCCGCCTCCTCCTGGAATTCCTAGCTCTGCTGTTTCTGTTGAACAACCTTGTTACATTCCTTGTTGTCCTGGATCTGCCTTTGTCACCTGTTCTGTCCCTCTGCTGCTCCCTACCTGAGCTTGTTCTGCTTCCTTGCAGCAGCTCCCACCATTCAGAGTCATTGATCCTATTTCCAAATAGACATGGCACAGAAGGACTGAGAGGTTCACAGAATACATAAGCCACCAGTGAGGCAGGCCATTAGGGTCCATGCTCCTCATTCTCTGGTTGATCATTCATTGCTGTACACGAGCAAATGAAGCAGCAGGAACTCGTAGCAACACAAAGCGGCACAGAGGAAATGTAGACAGGCCACAAGGATCAATGGCTAGTGTGCGGAAGGGCTGATCTGAGCTACGGAACAGTTTTCTTCTATCCCTGGTACAAAGCGCTATACTTGTTCCGCCCTGTGTATTTGATGTCGGATTGAGGATTAATATGGAACCTTGTGTTTGCCCCTGTGGACTGAACTGATATGTCCTGGAAACTGTTCATCTAACATCCTAGGGATGGCAAAAACGTTTCACTCCATCAGAATTTTCCCTTCCACTCCCCCCAGCTTCTCTACTCACTGAATTTCACATGTTTTATTTCTCTTTCCCTGTCGCATACTTAGGAGTTGTGGTGGGAGAGTATTAGCTGTTTTTCTCTCTCCACAGATGCTGACTGACCCACTGAGTGTTTCCACCAATTCTTTTGTTTCACCTTTACCCCTGTTGTGCTCCTTCGCAGTAGAGGAGACTGCATGGGAGGCATGGAAAGTTCGTAAAAATTTTACTTAGGTTCTCCATTTTCAAAATAAACATTTGCATCCAGGAATACATGGTTGAAGCAAAATCCATAATGTTGAGTCGAAGGATCAATGCTTCATTCACCCTTTATAGCGTGCAAGTTCCTATCACAACGTCTGTCCATCTCTAAGTACCAAGCTTCAATAAATAACTGCAGATGCTAAGAAAATCTAAAATAAACACAAAAAAATGCTGGAAGCAGTCAACAGGTCAGGCTGCATCTCCTTCCCAATTTCGATGAAGGGTCTTCTCCTTGAAACAGAGCCAGGTGGAGTATCCTTCATCAGAAATGGAAAGGAGGGAAGTGTGTTCAACCCCTTCCCTAGTTGTTCTATAGGCTTGAGTTGCCATTTTGATCCACTGTAGGTAGTCCTTATGGTGAAGGTGTTGGCTCAGGGAATGCTTAGGTTGAGACCCAAAAGAAATTAATAGAAGTAGAAAGATTAAAGAGTAGCACACAAGGGTCAGGAGAGCAAGACAAAGGAGGGAATGATCAAGACGAAAATGCATCTGGTGACCTCAATGCAAAGAGAATGAGAGAAATCAAGATCATGTGATCTGACCAGGGTTGAGGAACAGCCAGAGGGAAGTAGCAAGAAGGAAAGGATCACAACGGAAGCCAAAGTGGAGTCTGTGTGCATATGGCTAGTCTAGGGCCCAGCACTAGGCAGGAAAAAGAATGAATAATACAAAGGAAGCTTGTTAAAAAAGGAAACACTGTAAATCTATCTTTGCAACTTCTGGTTATTGACTAATGGAAATAGTTTGAAATAGGAGTTGTGTTTTTGAATCGTGCTGGAACGAATGCCTTGTGCGGCAATGATTGTGTGAGTGATTGGTTGTGGCAAGCGGGGCGAAGAAAATGTCAGAGTGCTTTACAAGTTTATCCAAGAAAAATAAAGCAGTGTTTTGCAACAAGTCTTGGTCCATGAAGTCACTTGATTATTTAAACTGAGCCTGTAGGGGTGAAACTTTAAATCTAAATTGGTATTGAAAAGAAACATAACCCGTGTAATATTGTGGTTAAGTGTGGAATTACAACTGCCCTATAAGACACAGAAGGAGAATTATGCCATTCAGCCCATCGATTCTGGTCCACTATTTGACCGAACCTGATTTATTATCACTCTCCTGCCTTCTCCCCACAACCTTTGAATCCTTTACTATTCAAGAACGCATCATCCTCAGCTTTAAATATACGCAAAAATAGCTTGGACTCCAAAGCTTCCCATGGCAATGAATTCCACAGATTCACCACCTTCTAATACTAATCTGGTTAAATGAAAGAACTCTGCTTGACGACTGCCACCGGCCAACCTTTGAAATGTTTCATCAACCTTTCTGAAAGATTTGAATGCTTGGGATATAATTTCATAACAGCGAACGACTGCCCAGTTCCTCCCCTAAGTTGGCAATGTCTGTGCATGAAAGTGTGAGCAGTTGAGAGGTCAATGAAGCTGAGCTGCTCTCTGTCCTCCTCCAGTTTAACCCTGCCTATACTTGTATTCTGTATAAGAGGAGCATATTGCCCAGTCCTAGCTGTGATCTATTGACTGAGAAAGTGAAGCTAATCTGCACAGTAATTTCCAACCATCAAGGATATTTGGAATGTAACTGATTATCTGGAAATATTTTGTCCTTCAGGGCACGTAACATTCTTGTTTGTCAATATCTCAGAGGATCTAACCCAGTCCCAACATATTGATGCAGCTACAAAGAAGGCAAGACAGCAGCTACATTTCATTAGGAGTTAGAGGAGATTTGGTTTATCAACTAAAACACTCAAAAACTTCTATAGATATACCGTGGATAGCATTCTGACAGGTGGCATCACTGTCTGGTATGGGGGTGGTAGTTGCTACTGCACAGGATCGAAAGAAGCTACAGAAAGTTGTAAAATTAGACAGCCCCATCTTGGGTACTAGCCTTTGTAGTATCCAAGACATCTTCAAGGAGTGGAGCTTTCGAAAGGCGGCATCCATTATTATGGAACTCAACACTCTGGGCACGCCCTTTTCTCACTGTTACCATCAGGAAAGAGGTACAGAAGCCTGAAGACACACACTCAGCGATTCAGGAACAGTTTCTTCCCCTCTGCCATCCGATTCCTAAATGGACATTGAACCCATGAACACTACCTCACTTTTTTGATATATATTATTTCTGTGTTTGTACTATTTTTAATCTATTTAATATACATATACTGTAATTGATTTGCTTATTTATTTTTTTCTTTCTATATTAATATGTGTTGCATTGAACTGCTGCTTCTAAGTTAACAAATTTCACGACACATGCCGGTGATAATAAACTTGATTCTGATTCTAATTTACTGTACTTAAAATAGCAAAAATATACCATTTCAGAGTGTCTGAATCTCCAGAATCAGAAATAAAGATCAAGGGTATGATTATGTTGAGAAAAAGTACTTGAAAAGGTGCAAACCTTCTCAATTGACGTGCTGCACTGTACTACGTTCTAAGCTCTATGATATTATCTACATTTTTTGATAATGAAGTCTGTTATACTTTCATTGTATGGCCCTACAAAGAAGGATTTGAAGGTCCTCATAGCATGGCAAAGTCCCGATGAAGGGCCTCGGTCAGAAACGTCAGTTGTTTATTCCGCTTCATAGATGCAGCCTGACCTGCTGAGTTTCTCCAGCATAATGTATGTGTTTCTCTGGATTTCCAGCATCTGCAGAATCTCTTGTGTATATGACACAACAAGAATCTTCCTTCTGGCTACGGAAAACATGTTTGTTACAAACACTTACAAGCACATAGTCGCACAAGAAAGCAGAAGTGTAATATTCTGGGACCGGAGTACATCACAGAATCACTTTCATTTTATGATCCTGCTTGAGGTCCCAGTTTCTTAAATTTAAACAATTTCCCTCAAAGGAAGATTAGAAGGTCAGCATCTCCTACACTCCTAAATTGTGGAACTCAAAACGTAAAACTATAAATGATGCGGACTCAGTTGTCACTTTTATGTGCCAGCTCCAAACTTATTTATTTAACCTTGCTTTTAACTAACATCATTTTGCTTTCATTTTGATGTTCGTATTTTATCCTATTGTAAAGCACTTTCAACTACATCATTTGTATGAAAAATGCTCTATAAATATATTATTATTAATAATAATATTAAAACACAGAAAATACTGGGAACACTCAATGTGTCAGGAGGCATTGTGGAAAGAGAAACAGAGTTAATGTTTCAGTCCATCAGAACTCTGCCCAGCAATCTCTGAAACATTAATGGTTTCTCCTTCCACAGATGCTGCCTGACCTGCTGAGTATTTCCAGCATCTCCTGTTTTTCTTTCTGAATTCCAGCACTTTTTTTTTTGATTTTCAAAAACCGAAGCAGACACAGCTTTATATGGGTGTATATATAATCATTGGGTATATTTAAAGCAGAATTTGATAGGTACTAGATTATTAAGAGGGGTAATAAATCAGCCAAATGGAAAGGAGCAGCAGACTCAATGGGCTGAATGGCCAAATACTATCCCTATGTCTTATAGTCTTATATATAACCAGTAATGGGCACATATGCACGCTTGCACTTGCTTATTGAATGTAAACTTTTTTTGGCACTGTTTTAATTTGAAGGATATTGTCATGTTTTGCATCTGTATTTCACTCCTCATATCATTATAATAAGTCCCAGGTGGCTGTCCCTGAAGGATTGACTTGGCAATGCTGGATGTCAGCAAACACTTGATTACATTCAAAGGAACAATCGAAATCCCTGTTTAGCTGGATGCAGCTGGCGATATCTGAAGTAGAGCCACAGGACGATCACCGCTGCTGTTGCTCGGCACCCCCAGTGACCTCCATTCAGGGCCCCGGGCAATCTTTCCAACTGAGGCAACACTTCACCGCAAATCTGCTGGGGACGCCTATCGTGTCCGGTGCTCCTGATGCAGCCTCTGCTACATCCGTGAGACCTGTCGTAAATCTGGGGACTGCTTTGTCGAGCACCTCCACTCCCTTTGCCACAAGCAGTGGCCGAACATTTTAATTCCCACCCCCATTCCTGTTCCAACGTGTCCATCCATGGCCTCCTCTTGTGCCAAGATGAGGCCACCCTCAGGGTGGAGGAGCAACACCTTATATTCTGTCTGGGTAGCCTCCAACCTGATGGCATGAACGTCAGTTTCTCCTTCTGATAAGTAATTTTCCCAACTCCTCCCCTCCTTCCTCTGTTCCTCACTTTCACTCTCACACTTCTCACCTGTCTATTACTTTCCACTGGGTCATCTCCTCCTTCCCTTTCTCCTATGGCACACTCTCCTCACGATCAGATTCCTTCTTCTCCGGCCTTTGACCTTTCCCACCCACCTGGCTTCACCAGTTATCTTCCAGCTAGTCTCCTTCCCCTCGCCCCACCTTTTTATTCTGGCATCTTCCCCCTTCCTTCTCTGTCCTGAAGTAGGGTCCTAGCCCAAAACATCGACTGTTATTCATTTCCTTAGACGCCACCTGACCTGCTGAGTTCCTCCAGCATTTTGTGTGGGTTGCCTCCAGTGATCCCTGCCTTTGCTCGTCCTCATTCTCTCCAACTTCCCTCGGCTCTTTCCTCTGTCAGCATCCCCTTGCCAACTCCCTTTTGGCTTTCACCCCCTGCTCATGTGAACTTATTGCTCTGACAGCTGTCTCCTTCAGGCTGATCCCGATCTCCAACAGGCTTTTGTACCTCCTCCCTGATGGTAGCAATGAGAACAAGGCATGACCTGGGTGATGGGGGTCCTTAATGATGGACACCTCCTTTTTGAGGCAGCGCTGCTTGAAGATACCCTGGACTCTAACTGCAATCTATCCTTGCCTGGACATTGTGTTCACCCTTGCGTTGCTGCAACTTCCACAGAGGCATTTTGCAGGAAAATTAAGAAATACAGTACAATCTATGAAAACCTGCACATAAATAAAGAGTGACAAACAACTAAGGTGCAAAAGCTGACAAGTTGTGCAAATTAAAGAAATACTGAGAATGTAAGTTGTAGAGTCCTTGAAAGTGAGACTGTATGTTCTGGAATCAGTTCAGAGTTGATGTGAGTGAAGTTATTCATGCTGGTTCAGGAGCCTGATGGTTGTAGTCATAGAATCATAGAAAAGTACAGCACAGCATCTGGCTATTCGACCAATCTACTCTGTGCCGAACCATTTAAATTGCCTAATCCTATCAACTGCACCCGGACCATCGCCCTCCATATCCCTCCCATCCACGTACCTATCTAAGTTTCTCTTAAATGTTGGAATTGAGCTCCCATGCACCACCTGTGCTGGCAGCTCATGCCACACTCTCGCCACTGTCCAAGTGAAGAAGTTCCTCCTTAGGCACCCCTTAAATATTTCACCTTTCACCCTTAACCCATGACCTCTAGTTGTAATCCCACCCAACCTCAGTGGAAAAAGCCTGCTTGTATTTACCCTATCTATACTTCTCATAATTTTGTATAACTCTTTAAAATTCCCTCTTGATCTTCTGTATTGTAGTGTGGTAACCCTTCCTGAACCTGGTGATGTGGGACTTAAGGCTCCTGTACCTCTTGCTTAATTGTAGTATTGGGAAGAGGGCATGGCCTTCTGTGCAGCTGTAGCTGTTTTCGTAAAGGACTGCCATCCTTTTGATGAAACCAGGGCTGGTTCAGAAGTCGCAGGCCTTTGACCCAGTGTTAAAGGAATGGTGATACCTTTCCAAGTTATAAGCACAAGAGATTTTGCAGATACTGGAAATCCAGAGTAACACACACACACACACCACACACACACACACACACACACACAATGCTAGAGGAACTCAGCAGGTCAGGCAGCATCGATGGAAGGGAATTAACAGTCAATGTTTCGGGCTGAGACCCTTCACCAAGTCGTCACCACAAATCAGATGTGTTCAGCTTGGAGGGGGACCTGCAGGTGGTGGTGTGTTCCCATGCAACTGTTTCCCTTGACCTTCTTATAGAGTCATAGAGGGATAAACCACAGAAACAGGCCATTCGGCCCATCAAGAATGTGCTGACCAACTAGGTGTTGGTGTTAGAGGTCACTGGTTTGGGAGATGTTGTTGGAGTAGCCTTAGAAAGAGTTTGTAGTGTAATTTGCAGAGATTCTGTGCTGCAACCACTGCACCAGTGGTGAAGGGTGTTAATGTGTAGGGTATTGGGTGAGCGTACCAGTGGAGCAGACTGCTTGTCTACTTCAGGTGGGTTATCACTAAGGTTTGGCACAGTGCATCTACTGGTATGAACTGTGAGTAAATCCTGTTCGGTGAAACTATGCAGATGCATACTATCTGAATGCATTTCATGTAGAATCCTTCAAGCAAATTGGGAAGGGAAACTTCCATTGACCAAGGCAGAATTAGTGGATTTGAACCAATACATGGAAAATTGGAAAACGCTTCCACCCAATGTTTCTTGAAATGTGTTAAGTAAAGCAATAAATAAAGCGTTTAGAGAATCTGCAGTCTGTTTATTCTTCCCCAGCAACATGAAGCATATTAGCCACATTTGGCTTGTTTTTTGAAGGGGATAGTTTACCATAGATTTTGTTGGGAATTTTAGCTTTGCTCTTAGAGTATGGAAAACATAAAACTTTTCTCCTATCACTTGGTCAGCCCATTCTATTTATCTCCATAATAGCTACAGTATTTCTCCAATAGCATGAACTTGTGCACGTGGAGTTCAAATGGCCAAGGAGAGACATAAACATATTACAAAGGTAATGAAGTTGTTTGAGCACCTATATCGCAAAGGTGTATTGGCTAATTTTGGCTGCTTAGCTAAGATTTTTAGGTTTAAGTCCTTGATTACATTTTATTTTTTGTTATCTTGCCAATCATTTACTAAAACATTGGCAATTCTTAAAACGTCTCTCCAATCACCATGATGTTCTTAATTACCTTGTGAGAGTTTTCGTACAAAGCAGCAGTTCCAAAAAATTTGTCTGTCACAACAGCATTCTTCTGAGTTTTTCCAGCACAGAGTGACAGTACATTGTGAACATCCCCTGACATACAGTTTGTGGTCTATGCACCCCAATCCAATTCCCACTTTCAACTTCTCCACTAGCACAGACTGACTACTTCCCTCTGCAGATGCTGACTAACCTGCTGAGTTCCTCCTTCTTGCTGAACATTCCAACATCTGTCTTATTTTGTTGTCCCAAACACTTCTAATGCCTCTGATCTCTCAGCCATTGGGTCTCTATCTTCTCGTCACAGCCCCAGTCCCTAATCTTCAGAACCCACCATTTTGCGTTTATTCGCTGTTCAAGCCAATCACTGACAGTATTTCCTTACAGTTTTCCACATTGTATTTTTTATGCTTAAATGTGAAATGGATGTCAACCATATACAGCTGAAAACAGAGGCCTAAGCTTAATGGATTTTTCCTATTTCTTGCATAAATTACCCCTATCCATATCCAGCACCTCTAGGTTTGGATACACGTCAATGGAAAGTTAGCCAGGACCCACGACTTGAAACCACAGCCTACTCTTCCTCTGTGTCCATACCTTTCCCATTCAGATGCAGAGGTCCTGCCCTAATAAGTTGAAGGGTCCCACACTTCAGTGTGTGGTCTGAGCAGCAGCTGGCTCCAATGGTGCTCTCAGGGTGCCCCATTCTCAAGTTGATACTACAACTTTTGACAGCTAGGAAACCCCCAACCCCAGCTTTGCTGGCTTTCAAAACTGATAATTTTAAATACCTAACTCTCATAGACATCAAAAAACTAGTAAAATAATAAATAATTTCAGAAAGACAAAATGTAGAAAAATGTAAAATCCTTACAAAAATTCTAAAAGCACAAATAATTAAGAACTTTAAAATAAACTGAAGTATCTAGAAGAGAATGAACTTACCTTGCCTGCAGGAGTTTTGCCCCACATTAGAATATCGAGCAATCCACATATTTCAGTCATTTCATTAGACCTGGACCACCTTCCATTTAAACAGGGAGATGTCAGATCTCAGAACAATTGTCATCGAACAAGATCTGGGTCAGTTTGTAATCAAAGTTGGAACTTTATAAAGTGGTGACTATTTAGGGACTTGATGGTCTGTTTTCTGAGAGACTGAAGGCCTATGATAGGCAAAACTCTAAATTTGGCTCATAAGAGCAGAAGTTGTTCTGGTGGGTGGGCAGATTTTTCTTTTCATTGGTAGGAATTATCACAGTGAACAATGATAAATCTTTCCAAAGGTGTTAGTAAGCTTCTGGGGCTGTAAAGAGAAATGCCAATACACTGTATGCAATGGTATGTCCTATTCAGAGGAGTCAGTCAATAAGGGAAAAGTGTAAATACTTATTATAAAGCATTTGCAGGTATTTGTAACTTATAGGTAGGTGGAAATTAATGAAAATGGATGGCATATTATTGCATGATGAGAAGATCCAGAAATATTTGTTTCTCATGTTTTCTTCCATTTGAAGAAAGCCATTCGTCCCATTGACTCTGTCAGTTTTCAAAGGAATCCCATTTCCCCCCTGTATTTATTGGTAACCTATTTCTCTCTCGTTGCCCTTCAACCACTCCCTGATTCTCTTCTCATCTGCTACTCAAGGCGTAATTTACAGTGGCCACATAATCTACCAACCAGCACTTCTTTGGAATGTGGGAGTAAAGCAGAGCCCCGGAAAAAATGCCGTACAGTCACCGTGGGAGAATATTCAAACTCTGCACAGATAGGACCTGAGGCTGGACAGCTGGCACCGTGAGGCAGCCTCTCTTTCTGATTAACAGGGTTGTGAGGGGAGGGGCAATGTGGGTGAAGCCCTAGGAAAATAAAGGCTATTCTGCTAATATCTGTACAAAGAGAGCAGCAACCAGGCAGCTTCAGTATTGTTACAAATGGGAACATTCTCGATGGAGAATGAAGTCAGGCTGGAACTGGGTGAAACCCCATTGTGCTAAACCAGGTCAGGTGTGGTTAATGGCTGCTTCTGACACTGACAGTTTGAGAAAACGAAGGATGTGATTTATTTATAAATACTAACAGACATGAGACTTATAATCTTCTAACAAGCAAAAATTAAACATTTCTATAGAAGACACTCTGATGACCACTTACGAGCACAAAACAAAATAGGAGAAAGAAGAAATTACAAACTAAAAATAAGTTGTTAAGAGAAAAAATAATTTATTCAATATTTTCTGCTTTGTCTGAAAGCAGAGGCAGTAATTTTATTTCCTTTAGCCTCTCCAAGTGTTTTGATTATTTATTAATTTTTCAGCACAGATTCAGATTGAGATTTATTTATCACATGAACATTGAAACATACAGTGAAATGTGTCATTTGGTTTAACAACCAACACGTCTAGAGATGTGCTAGGGACAGCCTGCAAATGTTGCCACACATTCTGGCACCGGCATAGGGTGCCCACAATGCAGAATGCAACAAGCAATAAAATAACAACCGTAAACCAGCCTATTCCTCCCTCCCTCACTCCCCTCACCCACCCACCCAACCACACGGACAGCCCTCCAGGCTGTTGTGTATTTAATATTTTAGTAGTATTTGTGTAATATTTTAAATATGTTGTTGATTAAGCATTCCTTATTGTTTAAATAATTTATTACAAGTTACATATATATCAAAATATGTGAATTGCATACGTCATGACACTACCATGTGGTAAGTGTGCAACTCGCTTAAAGTAAAAAACTAAGACTCTTATCCTTTGGCTCTCTTGTTTTCCTTTGAATTACTTTTATGTTCTGGAATTACAAAATATAATACAGGCCTAATCAGGTACAAGGGGTACCTAATAAAGTGGCCACTGAGTGGACAAGGACAGTGTTAGCATTTGCAGAGATTAAAAAACTGCTACGTTTTTTAAGGTCCTGGAAGAGAAAAAAGTTCACAAATCTGAAAATGAGAGCTAGATTTCTCTACAGTGAAATGAAAAGATTCTTCCTCACAAAGAATAATGGAAATATGGAACTCTTCCCCCAAAAGGCTGTAGATACTGGGTCAATTGAAATGTTCAAGACTGAGATAGTTAGACAAATACTTAGATTTTTTATATATGCAAGAGCATCAGGGGATAGGGAGTAAAAGCAGTTAAATAGAATTGATCTAATTGTATGGAACTACGTCTCGAGGGTCAAGATGTTCTACTGCTGTTCCTATGTTCCTAATTTTAATGCTGCTTTTTATTACAGATGGGTACAGAACTTTAGTGCTATTAGGGGATAAATAAGATTAGTTTTAATCAGAAATTGGTTTATGATTGTCACATGTACCAAGATACAGTCTGCATGCCATTCACACTTATGCTTACAGCCAACAAAAGCCAGACTTTAATTTCAAAGGTCATTAAAGATGTCAGTGAATCCAGGTTTTTGACACGTGCTTCACTGGAGATCCAGGCAGATGTCCATAGTTGTACTCACCATCGTAATGCGCACTCATCAGAAGGTTTGTGGAATTCTGAAGAGGTTTTGAGTTTAAAGGTCACCAATTTGCAATGTGACTTCCTAAACCGGATTGAAGGTGTGCTGTCACAACGCCTCTGGGTGGGTGACGAGTAACAAACGTTTTACACATGAGAGTGGGGACTGAGTAAAGCTCCATGCAAGAGGGCCGGCAATGGATAATTCTCAGCACAAAATGGTGAACATTAATTAAAACTGAATATGAGAAGGTGAACATTGAGTAACACTACACAAAGTGGTGGTTGAATAATATTTCTCAAAATAGCCTGGGTTCCAACAATTATATGTTTCTATGATCAGGCAGTTTAAACTGCGGAAACTACCGGAGTTGTGGACACAGCTCAGCTTATCATGAAATCCAGCTTCCCCTCCATGGACTCTTCTTGTTGCCTCAGTGAAGAACCTGGTATCATCAAAGACCGTTCTCACCCCAGACGTCCTCTTTTCTCCCTCTTCCCATCAGGCAGAGATGAAAAAGACTGAAAGCATGTAGCAGCAAGTTCAACGACAGCGTCTATCTCACTGTTATAAGACCATTGGACAGACCTCTTTTACGGTAAGGTGGATTTTCAACTTCACAATCTACCTTGTGTCTACATTGCACTTTCTCTGTAACTGTAACGCTTCATCCCACAGTGTTACTGCTGTTATCTTGTACTACCTCGATGTGCTGATGTAACGAAATAATCACGTGTGGATGGCATGCAGAACAGAAGTTTTTCACTGCACCTCAGTACAAGTGAAAATAATAAACTGGTTACCAAACACTACTTTCATCCTCTGAACAAAGAGCTCATACTACATTCTGAGTGCACTGTAAAAGTTGCATTAAATTACTCTTCTCTCTTATATGTTCACTTTCTTTTCTTTGTCTCTACTCTCTCTTCAGGAGGGTAAACTCATACTCCAAATAGAACGTGGAACATTACAACACAATACAAGCCCCTTGGCCCATGCTGCTGTGCTGACCTTCTAACCTACTCTAGGATCAGTCTAGCCCAGGGGTCCACAGTTCCACGGTATAAAAAAGGTTGAGTGAACTCGACTTTTTCTCCTTGGAGCAACGGAGGATGAGAGGTGACCTGGTAGAGGTGTATATGATGATGAGAGGCATTGATCGTGTGGATAGTCAGAGGCTTTTTCCCAGGGCTGAAATGGCTGCCACAAGAGGGCACAGTTTTAAGGTGCTGGGGAGTAGGTGCAGAGGAAATATCAGGGGTAAGTTTTTTATGCAGAGAGTGGAATGGGCTGCCGGCAATGGTGGTGGAGGCGGATACGGTAGGGTCTTTTAAGAGACTTAGGATAGGATCTCTTAGAGATAGGATCTTTTAAGATAGGTACATGGAGCTTAGAAAAATAAAGGGCTATGGGTAACCCTAGTAATTTCTAAGGTAGGGACATGTTCAGCACAACTTTGTGGGCTGAAGGGCCTGTATTGTGCTGTAGGTTTTCTATGTTTCTATGTTCTATGGGAACATTTGGTCTAACCTTTCCCTCCTAAAAAGCCCTCCATGTGCCTACCTCAGTGTTTCTAAAAAAAAACCCCTAATATTTCTGCGTCTACCACCACCCCTGACTCTCTGCGTGCGCCCAATACTCTCTGTCTAAAGAATTTACCTCTGACATCCCACCTTTACTTTCCTCCAATCACCTTAAAGTTATGCCCCCTTGTATTGGCTATTTCCGCCCCGGGAAGAAGTTTCGGGCTGTCCAGTCAATCTTTGCCCTTTATCATCTTGTAATAGGCCATAGAGCTCGAGTGTTAATTGGAGCATTTGATCCACGGTCACAACACGTGTTCTTAAGGCTAGTTAGTTAGAGTATTGTGTTCCTTCTGTTCTCTACGAATAGACTGCATAGGCTTTTGTAAAATATATACCAGCTTCTTCTACAAGTGGCAACAATGGGTTGAACGAGGTACCTTGCCCCCACATTGATGGTTCAGTCCCCAGTCCCCTCTGCCAACTTCATCAGGTTCTGGCACGTAAGCTGCAGTACACATAACCTGGAGAATCAGCAGATCCAGAAACGTTGTGGGAACCCATTAGAGGGAAATGTGACATGACTGGAAGAAGTGTGTATTCTAGCTCCCCTCGTGTGCTACCAAAGAGCCGGAAGTTCTGCTCCCTGAAACTTGTTTGAAGCTGAGCATCCAATAGGGACTGATCCTTGCCCTCTGGGTATTGCAGTTATGAAGAGGGTTTGCTAATGTTCTGAACATCACCATGCATGGCTGTAGATGAGGAACCTTGTAGTTAATCAGCTGAATATCTTGTGGGGCCTGTTAATCAGGCAAAAAAACCCAAGATGGAACTAATGCTTCCTCATCAAGATAATATTAATTGCCAATATTTTGCATGAAAGAAAGTGATTTGTCGGAACTCAAATATTGAACATTTCCTTAAAAGCCATTTTCTTCTCCTTCTTTCCCCCATTTGATACCATGTAACTTCTACTAAGATAGGTAAAGGTTTGTTTTGATATTTTCCATATGTTCTTACAATATCTCCAGTCTTTTATGTTGATGGTAGTTATCAACCCTGTGTGATCATTAAAATAAATGCTGGAAAAGAATAATACAAATAAGACATTAAGTTAATAATTCCTAAATTAATACTGATAAACTTAAACTTCAGTGAAAGGGATCAGATGATACCATTCTGTTTTATCTTTTGTCAAGCAGAAGAAACAAAGGCAGTTCTCCTCTGATACATCATGATGGATATAATAGATTTGAAAGTGGGTCCTTGGGTTGATTGATGCGGACAAAATATTTCTGGTGTTTTCACTTACACTTGTTGTCCCTTCAAGAGCTTCAGAGTGTTGGGCAATACAACCAAATTTCTCAAGAGAATTTCCACCTTTGCTTTTCACATGCTTTAAATGGCCACTAGATCCAATAGTCATGGACAAACACTATGCTCTCATCACCATCATCATCAGTATCATCATCACCATAATTATCATCATCATCATCTTCATCACCATCAATACCATAATCATCATCACCATCACCATGTGCCGTGTAGTATGATGTAGGCGATCATGGATTATGACCATGATTGTTCTTGGTTTGCCATTGCCTTCTTTTGACCAGTGTCTTTACAAGATGGGTGACCCCAGTCATTACCAATACCCTTCAGAGATTGTCTGCCTGGCATCAGTGATCACATAATCAGGAGATGTGATATGCAACTATTCCTACAACCATCCACCACTGCTCCCATGGCCTCACATGACCCAGATCTGGGCACTACGCAGGTGCTACACCTTGCCCAAGGGTGACCTGCAGGCTAGAAGATGGAAGGTGCACCTTAAACCTCCTTTAGTAGAGACGTATCTCCACCCTGCCACCATGGACTATCCAAGCAAAAAGAAGAGTAAAATTTAATAGCAGACTTATTTTTCAGTTGTGTTTCACTTTAATTTTCCATCTGCTCCCGTCCTTTGGCTCTTACACTGTTCCAATGCCTGAGCAACTGTATCTCATCTTCTGTGTATCCACGTTACAGCCCTCAGCATTGAACGCTATAGTCAATCATTTAAGATCACCAGCCATCTCAGTCTGTGTCAGAACTGGTCAGTTTTGATAGAACGGAATTGACCATTAACTCAGCTCATTAACACTGAGCTAACGTTATCTATCAATCCAACACTATTTTGTCTCAGATTTTTGTCAACTGCATGGCTTGGTACCCCACAGTTCCAGCTTTTTTTTCTCTCTTTTTCTCTCTTCTCTGATATCTTTCATCTAGTTCTCATTACATCTTAATTCAGATCAATGCGTTCAGCAAGAATTCACTATTCAACACCACTGCTGGAGTCATTCAGTCTTGGTCAGCCCTCTGTCACAGACATTCCCTTTTTCCTCCCCACCTTCTCCTTTTCTGCAATTTAAAATATGTTTTTCTCTTGATTTTTCTGAGTTAAGATGATGGGCCATCAACCTGAAACCTTGACTCTGCTCCTATCTCCACCGCTGCAGCCAGTCCTGCTTAGCGTTTCCAGCAGTTTTTGTTTTAGCTTAATGACTACAGTGCACTATTTCACCTTAAAACCGTATTTGAGCTTCATATCAGGAAAACAACCAATGCATGACAATTTCCATAGAATTGCATATACTTCTTCCAAAATCACCCTTGGAAAAATTAAGGTAATTTCAAGTCGTGTGTTCAAGAGCTGCTTTTTTCCCAAACATTCCAAAGAAAGCTCTGATCATTGGCAGTCATGGAAAACAACTGCTATCTAAAATTAGTCCTGACGAAGGGTCTCGGCCTGAAACGTCGACTGCGCCTCTTCCTATAGATGCTGCTTGACCTGCTGCGTTCACCAGCAACTTTGATGTGTGTTGCTATCTAAAATACATTGCCCGTTTCCTTTAGCATCTTCTGATATAAAGAAATGTCTAAGTGTCTATTGCATCATCAATTAACAGAATTTTGTACCTTAGATATTAATTTTGCTGTATGTTCTGCTATTTTGCTTCAATCCATTTGGCAAAAGATTTTACACTTGAATAGCAGATACCTTTCTGATTTGAGAGAATATGTCCTTCCTGAAAAACCAACAGGGGGAGCTCATTCAATGAAATGTGGCCAAGCACTCAATGAATCAGATCAGATAAAGCCAGCTGATACTCAGCTTTGCACAGCAGTGTCAAATCAGGCTGGTTGTCACCTCAAACCAAGTTCACCCGGCAACCTGAGCCGGATGGTCTCTGTAACTCCATTCTTTACAGAGCTGTGAAAAATGCTGCCACTGCACCTCTCCATTTGTCATTTAACCCCAGGTTTCACCTTGATCGCCAGGCAGAAACAGAATACTCACTGGTTCTGTGTTGGGTAGCCATCTCACCTTCCTGGAACCTTCCTCTCAATCAGAGAGCTTGTAAGGTGCAACCTGAAACTGCAGGCAAAGTTGCAAACTCTGCGTGCCAGACAGCCATCTAGCACTATGTCTACTTAGTGAGGTTGTCAGGCCATTCCTTGTGCACTCCGCTCAGTATTGCGCTTAGCTTCAGATTCTATCAGCAACAACAGTGGGTGGACTGGACGTGTTGGAAGAGCCCACCCTGCTCTGAGGTGATTGGGGAAATATTGTAAGCAATTTTTAAATCTTAATTCATTGAAATTCATTTTGTGGAATGCCCAAATAATAGAGGATTTGATGGACCAGCTGGCTGATCAAACCAGCCCCACTATTCAATCATGGCTGATCTACCTCCAAAGTTCAAAGTTTTACGTAACTTTATCATGAAGGTACACATATATCACCGTATGTCATATATGTTTGCTTGCAGGCATACACAGACCGCACCCAACAGGACGGACAAACAACCAATGTGCAAAAGACAATAACTATGCAAATACAAAGAAAAACAAACAAATAAGTAAATAAATAAGCAATACATATTGAAAGCACGAGAAGCAGAGTTCTTGAAATTGAATATGGCATTGTTGACCCTCTCCACTTCTGATACCCCAAAGAGGACTAGCTCACGGAGCTCCAGTTTCCTCCCCCTGAGGTCAATTATCGGCTCCATGGTCTTGCTGACATTGAGTGACAGGCCGTCGTTGTGGCACTACTGAGCCAGATTTTCAAGCTCCCTCCTATATGCTGACTCATCACTACCTTTGATTCACCCAATGACAGTAGTGCGGTCAGCAAAATTGAGTATGGCATTGGAACTGCACTTAGCCTCACAGTCAGAAGTATAAAGCAAATAGAGCACAGCCTTGTGGTGCACCAGTTTTGAAAGAGACTGTGGAGAAGATGTTGTTAACAATCCAAACTGACTGGGGTCTGTAAGTGAAAAACTCCAGTTGCACAACGAAGTATTGAGATCAAGGTCTCGAAGCTTATTGATTAGTTCTGAGGGGATCATGATATTGAATGCCAAGCTGTAGTCAATAAAGAGCATCCTGATGTATACATCTTTGCTGTCCAGATGTTCCAGGGTTAAATGAAGAGCTAATGAATTGGCATCTTCTGTGGACCTGTTGTAATGGTGGGCAAACTGGAGAGGATCCAAGTTGCTTCTCAGGCGGGAATTGGTATGTTTCATCATCAACCTCTCGAAGCACATCATCACAGGATGATAGCCATTGAGGTAGGATACCACATTCTTCTCACGCACCAGTATAATTGAAGCCTGTTAGAGCAAGTGTGTACCTCAGATTGCCAAAGGCAGTGGTTAAAGATATTGGTGGACACCCCAGCCAGCTGATCAGCAAAGTCTCTGCTTCCCACAACCACCGCTTTGTTGTCCTTATTCCTGCTCTTAAGCCTCTGCCTGTGTGCAGGTAGGACAGCTAAGTGATCAAATTTCCTGAAATGCACACCAGGCATGGAACGGTATGCATTCCTTAAGGAGTGTAGCAGTGAATCAAGTGTGTTGGGACCACTGGTGCTGCAGGTTATATGCTGATGATAACTGGGCAGAGATTTCTTCAAACAAGGCTGATTAAAGTCCCTGACTATGATTTGAAATACATCGGGGAGGTCTGTTTCTTATTTGGTTGTAACAGTATTCAATATCTCAGGTGACTAATTAACGCCAGCTTTTTGCTGTATGTAAACTGCAGTTCGAATTATGGAGGAGAAATCTTTTGGTAAGTAGAAGAGTTGGCACTTAATCATTATATGTTCCAGGTCGGTGGAACAAGTGCGACAAAACCATCATGACCGATGTTACGTACCCCGTAAATGGGTTGCCAAACCAGCAGAAATGGATCACTCAGTTGGAGTCTGGATTACTAGAACTAAGAAAGTTTTATTAAAGAAACAAGCAACACAGTACTCTAATCGAAAAGGATAATGAATGCAACAGTTCAGCAATGATAAACATACATGTACACAGAATTAAGATAACAGGATCAATCAAGCTCTATCATTGCCTAGGGGTAAATGACCAGCTTCAAAGTGACGCAAAGTTCAGTTCAATTTCGTTCAGTTCAGTTCGCAGTAATCGCTGCCATGGCGATGGACAGTGGGGGGGGAAGGAGAGAGAGAGCAAAACGAATGAATATTCAAGGCTTCCACACAGACCTTCGCAGTCAGTTTTCAGGCGAGTCCTTTGTGATGTCATCTGAGGTCACCGACCGTGACCCCTCCGTTTCCAGATACGATCGTTTCCCTGCGGTGAACCTGGCACCCAGGTAAGGGTGGACACACACCAGGTTCCCGCCGATCGTGCCTTTTCACCCTGTGCGTCTATGGCCTGGTACTTCCCACGAACTTGTGAGAGACGCACCGCTTCCAGGGTCTTGTTACCTCGGGTGTCGTGTGTGTCCTGCCTAAGGGAACCTGTCCCTTTTTTATCCCCCTGCTGGGGTATCGCCTGTCCATCACTTCAAACAGTTCAGGGTTCAAAAGGGGAGCCGATCTTGACAGCTCTCCTTCCCCTTCATTAACATCTCCAAATGCTGCTCCATTGTTTTCCTTATCTCTCTCTCTCCTGAAGACAGGTGGCAGACCAACTGCTGATTCCACTGGTGCCAGCCCAGGCCAGCTACATCTTAATCTATGTGTATTCTTGTCACACCGAGAACTACAAAGAGTTCATCATGAAACACAGACCCCCAACTTTAGTCTTCTCCGAATCAGCAGTTCGGTCCTATGTAACAAGAAGCCTTTGGGTCTTACTGATGATCTGGCGTGTTCGGAGTAAGTCCAGCCTCAGTTCCTGTGCCAGTCCCAGACACCCTCAATTCCATGATCTTTTGTCCAAGTGTTTAGTTTTTTAACATATCAAAATAAACTTTATTTGCAATAATAAAAAAAATTTATAAGTATAACCCATGTAATGCCTTTCATTCTTACATTCATCATCAATGCATTATGCAGTGTTCTATGACATTCCTTGAAGCCAATGAGAATGTCGCCATACATGTGGCCTCCTGGAGTGGTACACTACTACAACAACTGAGGGGTTTCCTCTCTGAACACAGCCCCTCCCTGTCCAGCAGTGAAAGAACCCAGTACTGTTCTCCTCCCCCGCCGAGTCCCTGCTTCCTCTGACACAGCTTCCACAATACACTACCTACATACCTCACTTTCAAATGACACCCAATGTCCCTTTATTCGAGCCTTTCCCACCAGCAGAAACATTCCAACATCTACTTTTTTATGCCCTTCAAAGGATCTTATATGTTTCAATAAGATCACCCCTCATCTTCTAAACTCTAAAGAAAACAAATCTAACCATATTAGCCTTCCTTTTAGGACAATCTTTTCATCCTAAGAATTAGACTGGTGGATCTCTTCTGGACTACCTCCATTGCTGGTGCCTCTTGTCTTAAATAAGGACGCAGTATTCCAGGGGTGGGCTCACCAATGCCTGCTACAGTTGTAACAAGAAATATTTTATACGCTTGCACTTGCTGCAGCTGCTTGCTAAATTCTTGTGTTTCATTACAAGAGGGAGTATGTTGATTCTCAACATGGCTTTCTGATGGGCAGGTCATGCCTCACAGGCCGGATTTAATTATTTGAGGACGTGACAAAGCATATTGATGAAGGTAGAGCAGTGGATGTGGTGTATATTGATTTTAGGAGGGCATTTGATGAAATTCCCCATGATAGGCTCATCTGGGAGGCATGGGATCCAGGAAAAATTGGCTTGCCTCTAGAAGGCTTACGGTGGTAGTAGACGGAGAGTGCGCTGCCTGGAGGTTGGTGACCAGTGGTGTTCCACCGGGATCTGTTCTGGGACCCCTGCTCTTTTGTGATTTTAATGAATGATTTAGATGATGAAGTGGAAGGGCAGGTTAGTAAGTTTGCAGATGATCTGAAGGTTGTAGGAGTTGTGGATAGTGTGGAGGGTTATTGTTAGTTGCAATTGGATATTGATAGGATACAAAGCTGGGCTGAAACGTGGCAGATGTAGTTCAGCCCAGAAAAGTGTGAAGTGACTCATTTTAGAAGGTTAAATTTGAAGACGGAATACGCGGTTAATATCAGGATTCTTAGCAGTGTGAATAAACAAAGGGATCTTGGGATCTCTTAAAGTTGTCATGAAAGTTGATAAGGTTGTTAAAAAGCATAATGGTGTGTTGGCTTTCATTAGTCAGGGGATTGAGTTCAAGAGCCATGTGGTAATGTTGCAGTTCTATAAAACCCTGGTTAGACCATACTTGGAACATTGTGTTCAGTACTGGTTGCCTCATTATAGACAGGATATGGAAGCTTTAGAGAGGGTGCAGAGGAAATTTACTCCGTCTGCCACAACAGGTCCTGCTGAAGGGTCTCAGACCAAAATGTCGACTGTAGTCTTTTCCTAGATGCTGCGGGGCCTGCTGAGTTCCTCCAGCATTTTGTGTGTGTTGCTAGGTGGGATTTCCCATTGGCCACTTGTTTTAATTCTACTTCAGAATCAGAATCAGGTTTACTCCTGATCAGATCTGACCCGGATCTGGGCCGTACCCTCCAAATATCCGGACCTGCCTCTCAGTTTTTTTGCACTACCTTACTTTCCATTTTTCTATTTTCTATTTATGATTTATAATTTAAATTTTTAATATTTACTAATTTTTACTATTTTTAATATTTAATATTTGTAATCCAGGGAGTGTGAAGCGCAGAATCAAATATCGCTGTGATGATTGTACGTTCTAGTATCAATTGTTTGGTGACAATAAAGTAAAAAGTATAAAGTAATATCACTGGCATATGTTGTGAAATTTATTTCTATGTGCAATGGATATTAATAAAAAACTATATGTTACAATAACAAGTGTATAGATAAAAAAATAATTTAATTAGTGCAGAAATCGAGGAAAAAGTAGTGAATTAGTGTTCATAGGTTCACTGTCTATTAAGACATTTGATGGTGGAGGGAAAGAAGCTGTTCTTGAAATGCTGAGTCTGTGCTTTAGGCTTCTGTACCTCCTTCTTGATGGTAGCAACGAGAAGAGGGCATGTCCATGGTGATGGTGGTCATTAATCATGGATTCAGCCTTTTTGAGCCATCGCCTTCTGAAGTTGTCCTCAATGCTGGGGAGGCTAATGCTGATGGAGCTGGCTGAGTTTACGACTTTTTGCAGCTTTTCCTATCCTGTGCATTAGCCCCTCCATCCCATTCCCAATCCAACATGTTGGTCCATGGTGTCCTCTACTGTCACAATGATGCCACTCTCAAGATGGAGGAGCAACACCTCCTATTCTGTCTAGGTAGCATGAACATCGATTTCTCTAACTACTGATTATTTCTCTTCCACCCCTTCTCTCTTTTTCAATTCCCTATTCTGGTCCCCTTCTTACCTCTTCCATTCTGCTTACCTGCCCATCACCTCTGTGTGGTGCCCCTCCTCCTTCCTTGTCTTCCATGGTCCACTTTCCTCTCCTGCCAGATTCGTTCCTCTTTAGCCCTTCACTGCCACCTACATACTCCCAGCTTCTCACTGCATCTCCCCCCTTTCCCACCCACCTAACTTATCACTCAGCTTATTTTACCAATCATCTGCTAGCATGTACTCCTTACCACCTCCCTGTCTTTCTATTCTGGCTTTCTCTCCCTTCCTTTCCAGACCCTATAAAGTGCCACGGTCTAAATCATCAACTGATTCCTTCCATGGATGCTGTATGACCCGTAGAGTCATCCTGAATTTTGTGTGTGTCCTATCTATTTTAGTTTTGGCTGTTGCTCTGGATCTCCAGTGCCTAATGAATTTCTTGTGTTAATCATTTCATTTTTTTTTGTGTACAAAACCGTATACCCCAGAAGAGGAAGGGTTGCCTTCTGGGTTTGATGCTTTCTTTTCACTCCTAGAACAGAGATTTAAATAAATGATTTAAATCCATGGCACAAATCTCATTGGTTACCTTCTTTCTAAATGTAGTTGGGTTTGAAGGTAGGTATGTTTTTGACTGAACAATGCAGGTGAACTTTGGTACGGAGCTTTCTTCATTCAACGCAGCCTTTTTCTAAGTTAGGACCAAGGATGACTTGTTTCCTGTCTGGTTTTGTGGGTTCTGAAATGGTTACTGTAGGATCTACCACAAATGGGGGCAGGATGGGGCTGGCAGGCTGGGTGACATGTGTTTGTGTTCCTTCTCCTTCTGTGTGTTCCCAGTACATGAACTCCTGGTTCTCAATACTTTCCCAGATGCTCTATCTCCACTTTGAGTGATTAGCAGCTACAATTCTGTGGAATAATTTATTTTTCAGAGAGGCTTTGAGCACATCTTTGAATATTTTCTACAGTCCACCTGGTAATCTCCTCCCTTGACAGGTCTTAGCATAGAGTGTCTGCTTTGGGAATCTTATGGTAATATGACCGCAAGTCCAATACTTGGGATGTGGTCCAGGAGAGGAAACTAACATTGAATTCAACCATGCTGAGGTGTGCTTGGTCCTGACATGGTTCCATCTCCTGGTACCTGAATTCTTCACTTTTGATAAGTGTATTTCTCATGAAGTACTTTAACTTTTACAATGTTTAACCTCACACAAGAAATTGCATTTCCACAGACCATCTTCCGTTTTTACACTTTCTAATGATTAGAGAATTGGGTTTTGAAAGCTGTCTGGTACTTCCATTTAAAAGAGAATTAAGTTATACAGGAACTTTGTACAGATATCAAACACCATAAGGAATTGTCACCTAGCTAGAATAGGAGAGAGAAATAATTTTATGCTTTTAATAATGATCTGGAATGGATGGTTTGAAAAGATGGTGGAAACACATTTAATAGTAAATTTTAAAATGTTAAAAGGGAAAATACTTGCTTACAAATTATTGTAGAGTTACCATAGAATCGCAAAATTATAGAATAGTAGTCCATTTGACAAAGCCCTTCCCGGCTTTAACTCAATCCTTTGGTTGTCTAACAAGCCACGGACGAGAAGATTGCAGGATATATTTTTGCTTTACTGTCCTCCATAAGACAGAAACTTCTCAAAAACCATCTTTGTAAAATGTTGAGAAGGGGCAGCTAATGTCAGGCCTGCACAAGTGGGCACTCTATCTAGTTCTTCCAAAATTCAGTAGGTTTCAATGAGACCCCTCCTGTATTCCTCTAAATTCCAGTGAGTACAGGCCTAAAGCTGGCAAATGCTCCTTATATGTTAACCCTTTCGTTTCCAGAATCATCCTCATGAATCTCCTCTGGACTCTCTCCAATGACAACACATCCTTTCTGAGATATGGGGTCCAAAATTGTTGACAATACTCCAAGTGCAGCCTGACTAGTGTTTTATAAAGGCTCAGCATTATCTCCTTGCTTTTATATTTGCCCTTGCTTTTTTTTTACCACAGACTCAACCTGGAAATTAACCTTCTGGGAGTCTTGCATGAGGACTCCTAAATCCCCCTGCACCTCTGATGTTTGAACCTTCTCCCCAATTGGATAATAGTCTGCACTATTGTTCCTTTTACCAAAATGCATTATTGTACATTTCCCAACACTTGTATTCCATCTGCCACATTTTTGCCCATTCTTCCGATTTGTCCAAGTCCTGCTGCAATCTCATTACTTCCTCAGCACTACCTACCCCTCCACCTATCTTCGTATCATCCGCAAACTTCACCACAAAGCCATCAATTCCATTATCCAAATTATTGACAAACAATGTGAAAAGTAGCGGTTCCAATACTGATCCCTGAGGAACACCACTAGTTATGGGCAGCCAACCAGAAAAAGCCCCCTTTATTCTCACTTGCTGTCTCTTGCCTGTCAGCTATTCATCTATCCATGCCAGTATCTTTCCTGTAACGCCATAGAGTTTTATCTTGTTAATTAGCCTCATGTTGTCATGGTCCAGTCCGTGAAGTCTGCATTCCGATTCACAGTCTGGTCCGTGGATGCAGGACTCTGGGTCTTCCAGCTGTCCCTCATTTGGTCGAGTTAATCTTAGGCACCTGATTCCCATCTTTGGGCTTGGAATATAAGTAGCCTTGGGGTTGAGTGAGGGCTGCTGGTTTGTCTTGTCAGTCCCCCTTGGAGCAACCTGCTGATAGAAGGCTAGTGAAACCATTTGTGATCTCTAGGCCTGGTTGGAGGACCACTGCTTCATGAAGCCTTGTTGCCACTTGTTGGAGCAGTCATCATGGTATGGATTTGGCTGTTTCTGTAGCCAGCCAAGGTTGCTAGCTGCCCCGAGACTCAGAGCCATCCCAGATTGAGCTCCTTTCCTGTCCTTGCCTCTGTTGGGTAAGCCAGGCTGTAATTGCCGTTACCCTGCATTTGGTTCTGTCCCTTCCTGTCCCTTGCCTCTGTCAGGTAAGCCAGGCCGATTGCCGTTACCCTGCGGTTGGTTCTGTCCCTTCCTGTCCCTTGCCTCCGTCGGGTAAGCAGGCCATTTGCTGTTACCCTGTGGTTGGGTCCTGCCCAGGAGATCCGCGTCCTGCCCAGTAGATCCGTGTCCTGCCCAGGAGGTGTTCCAAAGACCCAAGCCTTGAGGATCCCAAGCCAAGCTCCAAGAACCCAAGCCTCAAGGATCCCAAGCCTAGCTCCAAGAACCCAAGCCTAGAGGATCCCAAGCCTGCAACCAAGCTCAAGACCAGTCTTAAGCCTCAAGAGCAAAGACCCCAACCTGTCTCCAAGCTCAGGCCTCCAGACACCAGCCATGTCCTGTCCTGAAGCCATGACATGTCCTTGCCTGGTTCTGGGGTCTGAGCCCGAGGCAAGACCCAAGTTCTGGGTCCTTGACCAGTCTCGGGCTCGGAGTCAAAGCCTTGTCTCCTAGTCCATGGTTTCGAGTCCTGGTCCCGCTTTCCCTAGCCCAAGTCTACGTTCTCGTCCCTGCTCCTGGTCTGAATCCTGTCACGTCCCTACTCTAGTCAAGTTCTGTTCCTTGTACTTCAGTGTCTGTGCCTTGCATTTGGGTCCATTACCAACCCTCTCTGTGACACATGTGTGGCACCTTATCAATGCCTTCTGAAAATCCAAGTAAATGACATCCACTGCCTCTCCTTTGTCCACCCTGCTTGTTACTTCATCGAAGAAGTCTAACAGATTTGCCAGGCAAAATTTCCCTCATAGAAACCATGCTGACTTTGACTTATTTTATCATTAGTCTCCAAGTACCCTGAAACCTCATCCTCAATAATATACTCCAACATTTCACAACCACCGAGGTTAGGCTAACACCTTTCTTTTGCCTTCCTCCCTTCTTAAAGACTGGAGTGACATTTGCAATCTTCCAGTCCTCTGGGACCATGCTAGGATCAAGTGATTTGTGAAAGGTCATGGCCAATGCATCCCTAATCTCTTTGGCAACTGTCCTCAGGACTCTGGGATGTAGTCTATCTGGTCCAAGTAACTTATCACCTTAAGACCTTTGAGTTTGCCTGCACTTTTCCCTTTGTAATTGCAATAGCACTCACTCCTGCTCTCTGACACTCACTGACCACTGGCACACGGTTAGTGTCTTCCACAGTGAAGACCGATGAAAAGTACCCATTAAATTCATCTGCTATTTCTTTTCCCCCCATTACTATCTCACCAGCATCATTTTCCAGTGGTTTAATATCAGCTATCACCTGCCATTTACTCTTTATATAACTGTTAAAACTTTTAATACCCTACTTTATATTATTAGCTACTTTGCCCTCATATTTCATCTTTTCCCTTCTCATCGTATTTTTAGTTGCTCTTTGCTGGATTTTAAAAACTTCCCAATCATCCAACTTTTGCTACCTTTTCTGCCCTTTCATTGGTTTTTATGCAGTCCTTAACTTCCCTTGTCAGCCACAGTTGCCTACCCCGCCATTTGAGAACTTCTTCCTCTGTGACACATACAGGTATCTATCCTGCGCCTTGTGAACTATTCTCAGAAACTTCGGCCATATCTGCTCTGTCAGTATCTTCCTCCAATCCACCTGGGAAAGCTCCTCTCTCATGCCTCAGTAATTCCCTTTATTCCATTGCAGTGCTGATACAGAGATGTAAGCTTCTCCCTCTCAAATTGCAGTATGAATTCAATCATATTATGATCACTGTCTCCCAAGGGTTCCTTTACATTAAGCTCCCGAATAAGATATGGGTTATTACACAACACCCAAACTAACATAACCTTTTCCCGAGCAGGCGCAAGCACAAGCTGCTCTAAAAAGCAATCTCATAGACATCCAATAAATTCTCTCTCTTGCGATCCAACCTCAACCTGATTTTCCCAATCCCTTTGCATATTGAAGTCTCCATTACAATTGAGATATTACCCTTATTACATGTTCTTTCCAGCTTCCTTTGCAATCTCAGCCCCATATCTTGGCTACTATTTGGAGACTTGTATATGATTCTCATAATGGTGTGGGCACGTGGCCAAGTGGTTAAGGCATTGGACTAGCGACCTGAAGGTTGGGAGTTCGAGCCCCAGCTGAGGGAATGTGTTGTGTCTTTGAGCAAGGCACTTAATCACACATTGCTCTGCGACGACATTGGTGCCAAGCTGTATGGGTCCTAATGGCCTTCTCTTGGACAACATTGGAGACTTGCAGCATAGACAACTGCTTGTCTTCCATACAACCTTGCCCAGGCCTGTGCCCTGGAGAGTGAGGACTTTCCAGGCAAAGATCCATGGTCTTGCAAGACTAACAGATGCCTTTCAATGGTTTTCACAATCACCGGTGTATCAGATGCCCATTGCACCTGGGAACCAGCACAACCAGGTAGGGATTGGGGGCCTTCGATCTTTTGAGCTCCCCCTACCCTCATTGCAGCACCATAATCTGATGCACTCCCTCTGCCCTGCTCCACCCCTCAAGGTGTGGTTGACTGCATGATTGACCTCCTCCCCGAGGTCATCTGTTCTCTAACTCCCCTCCTGAGACCCAAACCATGAATGACTACCCCAACAAAGAGCTACTGCATGGTTTCATTCAACCATCGTGGTTGAACCATGCAGGATTTTTCTTTGTAAGAAAGTGGTCTTTACCCCTGCATTGACTACCGTGGACTCAGCAAAATCACCATTAAGAACCGCTACCCTCTCCCCTTGACAGTTAGCACATTCTAAACACTCTGAGCACCCTAAATCTTCACCAAACAGGATCTATAGAGTGCTTACAACCTCATCCATATCTACCAGGTGATGAGTTGAAGTTCATGATACCCACTGGCCACTATGAATACAGGGTGATACATTTTGGTTCAGCCATGTTCCAAGCCTTCATTAACAAGATCCCAACGACATCCTCATTTTCTTCAAGAATCCCCAAGACCAAGCTTGTCAGGTTCGCTCAATCTGTCAGCATTTCCTCATAAACAACTGTGCTGCAAGTTAGAAAAGCCAGTTCCACACTCCCGTCATCTCCTTTCTGGGTTTCACCTCAATGCATAACTATGGACCCAGAGAAAGATCGTGCTGTCGTTGAATGGCCCCAAACTTGCACCCTCAAACAGCTATAGTGCTTCTTGGGCTCCTCCAATGGTTACCGCCATGTCATCAGAAACTACAACCAAATCACCACACCTCTCACCTCCCTCACAGATAACCTGGTCTGCTGCCATGGACCACACTTTCAAGGAGTTCAAGAAACCCTTGACCACCGCTCCCATTCTTTCCCATCCAAACCCCTCCGGACATTTTGTGGTAGAGCTGGACTCATCTAATGTGGGCACCTGGGCCACCCTCTCCCAGCAAGGACCAGACAGGAAGAGAAACCCTTGAGCTGCCTTCTCGTGCAATTTCAACTCTACACGGCACCATTATGGATTAGGAGACAGGGAGCTGCTCACCATTAAGTGGACCTTGAAGGAAGGGAGACATTGTCCGATGGGAAACACTAAGCCTTTCCTAATCTAGACTAACCACCAGAACCTCATATCCATACAATAGACCCACCAACTCAAACCACGTCAGGCTCGCTGGGCCCTCTTCTTTGAGCAATTCAACTTCGCCATCTCCTACTGACCTGGCTGCAAGAACACTAAGGCGGACGCCCTGTTATGGCAGTTTGACCCAGCTGAAATGGAGATTGACCCTCAGCCCATTGTTCCAATCTCGCAGATCCTCAACCCAATCGTCTGGGATCTTGAGAACCCGATCCGGCAGGCCCTACAGTGCGGGCTGACAGACCTGACAACCACGCGTATGTGCCAGTGGTCATGTGCTGCGAGGCCCTGCAGTGGGCCCACTCCTCACCCTTCTGCAGCCACTCAGCTGCACAACAAACAATGGGCTGTCTGCTCATCCACTGTAGTCTGCTGGCCCACTGTGATTGTAGATGTACGTTGTGGTGCCTGTCCAGTCCAGTTCCTCCAACCAATACCCTCTGGGCTCCGGCAGCCTGCATCTCTGCAACCTCAGCTGGTGGAAGGTGGTCCACTATACATGGTTTGCCGATTGATGGACAGGGTGTGCAGTACCCGGTCAATTGGTAAGGTGATTGCCCAGAGGAAAGGTCTTGGGTGTTGTCCAGTTTCACCTTGTATCCATGGTTCATTGAGGAGTTCCACTCTACCCACCTGGATCATCCTTGGGCGTCAAAGTGCCAGCTGTAGAAAATGGTGCCTTGTCAGGCCTGTATGGGCATGCACCTCCCAGTCTCTAGCCAGCTGACAGGAGTCACCTACCACTTGCTTCCAACTCATCACCTGCGGCCTATTTCGACCCAGCTCTCAGCCACAGTCCTTGTTCACCTATCACCAGCCAGCATCAACCAGTTGCTCCTAGCCCTCGGGTACCTTGTTGCCCAGTTGTGTTCAGTATCTGTTCCCTTTTGTTTCGTGGCACCTCATAGCTTGTTATTTTGCGGTTTATTATTAAAGCTATCATCTCTGCTCGTCTGTGTTTGGCTCAAGCCTCCTCTACATTTACTGACAGCTAAATGATGTCCTTAACCAAATCTTAAAACTAAATGAAACACAAGTCTGGATAGGTCCTGAATTAATTTCTGTTTGTATTGTTAGCTGACAGTGGCAATACATATTACTACAGTGGTACTGACTGGGGGAGGTGGGTTTTTTATGCCGGTGTGTCATGTGTGTACTAGCATAGGGAAGAGCACTGATGATGTCTCCGTCCTTACCTCTCCAGGATCAAAAGCCTGCTACCCCTCACCGGGGCCATGAGAGATTCTCCCATTCACACATGATACATCCATCTCCATTGGTTAGGACCCAGCAACCTGCCCCAAGAACACCTATGACTCTCCGGTATCCTAGGGGAAGTTCAGGAGCAGGAGGTTGAAGCTGGCAGTGGGGTGGGTGATTGTCAATCACCTAACACTCCCCAAAAGGCCATCTGCAGTCAGTTTTATGGCCTTACTCTCAGAGGGAACACACAGCTGAAGAGAGGGAGAGACAGGGGACAAGGGAGAAGAGAGCACAGTGGAATTGAGAGAAAAAGGGGACTGCTGAAAGAGAGAATATCCAAAGGGAAAGGATCAATGGGGTTAGTATGAGGGGCAAATGAGGAGGAGTATGGCTACAAACAGTCTCTGTCCATATGTTCATATTTGTGTTTGTGTGAGTATTCAGTCAGAGTTCATCTACAGTATGCCTAGAGTATATGTGTGCAGTTTGAGTTCCCAGTTGCCAATCATCTTGGGCCTCCTTGCTATTGGTCTGCAACTCTGTTAAACCTCAGAATAAGAGTGGAAGCAAGTCATCTTGCATTGTGTGGAACTGCCTGACAAAGATAATGGAAGGATTGCAAAAAGCTACCCATTTATACACTGAAATCTCGTGTAACTTTGACTTTGCATTCTTGCCCATTAACAGCTGGAGTTGGGGCTGGCACTCATGATAAACATCACCACTGCATGTTCTCTGAAAGGGGTAATTAATTGTGTTTCATTATGTCAAAACCTACCCCACACAAAAACGTCCAATAGCTCATTGCAGCCGTATATTTCTACTCCCTTAACATCAACAGACTTGACATCAGCTTTGCAAGCATTATGCAATTGCTTGTGGAAATTATAAATGGAACAACACAGTTTGTACTGTAGCATTTGATAGCAGTGGCACTGATCAATGATTGAATTATGTTTTCTAATGTAGGATGAAAGCACAGACTCCCTATCTGATTGAGATGTCTGCAAGTACAAAACATTGAAGAGTCAACACTGGTGCATATTAGCTCTAATTTCAACAAAATGGAACACAGCTACAGATATAATTGCAGCTACTTTGCCAGTGTGGGAGCTTTGCACGTAGTACAGCCAGAGCCAGAAAATGTCAGCTTCGTCACTACTAACGAGCTATTACTAACTAAGTAATAAAGATCTAACAAGCTCTAAAGAGGACTTAATGAGGGTGTAAGGGCAATCAGCAAGGATGAGAAAAAGATCTGAAAGTGAAGCAACAGAAGGCCAAATAGCTCAAGCACATGGTCCAGGCCACTTAGTGAAGCAGCAATAGTATTCTAATGAAAAAATGGCACTGTTTAATTATCTCCCACCCCTGCTACTCGGAAAGAGCCTCAGGTTGTGACTTGAATAGAGCAGGGATTCACGCTTTGCCCAGGCTAGGTAGGAGATCAGATGGGAGGGTATACCCAGGTACTTATCGCCATGCTCCAGCAGTTGCCTTTCTCCAGGGTGCTACGGGCAAACTTGTCACTCCCAGGCCTGGAATTAGTCTGCACTTCTGTTGATGCGAATGTCAGATGGTGATCATTTGCCCATTAATATGCATAAAAGCCTCTGGCAAGTGACAATCATCAGCTGGTCTCAGTCATTACAGCACTTTGCATTTTGACCCATTTTATGCAGCTCGATTTTCCCCGTCAGTGATATTTCATTAGCAACCTTCATCCGCAGCTCAGCGAAAGGCTCCCAGATGCACAGACGATCAAGTTGTAAATAAGCGTCTGTTCACACATATTTACATATGTACATTTTGTGGCTCTGTTGGTGATTCAAGAGGCGCATCAGCTAAGAAACTCATCAACACAGGAGATTCTGCAGATGCCAGAACTCTTTTGAAACATGCACAAAGTGCTGGAAGAACTCAGCATCTATGGAGAGGAATAGGGAGTTGATGTTTTGAGCTGAGGTCAGGACTCAGCTGAGAAATTAATTGGCATGTAAACAATGGCAGTGACCTTGCACTATGCACTAGCTCGTCTGGTACAGACATGTCTGCACGGTCTGCATGATTGACACCGAGCTGGCAGAAACCACCAGTTTTGTGTTCCTGAACGAGATGGCAGATAGAAGCTATTGGCTCTCCCAGAAAGTGGGGCAAAGACACTTATCAAGAAGTGTCAATTCCAGAAACTACCACCTAGCACCCGTTTAGATACTGGAGCTGCCAAGACTGAACAGGATAGAATAGAGGCATGCCTTTTGTCATGTTCACGAGAGAACAAAGGGGCAGTCGTGCCATAGATGGTAAAAGCACACGTATTCAGTTCACATGAGGATGATGATAGAGGGCACCCACGTTAACCATCTTGCCTGACTGCTTGCAAGAGATGTGGAGAAGCATGGACAGCAGTGCCGGCCACTGCTGACACTCCCATTGTTACAAGCTTGAAGACCCACACTCAGTTTTAGTGTTCCCATCCCATCCACCATCAGATTTCTGAACAGCTCCTGAGCCCATAAATACTATCTCATCTTTTGTCCTCGCCACTATTTACTTATCATATATTTTCATAACCAATAGTGATTTTTATGTCTTACACTGTATTTCAGGTTCCAGTTCAGATTTATTTATCACATGCACATCAAAGCATACAGTGAAATGTGCAATTGTCACCACATATTTGGGTGCCAACATTGGCATAAAGCTACAATTTTCGTGACATACGCCAGTGATAATAAACCTGATACTGGTGTGGCAAGTCCTGCATTGGTTGCCCATCCATAACTGCCGTTGAGAAGGTACAAACACAAGAAAATCTGCAGCTGTTGGAAATCCAAAGCAATGCACGCAAAATGCAGGAAGAACGCAGCAGGTCAGGTAGCATTTATGGAAAGGAGTAAGGAGTCGATGTTTTGGGCTGAGAACCTTCATCAGGACTGAGAAGGTACTGGCTCTCAATTTCCTTGAGAAGGTAGTTGTGAATCTGCTCCTTGAACTGTTACAGTTCTTCTGGTGAAAGTACTTCCATAAGGTGGCCCAGGATTTAGACTTGGCAATGATAAAGAATGGAGATATACAGTAATTCTAAGTCAGGATCCTGAGCAAATTGGCCCAAAACTGCAGGTGTTTTCATCTGCCTGAAGCCTTGATTTTTCTTGGTGGTAGGGATTATGGATTTGGGAAGAGCAGTTAAAGAAACCCCGGCAGCTGAATGCCATGCATTTTGTAAGTGGATCAGAGTGCAGCTAGAGAATGCCAGTGGCGGAGGGAATGCATGTTTAGGACAATGACTGGGGTGCAGGTCAGGTGTGGGTTGCTTGTCTTAGATGTTAAGACCTAGGAGTGCAATTGGGTCATTTGGCACTTCAAATGTCATGGCTGATTATTTTCACCCTGAACTCTGTTTTCCTGCCTTCTTCCCGTAACCTTTGATGTCCTTACTAATCAAGAACGTATCAACCGCCTCTTTAAATATTCTCAATGACTTGGCCTTCAAGGCCATCTGTGACAATGAATTCCACAGATTCACCACACGCGACTAAAAAAAAAAATTCTTCCTCATCTCTGTTCTAAAGGGACGTCCTTCTACTCTGAGGCTGTGTTCTCTGGTCCTGGACTCTCCCACTATTGAACAAATCCTCTCCACGTCCACTCTATCAATGCCTTTCAATGTTCATTAGGTTTTGGTAAGATCCTCCTCATTCATCTAAACTCTAGCATGTACAGGCCCAGAGCTATCAAATGCTCACCATATGTTATGTTGTTGAGCTTTTAGAGTGTTGCTGTGTTCTTCCAGTTGAGTATTCCATCATGCCCTCAACTTGTGAGGTTGATGAGGTTGATAGAAAGACTTCCTCAACCCCTGACTTGATCTGGTAGCCACAAAATTTGTAAACCTGATCCGTTAATTTTCTGGCCAATTGTGGAGTCCAGGTTGCTCTAAGAAGACAAGCTTTGAAGATGTTTGATTGTGAAATAGAAACAAACGATACTGCAAGTACTCAGCATGTCAGATGGCTTGGAGGCAGTGCTTAGGTCGATGATCTTTAGGAAAATAGGGTCAGCGCACATCTGAGTGGGTCTCCAGTGTTCACAGGGACACTTTGGAAGCATCCCAACCCGATAGCTGGCAGAACATCCAGTCAAGGGTGAAAGAGGACCAATGTTGTTTGTCCTCAGTCAACCCTTTACCTCTGAACCAACTTCCCTGGACTCAAATAAAATCTGAAAATGCTGGAAACACACAGCAGGTCAGGCAGCATCTGTGGAAAGACCACCAGAACCTGAGAAGAAGGGGAGGAATGGAGAGAACATTGGGAAAGTTTGTAATAGCGTGGAGACCATGAGAATTCAAAGTTCAAAGTAAATTTATTATCGAAGTATATATATACATCACCATATCCAACCCTGAGATTGCTTCCTTTCAGGCATTCACAGTAGAACAAAAAATACAATCAAATCAATGAAAAACAACCCAAAAGTAGGACCAACAGAGCAAATACAAAACAAACAAGTAAAATAAATATTGCTGAGAACAGGAGTTTGGAGTCCTTGAAAGTGAGTCCATAGGTTACAGAATCAGTTCTGTATTTGGGTGAGGTTATCCATATTGGATCGGAAGCTTGACGGATGAAGGATAATAACTTTTACTGAATCTCGTGATGGGGGTCCTGGGACATAAATGCAGCCATTTGCAACATGGTGGCGGCTGGTAAGATGATGCCATTAAGAGGCAACTCTTTGCATGCAGCTCCGATGGGGATCATCAAATATTCCCGTTCATGACTACTACAGCTGAAATCCAGAGTCACGGGCATGGGTACGTCAGTAAGCAACATCAATTTAAGATGTTTAAAAAATCTATTGATACCCAAACTTGATGAAGCTTGGATGGCAGACTTAGAGAACAGAAGTGGGGATGCCATACCAGTCTACAGGTATGATTAAAATGCAGAGGCCTTAGACTTCCACTCCTATATACGGGGAGAAGGCAGGAGAATAGGGTTGAGAGGGTTAATAAATCAGACATGATGGAATGGCAGAGCAGACTTGATGGGTCGCCCATTTCTGCTCCTGTATTTTATGGTCATATGGACTATCCTGCTGGCGAATGTAAAATTCTCTGGAAAATAAAATTGAACACTTTTGAGCAAGATTGCTGTACCAGAGAGACATTGGGACTGCTATTTCATCTGCTTTACAGAAACAAGGCTCACACCGGCAATTTCAGACACGGCACCGAAGCCAGACAGCTTTACCATTCTCTGCAAAAACAGGACAGCTCAGTCTTTTAAAGGCAGAGGAGGTGGAGTTTGCTTTATGATGAACTCATTGTGGTGCACAAACCTGGTGGATCTTTCTCGGTCCTGTTCACCCGACCTAGAACATCTGGTGGTCAAATACCATGCATTCTATCTCTTGAGGGATTTTTCCGCCATCATCCAGTAGCTGTGCACATTCCACCTCCAGTCAACATCGGCAGGCACTGGAGGAGCTGAGCACTGTGATTAGCAGGCACAGAACAGCAAACCCTGATGCCTTCCCTGTCATTGCAGAAGATTCCAATCAGACCAGCTTGAAGAAGTCTCTGAACAGTTACGACCAACATATCACCAAGAGGAGCCAACATACTTGATCACTGTTATACCACCATCAAGAACGCTTACCGTGTCATCTCACACACGCACTTTGGAAAGTCCGATCGCCTGGCTGTACCTCTCCTCCCAGCGTATGGGCAGAGTCTAAACACTGCGGCACCAGTGGTGAGCACCAAGGAGGTTTGGTAAGTTAGGTGGAGGAGCACTTACAGGACTGCTTGAATCAGTGGACTAGACAATATTCAGAGATTCATATTCAAGTCTAAATGAATGAATATGCCACAGTTGTCACTGACTTCATCAAGATCTGTGAGGATGAGCGTGTGCTTCTGAGAACCCACCGGACATGCCCAGACCAAAAGCCATGGATAAACAAGGAGATTCATCGTCTTCTGAGGGCTAGATCTGTTGAATTCAAGACCAGTGATCCAGAACTGTACAAGAAGTCCAGCTATGACCTATGGAAGGCTATTTTAAGGGTGAGAAAACAATTCCAATTGAGATTAGAGATGGAATCGGATGCACATCAGCTCTGACAGGGTTTGCAGGCCATTACTTCTTACAAAACAAAACCCAACATCATGAATGGCTGTGATGTTTCACTCCCAGAGGAGCCCAACACCTCTTGTGCATGCAGTGAAAGGCAGTGTCTGGTCACCCTGTTATCTCTGTCTTAGAGACCAACATCAAAACAGAATGAGCTGAATGCTTTTTATGCACACTTTGAAAAGGAGAATAGAACTACACCTGTGTGAATCCCTGCAGCATCTGGCAATCCTGTGATTTCCGTCTCAGAGGCCAATGTCAGAACATCTGTCAAGCGGGTGAGCCCTTGCAAGGCGTCAGGCCCTAATGGTGTACCGGACAAGACTCTGAAGACCTGTGCCAACTAACTAGCAGGAGAGTTCAAGGACATCTTCAAATTCTGCAGTCGGAAGTTCCCACCTGCTTCAAAACGGCGTCAAGCATACCAGTGCTCAAGAATAGCAGGGTGAGCTGTATGACGACTATAGCCCTGCGGCGCTCACATCTGCTGTGATGAAGTGCTTTAACAAAGTGCTAGAATCAGCTCCTGACTAAAGAAGGACTTGGACCCATTGCAATTTGCCTATCGGCACAATAGGTCTACAATGGATGCAATCTCGCTGGCTCTCCACTCGGCCTTTGTCACCTGGACAGTAGTAATACTTAAATTAGGCTGCCATTTATCGACTATAGCTCAGCATTTAACACAACTAGACCCCCAGTTCTAATTTAAAAGGTGCAAAACGTGAGCTCCTGTACCTCCCTCTGTAACTGGATCCTTGACTTCCTCACCGGGAGTCCACAGTGCAGATCGGAAATAACATCTCCTCCTGGTGCGCCTAGTGTGCTTAGCCCACTGCTCTACTCTCTCTACACCCACAACTGCATGATTAGGCACAGCTCAAGCAGAATCTATAAATTTGCCATGACACAACTATTGTTGGCAGAATTTCAGATGGTGACGCAAAGGTCTACAGGAGCGAGATAGGTCAGCTGGTTGAGAGGTGTTGCCCTCAACGTCAGCAAGACCAAAGAAATGACTGTGGGCTTCAGGAAGAGGAAGTCACGGAAACACACACCAGTCGTCATCGAGGGATCAGATGTGGAAAGGGTGTGCACTTTAACTTTCTGGGTGTCAGTATCTCTGAGGACCTACCCTGGGCCCAGCATATTGATGCAATTACAAAGAAGGCACAATAGCATATATACTTCATTAGGAGTTTAAGGAGAATTGGTATGTTTTTATTTATTTACGGGATGTGGGCGACGCCAGCTGAGCCAGCATTCATTGCCCATCCCTAGTTGCCCTCGAGAAGGTGGTGATGAGCTGCCTTCTTGAACCGCTGCAGTCCCTGAGGTGTAGGTACACCCACAGTGTTGTTAGGGAGGGAATTCCAAGATTTTGACCCAGCGACAATGAAGGAACGGCGGTATGTTTCCAAGTCAGGATGGTGAGTGACTTGGAGGGCGGATTCCAAGTGGTGGTGCTCCTGGCTGTCTGCTGTTCTCATCCTTCTAGATGGTAGTGGTCATGGGCCTAGAAGGTCACCAAAGACACGTGCAAATTTCTACAGATGTACTGTGGAGAGCGTTCTAACTGGTTGCATCACCATCTGGTACGGAGGGGCCACTGCACAGGATCAGAAAAAGCTGCAGAAAGTTGTAAACTCAGTCTGGTCCATCATGGGCACTAGCCTCCACAGCATCTAGGACACCTTCAAAAAACAGTGCCTTAGAAAGGTGGCATCCATCACTAAGGACCCCCATCACCCAGAACTTATCCTCTTCTCATTGCTACCATCAAGGAGGAAGTTTAAGAGCCTGAAGACACACATTCACTGTTTTAAGAACAACTCCTTCCCCTCCGTCATCAGATTCTGAATGGACAATGAACCAATGAAAACTGCTTCAGTATTTCTTTTGCTTTCTTCTCCTTTTGCAATACTTATTTAATTTAATTTATATACTTCAAATTATAATATATATTGATCGAGGCATAACTGTACAGATGCATGGACATCAGCGAGTTAGACCGGTGGGAAGAATTTAAAAAGAAGACAGTTTTATAGAGTGGGTGATAGAATAGAAGGAGTCAGAGGGAGACTTAGCTCAACGGGGCTTCTGCAATAACAGGTTGAGGCGAGTTAAGTTACTTGTGAAGAATAGGAATAGGAAGTGAGGCCAGTGGTCCGTACTGGGTGTCAGATGTGGGATGTCCGGGAAACTCCCAGCCTCCGAGACAGCCACATCTGCGCCAGGTGCGTCGAGCTGCAGCTCCTTAGGGACCGGGTTAGGGAACTGGAGATGTAACTTGATGACCTTCGTCTGGTCAGGGAGAGTGAGGAGGTGACAGAGAGGAGCTATAGGTAGGTAGTCACACTGGGGCCTCGGGAGATGGATAAGTAGGTAACAGTCAGGAGAGGGAAGGGCAGGAGTCAGATACTAGAGAGTACCCCTGTGGCTGTCCCCCTTAACAAAAAGTACTCCTGTTTGAGTACTGTTGGGGGGACGGCCTACATGGGGGAAGCAACAGAGTCTGGCCCTGCGGCTCAGAAGGGTAGGGAAAGGAAGAGGATGGCAGCAGTGATAGGGGACTCTATAGTTAGGGGGTCAGACAGGCAATTCTGTGGATGCAGGAAAGAAACACAGATGGTAGTTTGCCTCCCAGCTGCCAGGGTCCAGGATGTTTCTGATCACGTCCACAATATCCTGAAGTGGGAAGGTGAACAGCCAGAGGCCATGGAACATATTGGTACCAACGACATAGGTAGGAAAAGGGAGGAGGTCCTGAAAACAAACTACAGGGAGTTAAGAAAGAAGCTGAGAAGCAAGACCTCAAAGGTAATAATCTTGGGATTACTGTCTGTGCCACGTGACAGGGAGTATAGGAATAGAGTGAGGTGGAAGATAAATGTGTGGCTGAGGGATTGGAGCAGGGATTCAGATTTCTGGATCATTGGGACCTCTTTTAGGCAGGCGTGACCTGTACAAAAAGGATGGGTTGCACTTGAATCCGAGGGGGACCAATATCCTGGCAGGGAGGTTTGCTAAGGCTATTGAGGAGAGTTTAAACTAGAATTGCTGGGGGGTTGGGAACTGAACTGAAGAGGTGGAGGAAGAGGCTGTTGGCTCACAAATAGAGAAAGGCTGGAGACAGTGCGAGGAGGAGGATAGGCAGGTGATAGAGAAGGGATGTGCTCAGACTGATGGTTTGAGATGTGTCTATTTTAATGCAAGAAGCATCATGAACAAAGCAGATGAGCTTAGAGCATGGATCAGTACTTGGAGCTATGATGTTGTGGCCATTACAGAGACATGGATGGCTCAGGGGCAGGAATGGCTACTTTGAGTGCCAGGCTTTCGATGTTTCGGAAAGAACAGGGAGGGAAGCAAAAGAGGTGGGGTGTGGCACTGCTGATCAGAGAGAGAGTCATGGCTGCAGAAAAGGAGGTAGTCATGGAGGGATTGTCTACAGAGTCTCTGTGGGTGGAAATTAGAAACAGGAAGGGGTCAATAACTCTACTGGGTGTTTTTATGGACCACCCAATAGTAACAGGGACATCGAGGAGCAGACAGGGAGACAGGTTCTGGAAAGGTGCAGTAATAACAAGGTTGTCGTGATGGGAGATTTTAATTTCCCCAATATTAATTGGCATCTCCCTAGAGCGAGGGGTTTAGATGCGGTGGAGATTGTTAAATGTGTTCAGGAAGGTTTCCTGGTACAGTATGTAGATAAGCCTACAGGAGGAGAGGCTGTACTTGATCTGGTATTGGGAAATGAACCTGGTCAAGTATCAGGTCTCTCAGTGGGAGAGCATTTTGGAGATAATGATCACAATTCTATCTCCTTTACCATAGCATTAGAGAGGGATAGGAACAGACAAGTTAGGAAAGCATTTAATTGGAGTAAGGGGAAATATAAAGCTATCAGGCAGGAACTTGGAGCATAAATGGGAACAGGTGTTCTCAGGGAAATATATGGCAGAAATGCGACAAATGTTCAGGGGATATTTGGGTGGCGTTCTGCAATGAGACAGGGAAAGGATGGTAGGGTACAGGAACTGTGGTGTACAAAGGCAGTTGAAAATCTAGTCAAGAAGAAAAGTTTACGAAAGGTTCAAAAAATTAGGTAATGATAGAGATCTAGAAAATTATAAAGCTAGCAGGAAAGAGCTTAAGAATGAACTTAGAAGAGCCAGAAGGGGTCATAAGAAGGCTTTGGCAAGCAGAATTAAGGAAAACCCCAAGGCATTCTACAAGTATGTGAAGAGCAGAGAGGATGAGGCGTGAGAGAATAGGACCAATCAAGTGTGACAGTGGAAAAGTGTGTATGGAACTGAAGGAGGTAGCAGAGGTACTTAATGAATACTTTGCTTCAGTATTCACTACAGAAAAGGACCTTGGCGATTGTAGGGATGACTTACAGCGGACTGAAAAACTTGAGCATATAGACATTAAGAAAGAGGATTTGCTGGAGCTTTTGGAAAGCAACAAGTTGGATAAGTCACCGGGACCAGATGAGATGTACCTCAGGCTACTGTGGGAGGCGAGGGAGGAGATTGCTGAGCCTCTGGCAATGATCTTTGCATCATCAATGGGGACAGGAGAGGTTCCGGAAGATTGGAGGGTTGCAGATGTTGTTCCCTTATTCAAGAAAGGGAGTAGAGATAGCCCAGGAAATTATAGACCAGTGAGTCTTACTTCAGTGGTTGTTAAGTTGATGGAGAAGATCCTGAGAGGCATGTTTTAGGAACATTTGGAGAAGCATAATATGATTAGGAATAGTCAGCATGGCTTTGTCAAAGGCAGGTCATGCCTTATGAGCCTGATTGAATCTTGTGAGGATGTGACCAAACAGAAGGCAAAGAGTGGTTGTAGATGGGTCATGTTCTGCATGAAGGTTGGTGACCAGTGGTGTGCCTCAGGGATCTGTTTTGGGACCCCTGTTCTTTGTGATTTTTATAGATGACCTGGATGAGGAGGTGGAGGGATGGGTTAGTAAATTTGCTGATGACACAAAGGTTGGGGTGTTGTGGATAGTGTGGAGGGCTGTCAGAGTTTACAGTGGGACATTGATAGGATGCAAAACTGGGCTGAGAAGTGGCAGATGGAGTTCAACCCAGATAAGTGTGAGGTGGTTCATTTTGGTTGGTCAAATATGATTGCAGAATATAATATAGGTTGAGGGAACTTGGCCTTTTCTCCTTGGAGCGACAGAGGATGAGAGGTGACCTGATAGAGGTGTATAAGATGATGAGAGGCATTGATCATGTGGATAGTCAGAGGCTTTTTCCCAGGACTGAAATGACTAACATGAGAGGACACAGTTTTAAGGTGCTTGGAAGTAGGTATAGAAGAGATGTTAGGGGTAAGTTTTTTTACACAGAGAGTGGTGAGTGCATGGAATGGGCTGCCAGCGACGGTGGTGGAGAAGGATACGATAGAGTCTCTTAAGAGACTCCTAGATAGGTACATGGAGCTTAGAAAAATAGAGGGCTATGGATAACCATAGGTAATTTCTAAAATAAGTACATGATCAGCACAGCATTGTGGGCCGAAGGGTCTGTATTGTGTTGTAGGTTTTTCTATGTTTCTATATATACTTATCATAATTTATAGTTTTTTATTATTATTTATTACAGTGTACTGCTGTCACAAAACAGCAAAAATTCTTGGCATATGCTAGAGATATTAAACCTGATTCTGATTGTTAATCATAGTTAATCTGTCTGGAAGGGATGTAAATAGAATACATAGAGTACACACGTAAGTGAACAAAGACACAGTGTGCTTGGTATTAATTACCAATTCCTTACAGTAACAGTGCAACATGCTTGCGAGAATGTGTGTACAATAGCCACAGCACCAAATCATTCAAAGGAATTCTCAAAATAGACCGAGAGGGCAACATACCCAGAATAGCATGAATTGCAAGCACAAAGAAATCACTTACTAGGAACTTCAAAAATCTCCATCAAAGTAGGATGGAATCAATTTCCTTTGAGTTAATTTTCTCAACAATTGAAAGTCCTATATTCTCTTCAAAGAGTGGAGTGACCTGGATTTCTACATGTCCACCAATTCAATATACCTGCACAAAAATCTGTGTGGGGAAGATCAGTCTCGTCACATTTCTGCTCAGGGTGTACAGCAGTCTACAGGCCTCTGTAACTTGCTGTTGTGATTGCCAGTGAAAACACTGGTCCCTGTGAGCAGCGACATTTGCTCATGTTTCAGTCCTTCAAGATTAAAAATGCACAGAGAAGTAACCTTCATCTTCTCCCATCCCGCTTGCCGGCTGATTGTGCCCAGCAATGATAAATGGACCCACCCACAAAGGCAGGTGGAAAGTAGATTAAAAGAACAGAAATGGGAAGTTCACACAGATTAATGCATGGGAAGGATTTAATCTCTTGGGATACTGGGACAGGTTCTAGGGGAGGTGGGATCTGTATAGTCTGGATAGATTCCAGAGCAGAAAGGCTTGATATTAGTGTGGGAGGAGTCCGACAGACTGGGCAAGGAAAAATAGTCAGAAAATAGTGCCAAAAGCAGTGGAAGAAATAAATAGCACCAGAACACAAAAAAGGAAGATTTCAGACAGAACGTAAAGAAAGCCTAAGGTTTACAGAGATGAAATTACACTACCAAAAAGGTCGGAGATTTGCAGACACAATAAACTAGGTAGGATTACAATGAAAGACCCGGTGATGAAAGGGTTAAAATGGATTCCAAACATTCCTGTAGAAAAGATGTTTATGAATTATAGGGAAGGGAGGGAAGGCGGGGCAATGGGGGTTTTGATTAAATGATGCAGTGCAAAAGAGAAAGGATGTCCTAGAATGATCAAGGACAGAATTTATTTGTTTAGAGCTAAGAGACAATAAGCTAAGTAGGTTTATAGGTTAACAGTTTTAAGACAATGCAGAAGAAAACAAATGTCAAGTTAAGAGAAGTTTAAAAATGCAAACACGAGGAAATCTGCAGATGCTGGAAATTCGTCAGGAAGGGTCTCGGCCTGAAACGTCGACTGTATCTCCTCCTATAGATGCTGCCTGGCCTGTTGCGTTCCACCAGCATTTTGTGTCTGTTGCTTAAGAGAAGTTTATTGTCATTTAACTACATACGTGTATATAACATATATAATGTATATAGAAACGAGACATGCTTCTCTGAACCAGGGTGTAAAGCACAGTAGTACACATCCACATGATAACTACTTATGAGGGTAAGGATAAAATCTACAGATGAATCACACATAAATAACAAACTAAAGTGCGTTAATATTAAATATCGTAAGGTACGGAACAGATTAACCAGTGACATTTCGAATACAATGTGACAGGAAGTTCAGAAGCCTAATGGCCTTGGGGAAGAAACTGTTTCTCATCCTGACCGTTCTCGTTTTTATGCATCGTAGTCTCCTGCCTGATGGTAGAAAGTCAAAGAGGATGCTGGATGGATGGGTGGGATCCTTAATTATACTAAGGGCCCTGTGTATGCAGTGGTCCTGATAAATGTCTCCTCTCAGCTGTTCTCACAGCGCTTTGTAGGGACTTCTGGTCCGATGCTCGACTGCACCCATACCAGATGGAGATGCAACTTGTCAGAACGCTCCCAATGGTGCTTATGCAAAACGCAGCTAAAATTGTGGGGGCGGTGTTGGTGGGGGGTCAAGGAGCCTTGCTTGCCTCAATCCTTTTAGGAAGTGGAGACGTTTCTGTGCCTTCTTGTTTGAGGAGGTGATATGAAGCGACCAGGTGAGGTCATCGTGTTGTGAACTCCCTGGAATGTGGTGCACTTAACTCTCTCTACGGAGGAGCCATGTATTGGCAGAGGGGATGGTTTGTCTGCACCTTCCCGAAGTCCACAATGATTTCCTCTGTCTTCTCCCCATTCAGGTTTAGGTTGGTCTCACGTCAATCCACCTGCCGCTCCACTTCCTCTCTGTACTCTGTCTCGTCATCATTCTCGATGAGGCCAACCACTGTTGCGTCATCGGCAAACTTGATAACACCCTTTGAGCAATATTAATAAATCTACAGGTTGACGACCGATTTTCCGGCACCCTTGGTTCCTGAGCATTGCCAAATTAATGTTTTTGCCGGGTTAAAAGAGGTCACTCAATAATAATGGCAAAAATAAATTGTAGAAGCTTAAAAATGATTATTAATTAAACAAAAATTTAAATTTAAATTTATTAATTACTGTGCTTACGAAGAGTGTTTCTTCTCGGTTATCTTCTTAAACATTTCATCCAGGTGAAGTTGTTTCATGTGCAATTTTTCTTGCATCAAGTAAAAATTGATTAGCTCTTGTTCCATCGCAAAGGTACGTGCCTCTAACCCTTTGATTAAATCACCCAACAACTCAATTAACTTATCAATAGTAAATCTTTCCATTTCATTGGTTTCATCATCATTGCTGCCATCTTCATCACTTGCAATGTTTCTATGAAATTCAGAATACTCCTAATTTCATCCGAATTAAAAGAAGGGCCAAACCTTGAGTTTCGGGAAAATTGGTGGTCAACCTGCACTATCATAAACGTGAAACTGCAATATAAATAGTAAAACCAAGACCGATATCAAAATTCCATAAAATTCTAAATATCTCCACAGTTACAAAAAGGCCACCTCTTGAAATGTGCACAGTGAAAGATTTAAATATGACGGTCCAGGAAAGTTCAGGGGACCATTTGCACCAATAAAACCAAATGGGGAATGGTGAAGTGGGGAGGGGGGTGGATTTTGGCCATCCAGATACACATTGTATTGGCAATAATGTGGAGGAGAGGGGTTCCAGGGATAAGGGACTTTAGTAATGTACGTTGACTGGGGAATTGGGTTATTCTCCTTGGAACAGTAGAGGTTGCAAAGAGATCTTAAGGAGACATTTAAAATTGTGAAAGATATAGGAAAGTGGATAGCCATCAGTGGAAATATGAAAAATTAGAGAACTTAAAATGAAGGTAAAGATGAGCTTTCTTTGTCACATGGAAACATTCAGTGAAATGAGTTGTTTGCGTCAACGACCACCAAAGTCTGAGGATGTGCTGGGAGCAGCCTGCAAGTGTCACCCTGCATGTAGCGCCAACAAAGCATGTCCACAAATAACTAACCTTATCCTACACGTCTTTGGAATGTGGGAGGACACTGGAGCATCTGGAGGAAACACATACAGTCACGGGGAAAACATACAAACTCCTTCCAGTCAGCGGTGGGAATAGGACCCCAATTAATGATCACTGGGGCTGTAAAGCGTCGTGCTAACCACTACGCTACTGTGCCCCAAGGTGATTGAGAAATGAACTAAACACAATGATGGAGAAGCAATTTTAACGTGGTCGTCTGGAATGCAGTGCCAGGGGTTGTCATGGAGGCTGATCCAACTGTGGCATTTGGAAGGAAAGTTGATACGTATCTCAAAGAAGTTAGCTATGAGAAGAGGGCGGTGCACTGTGACCAGATGGATAGTGTTTATACTGAATTGGTATGGCCTGAACTGTCTGAATAACCTCCTTTCTGTGATTCTGTGAAAATATACAAAGTAGTTTGCTATAAAAGCTCTGCTGCCCAGCATTCCAGCCTTAATGGGTGCCAATTAATCAAATCTGGCAGGTTAAAGCGATATCATTCCAGCTACTCCCACAGCATTGTTCCAATCTGACTGGTTCAGATATTCCCTCAAAACTGTCCCAGTGTTGGCCCAGATATGATCTTGACCCTCCGTTGGGGCTGTTCCAGTTTTGGCCAGTTACTCCATTAGAGTTGGTTTGAGCATTTCCTCAGTGCTGTTCCAATGTCAGCAAAAAGGCTCATTCAGTGTTGGTCTGGGCACTCCTTTTCACCCTGTCCTAATGTCAGCCCAAGTACTCCCACTGGAGCAACAGCTTCCGGAGTGTGAAGATTCACAAGCTTTTACTATATGTGTCCCAGCTATATTTTTAACTATTGCACATAACTGGATGCTGGAACCGTACAGTATCTGCAGTTTGTTTCATCGTGCTCCTCTATCTGACAAATAACAAATACAGAGCCACTACAAAATGCACAATATTGAGGGCAGTTAACTCCTGACTAGTGGAGATGCCAGATACAATAATGTATCAACAATCATAGTCTGTGGTGCATATGGTCCTGGGAAGACACTCTATTTTCAATAGAATGGGCTGCACGGTAATCTCCCACACATAACAGTTCAAAGTTGGCAGTGATGTAAGACCTGGAGGAATAATCAGCCACAGATCTGTGTTTCTGCTCTTGGTTACTGATGCTGGAAGAATAGAACATTGAATGGATAGAAACTTGCAGGGTGGCAGGTGTTCAAAAATCAGACCACTTGTTTACAAGGAAATGAGAAACTGCTTCAGCAGAGATGACAAGAGAAATCAATGCTATTGCAGTGGCACATTGCAGGTTGGCAAGGAAGGCAGAGAGTGGAGCCAACAGGAGAGATGATTGGAGTGTTCTCCCTTGTCCACAACCTCTGTGGCTAAAATCCTAGGGATGAATTTAGTGCTTTCCACATGAAGCAGCACCTTCCACTGGATTACTGGGCTTCAGTTATCTCATAGGTGTCAGCCTGACACAGCTGAAGTGATCCAGAAGGTGGTTCAAATGTCATAGCCGATCTCTTACCTTACTTAAATAGAAATAGAAGGAGTAGGCCCTTTCACTTCTTGTATCTGCTCTGCTCTCCAGTAAAAGCACTTCTCACTATTTTTGCTCTTATTTTTTGCACTACTTTATATATTTATAAAATGTATTGTAGCTGGCCCATGGTGTAGTGGCATCTGCACCGGACTTTGTGGCAAGTGTTCCCTGGTTCAAATCTGGCCGGTTCCTTGCACGCTTTCCATCTGTGCTGGGTTGAGCGTCGAGCTAGTGACTCGGCATCACAAAAACAGACAAAACTGTCAAAGAAATGACACGGCTGCCACCCGATGCACCACAAAGCGCGGAAAGGAACAACATGTAACATATTGCTGTGTACTGCTGCCACAAAACAATATATGTCAACAATAATAAACCAAATTCTGGTTCTGCGTTGATCTTGGTATTGAAAAGCTGTTTGATCTTTGCCTTGATTGTTCTCAGTGGCTGAACCTCCATGGGGCACTGGGTTGAGAATCACATAAATTCACTCCCCTCAAATGTTCCCCCATCCCTGTCCTGAAAGACCAGCCCCTTATTTTCAAGAAGGAAATTCTATTATGCCTATTAAGAAATTAGTGTGTCCCATGAGTCTCCTTTGTGCACTTTATCAAAGGCCATCTGCAAGCCCAAATAGACCTTCTTCCTACTGGATACAAGTTCCAAAAGCTCCAAAAAAACTTGTCAAGTCTCACTTTCCTTTCAGGAGTTCATGTTGATTCTGCCCAATCCTATTATAATCTTCTGGGTATCCTGATACCACAGCAAAATAATCAAAATGCTGAAGGAACTCATCAGGTGTGGAGTGGAATAAGCAGTCGACTGTTTGGGCTGAGGCCCTTCATCAGGACTGGAAAGAAATGGAGTGGGGGAGCCAGTATAAGAAGGAACACCAGTTAGCTGGTACACATGGTCGAAGAGTTGGAATGCAGTAGAGATCACAGACGCAGAGCAGTGAGAGAGGAGTAAATAAGGTGCTTGAGGAGTATAAGAAGTGCAAGAAAATACTTAAGAAAGTAATCAGGAGGGCTAAAAGAAGACATGAGGTTGCCTTGGCAGTCAAAGTGAAGGATAATCCAAAGAGCTTTTACTGGTATATTAAGAGCAAAAGGATTGTAAGGGATAATATTGGTCCTCTTGAAGATCAGAGTGGTCGGCTATGTGCGGAACCAAAGGAAATGGGGGAGATCTTAAATAGGTTTTTTGCATCTGTATTTACTAAGGAAACTGGCATGAAGTCTATGGAATTAAAGGAAACAAGTAGTGAGATCATGGAAACTGTACAGATTGAAAAGGAGGAGGTGCTTGCTGTTTTGAGGAAAATTAAAGTGGATAAATCCCCGGGATCTGACAGAGCGTTTCCTCAGACCTTGAAGGAGACTAGTGTTGAAATTGCAGGGGCCCTGGCAGAAATATTTAAAATGTCGCTGTCTACAGGTGAGGTGCTGGAGGATTGGAGAGTGGCTCATGTTGTTCCGTTGTTTAAAAAAGGATCAAAAAGTAATCCGGGAAATTATAGGCCGGTAAATTTAACGTTGGTAGTAGGTAAGTTATTGGAGGGAGTACTAAGAGACAGAATCTACAAGCATTTGGATAGACAGGGACTTATTAGGGAGAGTCAACATGGCTTTGTGCGTGCTAGGTCATGTTTGACCAATCTATTGGAGTTTTTCGAGGAGGTTACCAGGAAAGTGGATGAAGGGAAGGCAGTGGATATTGTCTACATGAACTTCAGTAAGGCCATTGACAAGGTCCCGCATGGGAGGTTAGTTAGGAAAATTCAGTCGCTATGTATACATGGAGAGGTGGTAAATTGGATTAGACATTGGCTCAATGGAAGAAGCCAAAGAGTGGTAGTAAAGAATTGCTTCTCCAAGTGGAGGCCTGTGACTAGTGGTGTGCCACAGGGATCAGTGCTGGGTCCATTGTTATTTGTCATCTATATCAATGATCTGGATGATAATGTGGTAAATTGGATCAGCAAATTTGCTGACAATACAAAGATTGGAGGTGTAGTAGACAGTGAGGAAGGTGTTTCAGAGCCTGCAGAGGGACTTGGACCAGCTGGAAAAATGGGCTGAAAAATGGCAGATGGAGTTTAATACAGACAAGTGTGAGGTATTGCACATTGGAAGGACAAACTAAGGTAGAACATACAGGGTTAATGGTAAGGCACTGAGGAGTGCAGTAGAACAGAGGGATCTGGGAATACAGATACAAAATTCCCTAAAAGTGGCATCACAGGTAGATAGGGTCATAAAGAGAGCTTTTGGTACATTGGCCTTTATTAATCAAAGTATTGAGTATAAGAGCTGGAATGTTATGATGAAGTTGTATAAGGCATTGGTGAGGCCGAATCTGGAGTATGGTGTTCAGTTTAGGTCACCAAATTACAGGAAGGATATAAATAAGGTTGAAAGAGTGCAGAGAAGGTTTACAAAGATGTTGTCGGGACTTGAGAAACTCAGTTACAGAGAAAGGTTGAATAGGTTAGGACTTTATTCCCTGGAGCATAGAAGAATGAGGGGAGATTTGATAGAGGTATATAAAATTATGATGGGTATAGATAGAGTGAATGCAAGCAGGCTTTTTCCACTGAGGCAAGGGGAGAAAAAAACCAGAGGACATGGGTTAAGGGTGAGGGGGGAAAAGTTTAAAGGGAACATTGGGGGGGCTTCTTCTCACAGAGAGTGGTGGGAGTATGGAATGAGCTGCCAGACGAGATGATAAATGCGGGTTCTTTTTTAACATTTAAGAATAAATTGGACAAATACATGGATGGGAGGTGTATGGAGGGATATGGTCTGTGTGCAGATCAGTGGGACTAGGCAGAAAATGGTTCAGCACAGCCAAGAAGGGCCAAAAGGCCTGTTTCTGTGTATGGTTTCTATGGTTTCTAGCCCGCCCTTTGAAGAGAAGATCTAAATTTCTTCAGTGTAGGCATACATTGAAGGGACTTTGCAGTGGAGCAAATCTAGCTTCTACTCCCTTTTTTTCCAGACCTAATGAAGGATCCTGGCCTGAAATATTAACTGGTTAGTCCCCTCTATAAATGCTGCCTGACCTGCTGAGTTCCTCCAACATTTTGCGTCTATAGAATCTCCTGTGTTTACGATTTATGCCTCAGTACCGCTTCCTTTAGAGTGGGTCCCTGGATCTTCCCTACAATCAACGACAGTCTGTAGTTCCAGTTTACCATTTACCCTCATTTTTAAATAACAGAATTTTATTTGCAACCTCTGACATGTAGAAGCCATTCTAGAATACTGTACTTGGAAGTTTGGACGATAACAACTTCTACTTTAAGTTACATATAATTTGTTTATTGTTTATATTTTCCTCTGCAGTTAACTCCTCGATATCCAGCAGTGATTTCTGGGCTACCTGTCAATCAAGCCACCAGACATGCTCCCATTACACCCAGCCCTGCCCCGGGCTCCATCCTCTGATCTCCCCTGCAAACCATTTAGCTAGCTGGAGTTCTGGGCAAGGCACCACTCTCATGGATAGAGCAGCAGGACATGTCACTCTTCCAGATTTTACCCTGAGCTAGGGAAGAGTCATTTCCCTGACCTTAACCCTGAGCTCTATCCCACCATTGAGGACATCTTCAAAGACAGCCCCCAAAAGGCATCATCCATTATGAAGAACCCTACCACCCGGGATAAACACTCTTCTCATTACTACCATCAGCGAGGTGCACAGGAGCCTGAAGACACTCACTCAATGTTTTAGGAAAATCTTCTTCCCCTCTGACGTTAGGTTTCTGAAAAGTTAATGAACCCATGAACACTATCTCACTACAGGGTTCCCTTACCCTGCACCATCCATTTCTACCTCCTTCCCAAGATCTGACTATCCAGGTAGTTCCACAGTTTCTGCCTGCTCCTGCTCCACTGAACTTCTGTCTGCATACCTTGACTTGTTTTATCCTCTCCGGTTCAGTCCCTTCCAACCTACATCCATGCACTTGATCTTTTCAATGACTTAAGTTCCCTGCTCCCGATAGTCTCATTTTCACTATGGATGTCCAATTCTTATACACTTCCATCCCTTATCGGGGGGCCTTAAAGCTCTCTGCTTCTTTCTGGACAACAAGCTCAGCTGGTTGCCCCTCATCACCACTCTCCTCCATCTGGTGGAACAGGTGCTCACCCTCAATAATTTCTTGTTTGGCTCCTCCGACTTCTTTCAAACCAAAGGTGTAGCCATGAGCACTCATAAGGGTCCCAGTTACGCCTTCCTTTTCGTGGGTTACGTGGTTCAGTCCATGTCCCAAGCCTATACTGGCACCACCGTCCACCTCTTCCTACACCATATTGACAACTGCCTTGGGGCTGCTTCCTGCACCCATGCTGAGCTCGTTGGTTTCAACTTTGCCTCCAACGTCTCTGCCACATCTGCACTCAGGATGAGGCTTTTCATTCCTGAACTATTGAGATGGCCTCCTTCTTCAAAGAAAGGGGCTTCCCTTCCTCCATTATCAAAGTTGCCCTGACACACATTTCTTCCATTTCACATACGTCTGCCACACCCCATCCCCCCGCCACCACACCAGGGATTGGATCACCTACCACCCCATTAGCCTCTCTATCCAGCACATAATTCTCTGTAATGTCTGCCATCTCCAACAGGATCCCACCACCAAGCACATCTTCCCTCCCCCCCCACCCCCACTTTCTGCTTTCCACAGGGATCATTCCCTACGCAACTCCCTTGTCCATTCGTCCCTCCCTACTGATCTCTCTCCTGGCACTTCTCCTTGCAAGTATAACAAGTGTTACAGCTGCCCATACACCTCCTCCCTCACTAGCAATCAGGGCCCCAAAGAGTCCTTCCAGGTGAGGCGACACTTCACCTGTGAGTCTGTTGGGGTTATTGACTGTATCCGATGTGGCCTCCTGTATATCAATGAGTCCTGATCTATGTTGAAGGACCACTTTGTCAAGCACCTTCATTCAATCTGCCAGAAAAAGCGGGATTTCCCTGTGGCCACCCAGTTCAAGCCTGCTTCCCATTCCCATTCCGATATGTCAGTCCATGGCCTTCTCTACTGCCACAATGAGGCCACACACGGGTTGGAGAAGCAACACCTTATATTCTGTCTGGGTAGCCTCCAACCTGATGGCATGAACATCGGTTTCTTAAACTTCTGGTAAATGTCCCACCCTTCTCTCCTTCACTACTCCCCATTCCTGTTTCCCTCTCTCACCTTATCTCCTTGCCTGCCCATCACCTCCCTCTGGCGCTCCTCCCCTTCCCTTTCTTGCATGGCCTTCTGTCCTCTCCTATCAGATTCCCCCTTCTCCAGCCCTGTATCTCTTTCACCAATCATCTTCCCAGTTCTTTACTTCACCCCTCCCCCTCTTCCGGATTCACCTATCACCTACCACCTTATCCTTCTTCCTCTCCTTCCCCTTCCTTCTTTCTCTGACTTCTCACCTCCCTTCTCAGCCCTGATGAAGGCTTCAGCCAGAAACATCTACTGTTTACTCTTTTCCATAAATGCGGCCTGTCCTGCTGAGTTGCACCAACAACATATTTTGAATGTTACTCACTATTTTTCCTCTCTTTTTGCACTACACATTTCATTTTTAATACATTTCTCATTAAAATTTCTGATATATTTTATGTATTGGATTCTACTGCTGCCGTCAAACAAATTTCGCAGCCTACAGTATGTCAATGATAGGGTTCCCCCTTCTGACCAATTCATTTACCAGCATCTGCAGGAACCCCATGCACAACATCCACATGGATCACAGCAGAGGTCAGGATTGAACCTGAGGCAACAGGTCCACCAGCTGCCACACTGTGCAGCAGCCCATACCAACCCACTGGCCTGCAGCCATCTCCGTGCTGTTAATTTGCTATGGATTTCACCCACTTCCTCATAGAGGTCTCTTTGAGCTTTGCTGCCTCTGAAAAGCAGCCAATATAATGACAGGCGCTTTGCACTCTCAACATTCTCTCTTCTCTCCTCCACCACTGGACAGAATATAGCATTGCCTCATAATACGTAGCACCAGGCCCAAGGACAGCTTCCATCCTGCTGCTATAAGACTCCTGAATGTGCCTTTTATTTGATAAAAATAAACGTACGATCCCTTAATCTAGCCTCGCTGTGGCCTTTTCACCATATTAAAACCATTAGATCATCAGACAGAGGAGCAGGATTAGCCAATTCAGCCCATCCTGCCATTCCATCATGGCTGATTTATTATCCCTCTCAACCCCATTCTGCTCTCTCCTCTGCATAATCTTTGACATCCTTACTAATCAAGAATCTATGCTTTAAATATACCCAATGAATGGCCTCCACGGCTGTCTACGGCAATGAATTCCGCAGATTCATCACCCTCTGGCTAAAGAAATCCCTCCTCTTCACTGTCTAAAGAGACGCTCTTGTATTTTGAAGCAGAGCCCTCTGGTAAAGGAAACATCCTCTCCACATCCACTCTACACTCATTTTATGCCTTTCAATATTCGGTAGCTTTCAAAGTGATTTCCCCCTTCATTCTTCTAAACTCCAGTGTGTACAGGCCCAGAGTGATCAAACACTGCTCATTCATTAACCCTTTGCTTCACAAAATCATTCTTGTGAGCCTCCACTGGACCCTCTCTATATTCTTTCTTCGATAAGGGGTTTCAAAACTGATCAGCATATTTCAAGTGTGGACTGACCAAGGCCTTATAAATCCTCAGCATTACATCCTTGATTTTATATTCTAGGCTTCTCAAAATGAATGCTAAAATTGCATTTGCTTCCTCACTATCGACTCAACCTGCAAGTTAACCTGTATGGAATCTTACACTTTTTAATCAGGGAGACAATTCAAAAATCAGAGGTGCAAAGCGATTTAGGGTCCTCCTGCAGGATTCCCAAATTGAGTTAATAGTAAGGACGGTAAATGCAATGCTAGCGTTCATTTTGAGAGAGAAAACCCTTGATTTCTGAATTTGCTCCCCATTTAGAAAATAGTCTACACTTCATTCTTTCTACCAAGCTGCGTAATCATATACTTCCCTACACAATATTCTATCTGCCACTTCTTCGCCCATTCTCCTAATCTGTCCAAGAAATTTTGCAAGTTCCCTATTTCCTCAACATTTTCTGGCCCTTCACCTACCTTTGTATTGTCCACATACTTGGCCACAAAGCCATCAATTCCGTCATCCAGATCATCGACATATAACATGAAAAGAAACCATCCCAATATTGACCCTTGTGGAACACCTCTAGTCACTGGCAACCAACAAGAAAAGGCCCCCTTTATTTCCATTCTTTGCCTCCTGCCAATCAGTCAATACTTTGTTCATACTAGTATCTTTCCTGTAATACCATGGGCTCTTAACTTGTTGAGCAGCTCCACATATGACACCTTGTCATATGTCTTCTGAAAATCCAAGTAAACAACATTCACTGATTCCCTTTTCTCTATGCTGCCTGTTATTTCCTCAAAGAATTCCAACAGATTTGTCAGGCAAGATTTTCCCTTAAGTAAACTATACTGACTTTTGCCTATTTTATCACGTGCCTCCGAGTAACTCAAAATCTCATCCTTAATAATCGACTCCAACATCTTGCAAATTACTGAAGTGAGGCTAACTGGCCTATTATTTCCTGTCTTTTGCTTCCCTCCCTTCTTAAAGAGTGGAGTGACATTTGCAAATTTCCTGTCCTCCAGAACTATTCCAGAATCTAGTGATTCTTGAAAGATCATTACTAATGCCTCCAAAATCCTATCTGCTATCTCTTGCAGAGCCCGGGGGTGTAGACCATCTGGTCCAGGTGACTTACCTGCCTTCAGACCTTTCAGATTCCCAGGCACTTTCTTCTTCATAATAGCAATTAAACTCACTTCTGCCTCCTGACACTCCAATTCCTGGCACAGTGCTGGTGTCTTCCACAGTGAGGACCTATGTAAAATACTTATTGAATTTGTCTGCCATTTCTCTGTCCCCTATTACTATCTCTCCAGCGTCATTTTCCAGCGGTCTGATATCTACACTGGCCTCTCTTTTACTTTTTATATATCTGAAAAAAATGTCTTTTGCACTCCACTTTATTTGTAGTACTACATTCTGCAGTCCTTAATCGCCTTTCCCATTGAACTACGTACTTATCTCTGGAATGATCTGTCTGGGTGGTATGCAAAACAAATGCTTTCACTGCAACACACACAAAATGCTGGAGGAACTCAGAAGATCAGGCAGTATCTATGGAGAGGAATAAACAGTCAATGTTTTGGGCTGAGATCCTTCTAAAAGAAAGGAAGAGGGAAGAATCAAGAATAAGAAAATAAGGAGATGATAAAACAGGTTGAGAGGGAAGTTAGCTGGGTGGAGAAAGGGGGAGTTGATGTGAGAAACAAGAGAAAATCTGCAGATTCTGGCAATTGGGTCCTGATGAAGGGTCTTGGTCCAAAATGTTGACTGTTGACTCTTTTCCATTGATGCTGCCTGGTCTGCTGAGTTCCTCCAGCATTTTGTGAGATGAAGTGAGAAACTGGGGGGTGATAGGTTGAAGAACTGAAGAAGGAATCTGAGAGGAGAGTAAGGGGAAGGGGTGATAAGCAGATGAGAAGAGAAGGGGTAAGAGGGGAATAGAAAAAGAAAGAAGGGGCGAAGTCAGAAAAATCGATATTCATCGCATCAAGTTGGAAGCTATCTTGGCAGAATATTTGACAAGCATTGGACAAGGTCTCATATGGGAGGCTGGTCAAGTTGGTTCAGTTGCTCAGTATTCAGGATGAGGTAGTAAATTGGATTAGACGTTGGCCTTGCCAAGTCAACTCAAGTCACTTTTTATTGTCATTTCAACCATAAACTGCTGGTACAGTACACAATAAAAACAAAACAACTTTCCTCCAGGACCATGATGCTACATGAAACAACACAAAACTACACTAGACTAAACGAGACAACACAAGGCTATGCAACACTACATAAGACAACACAAAAACTACACTAGACTACAGATCTACACAGGACTACATAAAGTGCACAAAACAGTGCAGGGCAGTACAATAATTAATAAACAAGACAATAGGCACAGTGGAGGACAAATTACAATATAATAATAAATGATGTGGATGTCAGTCTAGATTCTGGGTATTAAGTCAGAGAGTGGTAGTAGAGGGTTGCCTCTCTGACTGAAGGCCTCTGACGTAGTGGTGTGCCACAGGGACTGGTACTGGCTTCTTTGTTGTTTGTCATCTATATCAATGATCTGGATGATCATCTGGTTAACTGGATCAGCAAATTTGTGGATAACACCAAGAATGGGGGTGTGCTGGCCAGTGAGGAAGGCTATCATGGCTTACAGAGAAATCTGGATCAGCTGGAAAAATGGGCTAAAAATGTCAGATGGGATTTAGTGCAGATAAGTGTGAGGTTTTGCATTTCAATAGCACCAACCAGGTCTTACAGTGTGAATGGTAGGGTAGAACAAATGGATCTGGGAATACAGGCCCCTAATTCTTTGAAAGTGACATCACAAGTAGATAGGGTCATAAAGAAAACTTTTGGCACATTGGCATTCTTAAATCAAAGTACCGAGTACAGGAGATGGAATGTTAGGTTGAAGTTGTATAAGACGTTGGTGAGGCCTAATTTGGAGTACTGTGTGCAGTTTTTGGTCATCCATCTACAGGAAAGATGTAAACAACGTTGAACAAGTACAGAGAAAATTTACAAGGATGTTACATGAAGGACTGAGTTATGAGGAAAGATTGATTAGGTTTGCACTGTATTCTTTAGAACGCAGAAGACTGAGAGGAGATTGATAGAGGTATACAAAATTATGAGTATAGATAGGGTAAATGCAAGCAGGCTTTTTCCACCAAGGTTGGGTGGACTACAATAAGAGGTCATGGGTTTTGGGTGAAAGGTAAAAAGTTTAAGGGGAAACATGAGAGGAAACTTCTTCACTCAGAGGGTCGTGAGAGTGTGGAATGTACTGCCAGCACATGCGAGCTTCATTTCAACGTTTAAGAGAAGTTTGGATGGGTACATGGATGGTAGGGGTATGGAGGGCTATGGTCCCGGTGCAGGTCGATGGGAGTAGGCAGTTTAAATGGTTTCGGCATGGACTGGATGGGCTGAAGGGTCTGTTTCTGTGCTGTTCTTCTGTATGACTCTAATATGAGGCGTATGAGGTAAATATTTTCACTGTATATCTGTACATGTAAATACCTACAATCACCTCCTAAAACGGACCCTTCCATGCTTCACACTCACCCACAGATCTGCACTGGAATTCTCTCCACAGGTTGAAAGTCAGCATCGTTTATGCGCATACTCTCACTCGCCCAGTCACATCGGCTCCCAGCGCCGCACTCTTTCGCGCGTTCACCCTCAGTCACTGACACTCAAACGCACACTTGCCCGTGTGCAGTCTGCCACATTCGCCCAAACCCGCTGTGCTCACTCACACCATCACCCGCGACACCTGCAGCCGGGCTTACAAGAGGGTTAAACTGACGGCACGACAAACAGCCGCCCTTGCTGCACAGAACCACCGATTACTGCGAGCTGTCAGCCCTCTGCATGTCGCGGAGCAGCCGGGAACTCTGCCTGGAGACTGCCCCCTTTCCCATTGCAATTCAGGGCACACCAGCCCCTGCTGCCCTCTCATTATTTCCTTTTGAAGGGAGATGGCAGTTGGCAGCGCTCTCTTTAAGAGGAGCAACTCGTGTTGAATTTTCCATCACCAGCTATTCTTTGGCTGCTTGTTTTTTTTACGTTAAATCAACAGGGAACAGCACACGTTATTGTTCCAGGAATGGCACCCGCTGTGAAATCCCACGAGGGGAGAGCGGAGGAAAGAAGTTCTTCTTCTGAATGGGGAAAGGAATACAGTATTTGCTTCACACGCAGAGATCAATAAAGGAGATTGTTAAACGGCGAGGACGACTCCGATGGAATGTTAAACCACCCATCCCAAACGGGGGGAAACAATGCGGTTGCATTGGCAGCGCGAAAGGATCTGGTACAGATGCAAAAACAGCTGGATCACTCTGCTCCTTGGGAATCTTGCCTGGGACCGCACTCAACTCCATTAAGATGAACGGCGCACGAGTAGCAAGAGGGAATTACCCTGAAGGGCAACGAACCCGCGCTCCCGCCTATTTTCATCCAGGTTTTAATTAGGTAGTAAATCTATATAAATTAATCCCCTCATCTCCTTCTTCGCTTAACCTTCCATTTTTCATCGCTGCCCATTACTTATGCATTTAATTTATAAATAAAATCTACATGTTGCTGTCAGCCCGCTGCCCGACACTCGCTCCTCGGCCCCGGCAGACACACGTGGGTGAAGCTGGCCGGTACGCTCCGCGCCCGCTCTCATCACCTGGGGTGAATCCGTAAGTGTGTGACCTTCTGCTTCAGTAGCTTTGTACCCTTTCACGATTCCAAGCATTCTCCCTTCTCCCAGTTTCAACTACGTTGATGACGGGAGGGAGGAGGTGGCAGTTCCTCAGACTGGGAGCTGGATGGGGGCTGGAGGAATAAATTAAAGCAGAAACACAAAATTCTCGGTTTAATGGGAGTCAGGTTATGTGTAAGAATTTTAGGGACGGGCAAAGTTCGTACAAACACTCATCGTTGTGCCACCAAAGTTGAGGTGTCAAGAGGAGAAATGTTAAAAGCTAGATGCTATTTCAAGTTTCATTTCCATTTTATCAGTGGAACACACAGTGTTGAATTTATAGAAGCCAATAAACCCTTGAGAATAAGCACAAAGCTTTGTGATTTACAAAGCAAGACGATCATCACAGCAGATCAAATCATAGTCTACAGATGTCTTTATCTCTGCCATTCTCAAAACAACAGGTAGTCCCTTCTTGCTTCATCTCACTAGAATCCATCCCTACTAAAGTAAATAAAGAAAGCAAGTGGGCTAGTTTCTGCTGAAATCTCTTTATTTGGTAACTAGTTTCAATAATGTCAAGCAGGTAATAGATCCCTTTGGGTTCTATTTTTGCCTTCTGGTTCTTTCTTGTCCCATTTTCAGGTGTTAATCATGGGGTTTTGCATTCCAAGAGAAGTTGGATTTTGTTTGTTGTGAATCCAGTTTCAAGGTAAAAGAACCTACCAAGTATTTGCTGTGGCTTCTGATGCAGCAGGGGCTGATTTGCCAAGAGTGTCCCATCCCAAACTTTGCAGGAGGCTTGTATGTGGACCCGAGAGCCACAGTGTGCGTCGAGGCATCAGCAGGAGTAGAGTAAGTGTTGGTTCTGATTATTCAGCTGATGAAAGATGAACCCAGAACGGGATGCCAAGCTGAAGGGTGTTGGAATAAGTGAAAAGCTGGTGATTTTATGTGACACTGCAACACAGAAACAAGTCCCTTTGCCCATCCTTTTGTGCTGAACCGTTATTCCACCCAGATCCTCTGACCCGCACATGAACCATAGCCCTCCGTACTCCTCTCATCCATGTACCTATCCAAATTTCTCTTAAATGTTGAAATTGAACCCACATCCATCACCTCTGTTGGCACTCATTCCACACTTTCACCACCCTCTGAGTGAAGACATTCCTCCTCAGGTTCCCCTTAAATATTTCACCTTTCACCCTTAACCTTTGACCTCTAGTTCTGGTCTCACCCAACTTCAGTGGAAAAAGCCTGCTTGCACTTACCCTATCTACACTCTTCATAATGTATACCTCTACCAAATCTCAAGTCACTCTAGCATGTATTCCCTAAACTTGTTTGTTGTGAGCTGATGGAGAGAGATTCTGAGAAACAGGAGTCCATTTTACTTGCAGGGAATTGAAACTACAAGTTTGGTCTGGGGCTATTACTGTCATTGGGACTTTTGGGAGTCATCTGTCTGCTGGTGGGGATCTTTGTCTCCACATTCCTCATCCAATATTATTACCTTACTGGCTTAAGCCCCTGTCAGCTCAGATCCAGCCTTGGGGTTCCCAATACAGCATCAGAAACACAGATAGATTAACTATGTGGAGCTTCCATGTCATCCCCAAGTCACAGGCTTCTGGGATCATTGGACTGACACTGAGTGTTATGGGGGCCCCGTCATTGTCGCTTGAAAATCCAACTGCTTCAGGATCACTTCTGTAACAGTAGCCGTGCTAAGGAAGGGTGTGTTCAAATGGGAGAAAACCCCCATGGTTTAAATCCAGCGAATAAAATGACTTCTGAAAAACACTCTTTTATTCTTCATGAGATACTGTGGCAAATAGGCAAGCAAATTCTCCAAGGTACATTTGCTATTTCCTTATATTTCTAGACATAAATATTTCTTGGAGAAAATTCCTTTTCACATAACATGCAAAGAGGTCCTTTTCTGAGTAAGGATCTGAGCTTGCTGTAAATCACCGACCACTGCAACAGGTCCACAGTGGTCAATGGCTCCCCATTCTGTTTTGAAGCACCTAGACAACTGCAAGACATACATCAGGCTGCTGTTTATTGATTACAACTCAGCATTCAACACTGTCATTACCTCAATAATAACCAAGCATTAAAACCTGAGCCTTTATACTTCCATTTCCAACTGGTCTCTCAACTTCCTTACTGGAAGACTCCAGTCAGTGTGGGTTGGTCACTGCAGCTCCTCTTCACTAACTATCAATGCAAGTGCGTCTCAAGGATGCATACTTAGCCAACTGCTCTGCTCTCTATATTCACCACCGTGTAGCCAAGCACAGCTTGAATACTACCTATGAAATCTTGGATGACACCACTGTTGTTGAGACTAAGGAACTGATTGTGGACTTCAGTTAGGGGGAGTTGAGGGAACACACACCAGTCTTCAGTGAGGGATCAGCAGTTGAAAGGGGGAGCAGCTTCAGTTCTTGGGCATCGACATCTCAGAAGATCTATCCTGGGCCAGCACATCAGTGAGATCATGAAAAAGGCACTTCAGTAGAAACTTGAGAGTTGGCATGTCACCAGAGACGTTTACATATTTTTATAGATGAATGATGAGTAGTATTCTGACTAGTTGTATCAACACCTGCTCTGGGGTTTCCAGTGCACAAGCCTCCCCACCACTGAGACGAGCTCAAGAAGTGGTACCTCATCCATCATTAAGAAACTTCACCATCTAAGACACGCCCTCTTCTTGATACTACCAGCATGGAGGATGATATAAATTGACACAAGAGAGTCATTTAGATCTGGAATGGTCTTCTGAGGGCAGTAGTAGAAGCAGTTTCAATTGCAGTGTGTAAAAAGGAGCTGGACAAGTCTCTGAATGGATGAATTTGCAGGGCTATGGAGAGAGGACAGGGAGTGGGATTAGCTGGATTTATATAGTAGCAGTTCACTCTCAGAAGGCCTCCTTCCTTGCTATAGACATTTGTAAGTGCCTAGCTCACATGGACTGTAGTGATTCAGGGAGGTAGCTCACAGCCACCTTCTCAGTGCCATCCAGGAGTGGATGATATGTGGCTGCCTTGCTCTGTCCACATGCTGGGTATGAAAGAGGAAAAGCAGATTTTGTATTTTGGTTGAAATGATTGACAGCTTTTGTTCTACTGGACTTGTATCTCATGTCACCAAAGACATGAATGTGAGAGTTGATAGAGGTCATATTTCTTTATCATTGCTCTGTCCTGGCACATAGACAGTGTGTTATTTTGTAATGAGCATCTGACAACTTGTCCTTACTTGTTTTAAGGTTAATGATAAACACGTCAGAATACATAATCAGATAACTGAGATAGCCTCACACCAGAATGTGGACAGCAATGATGGGAGGACAATAGCCATTCATCCAATCCACTCTCCAGGGAAAAGGTCGGAGCCTCTGTGACATGGTAGTTGTGGAGGAGGGGTGAAGAGAGAGAGAGAGAGAGAGAGAGAGAGAGAGATGTTAAAAAAATTGAAGGTAGCTAACAGACCTAACAGATCAAGAATGGACCAGTAATGCCCAAAAAATTAAACTACTTGGCAGGGGGATGAACGGCAGTAATGGGGTTGTTGATACTCAAGCAGAGTGAACTGTGAAGAAGACAGGCAGATAATAGGGCAAAATTGCAGTCAGTGGGATGAGTTGAAGCGTAACATGGGAGCAAAACTGGTAAGTGTGATAAAAACAGGACTGAAGGTGTTATATTTGGATGCACATAATATACGGAATAAGGTAGATGATCTTGTAGCACAGTTAGAGATTGGTGGGTATGATGTGGGTATCACTGAGTCGTGGCTGAAAGAAGATCATAGTTAGGAGCTTAACATCCAGGGATACACATTGTACTGAAAGGACAGGCTGGTAGGCAGAGGGAGTGGAGTGGCTCTGTCAGTAAAAAATGAAATCAAATCCTTAAAATGAGGTGACGCAGGATCGGAAGATGTAGAATCTTTGTGGGTAGAGTAAAGAAACTGTAAAGGTAAAAAGACCCTGATAGGAATTATATAGAGGCTTCCAAACTGTAGACAATATGTGTGGTATGAATTAAAATGGGAGATAGAAAAGGCATGTAAAAAGGGCAATGTTACAATAGTCATAAGGAATTTCAATATACAAGTAGACTGGGAAAATCAGGTTGGTGCTGGATTCCAAGAGATGGAATTTGTAGAATGCCTATGGGATGGTTTTTTAGCGCAGCTTGTGTTTGAACCCACTAGGGGAAAGACAATTCTGGATTGAGTGATGTGTAATCAGCCAGATTTGATTAGAGAGCTTAAGGTAAAGGAACATTTGTAGACAGTGATCACAATGTGATAGAATTCATCCTGCAGTTTGAGAGGGAGAAGCTAAAGTCAGATGTATCGGTATTACAGTGGAGTTAAAGGGAATTACAGAGGCCAGATCTGATTGGAAGGGGACAATAGCAGGGATGACAGCAGAGCAACAATGGCTAGTGTTTCTGGGAGTAATTTAGAAGGTAGAGGATAGGTACATCTCAAATATTAAGAAGAAATCTAAAGGAAGGATGAGGCAACTATACTGACAAGGGAAGTTAAAAACAGAATAAAAGCAAAAGAGAGGGCAAATAATTTAGCAAGGAGAGAAAAGATGCTTTGGAAGCTGAAAGGTCAGAAGGTAGATAAATCACCTGGACCAGATGAACTAGGCACAGAACCATCATGTCTGTCATCAAAATCACTGACATACTATGTGAAGAGAAGCAGCCTCCGGGTTCTGAATCCGGTAACTGAAAGGGTTGTGGAGGCATTAGTAAGGAACTTTAAAGAATCTTTGGATTTTGGAATGGTTCCAGAGGACCAGAAAATTCCAAATGTCACTCCAATCATTTAAGAAATTATAGTCCAGTTCGCCTGACTTCAGTAATTTGCAAGATGTTGGAGTCCATTATTAAGGTTGAGGTTTTAGGGTACTTGGAGGCATATGATAAAACAGGCCAAAGTCAGTATGGTTTCTTTAAGGGGAAATCTTGCCTGACAAATCTGTTGGAATTCTTTGAGGAAATAACAGACATAATAGACAAAAGAGAGTCAGTGGATGTTGTTTACTTGATTTTCAGAAGGTCTCTGGCAAGGTGCTGCACATGGGGATTCTAAACAAGATAAAAGCCAATGGTATTACAGGAAAGATACTAGAATTTATAGAAGATTAGCTGACTGGCAGGAGGCAAAGTGTAGGAATAAAAGGGGTCTTCCCTTGGTTGGCTGCTGGTAACTAGTTGTGCTCTGTAGGTGCTACTGTTGCAGCCACTTCTTTTCATGTAATATGCCAATGATTTGAATGACAGAATTGATGGTCTTGTGGCCAAGTTTGTGGATGATATGAAGATAGGTGGAGGGGCAGGCAGTGTTGCAGAAGCAGGGAGTTTACAGAAGGACATAGACAGATTGGGAGAATGGGCAAAGAAATGGCAGATGGAATATAGTATAGGGAAGTGTATAGTCATGTATTTTGGTTGAAGGAATAAAGATGTAGACTGTTTTTTAAGTGGAGAGATAATTGAAAAATCAGAGGTGCAAAGGGACTTGGGAGTCCTTGTACAGGATTCCCGAAAGGTTAACTTGCAGGTTGAGTAGGTGGTAAGGAAGGCAAATGCAATGTTAGCATTCATTTCAAGAGGACTAGAATAGAAGAGCAAGAATGTAATGCTGAGGCTTTATAAGGCATTGGTCTGACCACACCTGGAGTATTGTGAACAGTTTTAGGCCCCTTATCTAAGAAAAAATGTGCTGTCATTGGAGGGGGTCCAGAGGAGGTTCACAAGAATGATTCTGAGAATGAAGGGGTTAGTGTGTGAGAATCATTTGATGGCACTGGGCTTGTATTCACTGGAGTTTAGAAGAATGAGGGGAGATCTCATTGAAACCTATCAAATATTGATAGGACCGGGCAGAATGGATGTGCAGAAGATGTTTCCTAAAGTGGGGGAGTCTAGGAGCAGAGGACACAACCTCAGAACAGAAAGATGCCCATTTAGAACAGAGATTAGGATGAATTTCTTTCACCGGAGGGTAGTGAATTTGTGGACCACAGACAACCGTGAAGGCCAAGTCACTGGGTATGTTTAAAGTGGAGGATAATAGGTTTGTGATTAGTCAGGGTGCCAAAGGTTACGGGGAGAAGGCAGAAGAATGTGTTTAAGAATGTAATAAACAGCCATGATGGAATGATGGAGCAGACTCGATGGGCTGAATAGCCTAATTCTGCTTCTGTGTCTTATGGTCTAAAACTGATGACAGTTGATTTTTCTAAAATGGGACATTAAAAGATTCATCCTGGACTACATTAGCCGAGTTGTTTCACCCCATATGTTGTCCACTCAATCCAACCTGATTTCGCCTTACCCTCTGAGTTATCCAGAGGACATGATACTGTTTTTTTCCAGTTGCTCTGGAGTGCTAGGTATCATAAACAGCCCTTGCAGCACATGACAGTTTGTGGCTCCTATTTTTGAGGCCCTTTGTTATCCCACAGGCAATGAGTGGGTGTTTACACTCAAGCTGAAATCAGGCGGAAACACCCTGGTGATTAATAATAGCAATAACATTTTAGTGTCATCAGGTAAATCGTGCCTGATCGAATGGGAGCATTACACAATAGGCACTGACATGTCGATATAGGGGGAGCTTTATCCTTTTTCTAACTTGCACTGAGTAAAACAGCCAGCCCTCTGATGAACTGAAACAATTCGCTTTCATCATTAATGGGTCAATGTCTTCCCAGTCCATAATTCCACTGAAGAGCAGTGCTTAAAGACCTGCCATGATCTTCTCAATAGCACTACTCTACTATTTTACTGTGAATGCCAGCAAGAATAGGGATCTCAGGGTAGTACATGGTAACATACAGTATATGTATTTTGACAGTAAATTTACTTCAGCTTTGAACTTTGAGATTTGAACTGGACATTGATACTGGCAATGCCATTGTTCTATACATTTCAGGAAAAAACTGATTTCGACTCATTTCTTGGCTTCCCAAATTTGAACCTGTATTAGGCTTCAACATGATCTCTACCAGCACCTGCACACCCAGTGTATGCTTCCATGAATTGCTGGGGAGGTTTTCACCTTGGTAGCTGTGAATCCAGGTTTGCTGGACTGTGGAGCCAACACAACGTAACTCACCACGTTCAGGAGAAATGCGAGCTATCTGACAGATGCATTCAAAGTTGATTCCAATAAGTTGGAAGAATTACTTCTGTGATCAGTAACTTGATATTGCTGGGAGCAGAATTAATCCATACAGCCCATCTAATTTCCTTCACCATTTCATCATGGCCAACTTATTATCCCTCTCAACCCAATTCTCTTGCGTTCTCCCCATATTCTTTGGCACTCTCACTAATAAAGAACCTATCAACCTCTGCTTTAAATGACCTGGCCTCCACAGCCATCTGTGGCAATGAATTCCACAGACACGACTCTCTTGGAATTTAAAGGATTTTCTGCTCATCTCCATTCTGAAGGGACATTCCTGTGTTCTGAGGTTATGCCCTTTGCTCCTCGGCACTCCCGCTACTGGAGACATCCTTTTCACGTCCACTGTATCTCCAGGCTTTCAATATTCAATAGGTGTCCACGAGATCCCCTCTCATTCTTTGAAACTCCAGCAATGTGGGTGCAGTGGTTCAAGCAGCTGAATATTACATTGCTGAAGGCCCAATCAGAAACTTTGTGTTGGAAACACCACCTGTAAAACTAGACCAAAAGTTGAAAAAGAGGAAGTATTTAAATGGGGAATGGAAAGAGACTTAAAAAACTTTACCAAACAGGTGAGCAGGAATGATTGCTTTCCATAAGCGCTTTTGCATTCTAAGATCCACACACCATCTCTCCTGTTTACATGTACAATAACATCGATTGGACGTTTTCCAACACTGAATAATCAACATTTCTTGTTGACACGGGCTAGGTCCAATTATTCCTGCTTAATGTTCCAACACAGCTACAACTAGCTAACTGTACATAAATAATTGGCATTATCAAAATATTTCATTTTTGCTTGGCTATTCTTAAAACTGTTTGTCTTTTGGCACCACATTATTGCATTGGCTTCTTAGTCATCAACGTTATATCTAATAGATTTCCCAGTTAATTAGCTGAGACAAATACTCTCAGACGTTCTCTCGCCATTATTTATTGGTGTACAAGGCGCCCCTAGGACAGTCTCCAAGGCTTCATGGACATTTTGCTTCAGAAGTGATTGCAACAGAATTCGTATTTGTGCTTTAACACCAAAGCTTCTCTGCAACAGAGCATCAATGAGTAAAGAAAGACGTAAATTCACCCAATGCAGAAATCCTGGTTACATATACTGTATAATTCATTAAATCTCTGCTTGACATGCAGTCAGGGGATGGATGGGGGGTTGGGTGGGTACATTGGTATATGACCACTGCCCAGCCTCCAAACCTCTGCTGACAGGTTCTCTGCTAGACTTCAGGATACATGCAAACGGCAGACTGTTTCTCCAGCCTTCCACAGAGCTTCCGCAATTCTTCTTCCCCTTCATTTACACCTCATCTTCACTTCTCCATATCTTTCTTTCGCCCTCGCCTCAATTCTCTTTGTTAGAACCTTCTCAATTCCTTCTTCATAGATTTTCCAAAAAATTCTTTGTCACTATATTTTTATAGATTTTGTTTTGTTTTCTCTTCATGCCTTTTTCCCTCTTGATGTATCTAGAACTGCTTCAAAGTTTGTTATTTGTGGCTTAGCCTGTGGGAAGTGTGGCCTACACAGGATGTAGTTAGGCTAGTTTCAGCCAGAAATATCTAGCTACCAATGTGTTTCTTTATTGATATTGCAATATGCTCCCCCTTTATACTTCCACACCCCTTCCCTGTCTTTGTACGAAACAACATCCAGAGGCACAAAACAAGTTGAAGTAAAGCATCAGAGCAGCTTTTTTGTCAAGATGGGGCTGAGTTGATGTCTCTAGCAAGATCGTGGTTCAAACATAGTTATTCTCTTTAGGTTTGTAGGGATGGTTTTTGGAACAGAGAGAAGTTAGAGGTCAGGTTAGGATTTAGGGACAGTGATGTGGGGAAGTTAGAGGTCAGACTAGGGTTTAGGGACATGGGTGTGAAGGAGTTAGAGGACAGACTAGGGTTTAGGGACATGGGTGTGAAGGAGTTAGAGGACAGACTAGGGTTTAGGGACATGGGTGTGAAGGAGTTAGAGGACAGACTAGGGTTTAGGGACATGGGTGTGAAGGAGTTAGAGGTCAGACTAGGATTTAGGGACATGGGCGTGAAGGAGTTAGAGGTCAGACTAGGGTTTAGGGACATGGGTGTGAAGGAGTTAGAGGACAGACTAGGGTTTAGGGACATGGGTGTGAAGGAGTTAGAGGTCAGACTAGGGTTTAGGGACATGGGTGTGAAGAAGTTAGAGGTCAGACTAGGGTTTAGGGACATGGGTGTGAAGGAGTTAGAGGTCAGACTAGGATTTAGGGACATGGGCGTGAAGGAGTTAGAGGACAGACTAGGGTTTAGGAACATGGGTGTGAAGGAGTTAGAGGACAGACTAGGGTTTAGGGACATGGATGTGAAGGAGTTAGAGGTCAGACTAGGGTTTAGGGACATGGATGTGAAGGAGTTAGAGGTCAGACTAGGATTTAGGGACAGTGATGTGGGGAAGTTAGAGGACAGATTAGGGTTTAGGGACAAGGGTGTGAAGGAGTTAGAGGACAGACTAGGGTTTAGGGACATGGGTGTGAAGGAGTTAGAGGACAGACTAGGGTTTAGGGACATGGGTGTGAAGGAGTTAGAGGACAGACTAGGGTTTAGGGACATGGGTGTGAAGGAGTTAGAGGACAGACTAGGGTTTAGGGACATGGGTGTGAAGGAGTTAGAGGACAGACTAGGGTTTAGGGACATGGGTGTGAAGGAGTTAGAGGACAGACTAGGGTTTAGGGACATGGGTGTGAAGGAGTTAGAGGTCAGACTAGGGTTTAGGGACATGGGTGTGAAGGAGTTAGAGGACAGACTAGGGTTTAGGGACATGGGTGTGAAGGAGTTAGAGGTCAGACTAGGGTTTAGGGACATGGGTGTGAAGGAGTTAGAGGTCAGACTAGGGTTTAGGGACATGGATGTGAAGGAGTTAGAGGTCAGACTAGGATTTAGGGACAGTGATGTGGGGAAGTTAGAGGACAGATTAGGGTTTAGGGACATGGGTGTGAAGGAGTTAGAGGACAGACTAGGGTTTAGGGACATGGGTGTGAAGGAGTTAGAGGACAGACTAGGGTTTAGGGACATGGGTGTGAAGGAGTTAGAGGTCAGACTAGGATTTAGGGACATGGGCGTGAAGGAGTTAGAGGTCAGACTAGGGTTTAGGAACATGGGTGTGAAGGAGTTAGAGGTCAGACTAGGATTTAGGGACAGTGATGTGGGGAAGTTAGAGGACAGACTAGGGTTTAGGGACATGGGTGTGAAGGAGTTAGAGGACAGACTAGGGTTTAGGGACATGGGTGTGAAGGTATTAGAGGACAGACTAGGGTATAGGGACATGGGTGTGAAGGAGTTAGAGGTCAGACTAGGATTTAGGGACATGGGCGTGAAGGAGTTAGAGGACAGACTAGGGTTTAGGGACAGTGATGTGGGGAAGTTAGAGGACAGACTAGGGTTTAGGGACATGGGTGTGAAGGAGTTAGAGGACAGACTAGGGTTTAGGGACATGGGTGTGAAGGAGTTAGAGGTCAGACTAGGGTTTAGGGACATGGATGTGAAGGAGTTAGAGGTCAGACTAGGATTTAGGGACAGTGATGTGGGGAAGTTAGAGGACAGATTAGGGTTTAGGGACATGGGTGTGAAGGAGTTAGAGGACAGACTAGGGTTTAGGGACATGGGTGTGAAGGAGTTAGAGGACAGACTAGGGTTTAGGGACATGGGTGTGAAGGAGTTAGAGGTCAGACTAGGATTTAGGGACATGGGCGTGAAGGAGTTAGAGGACAGACTAGGGTTTAGGAACATGGGTGTGAAGGAGTTAGAGGACAGACTAGGGTTTAGGGACATGGGTGTGAAGGAGTTAGAGGTCAGACTAGGGTTTAGGGACATGGATGTGAAGGAGTTAGAGGTCAGACTAGGATTTAGGGACAGTGATGTGGGGAAGTTAGAGGACAGATTAGGGTTTAGGGACATGGGTGTGAAGGAGTTAGAGGACAGACTAGGGTTTAGGGACATGGGTGTGAAGGAGTTAGAGGACAGACTAGGGTTTAGGGACATGGGTGTGAAGGAGTTAGAGGTCAGACTAGGATTTAGGGACATGGGCGTGAAGGAGTTAGAGGACAGACTAGGGTTTAGGAACATGGGTGTGAAGGAGTTAGAGGTCAGACTAGGGTTTAGGGACATGGGTGTGAAGGAGTTAGAGGACAGACTAGGGTTTAGGGACATGGGTGTGAAGGAGTTAGAGGTCAGACTAGGGTTTAGGGACATGGATGTGAAGGAGTTAGAGGTCAGACTAGGATTTAGGGACAGTGATGTGGGGAAGTTAGAGGACAGATTAGGGTTTAGGGACATGGGTGTGAAGGAGTTAGAGGACAGACTAGGGTTTAGGGACATGGGTGTGAAGGAGTTAGAGGACAGACTAGGGTTTAGGGACATGGGTGTGAAGGAGTTAGAGGTCAGACCTGGATTTAGGGACATGGGCGTGAAGGAGTTAGAGGACAGACTAGGGTTTAGGAACATGGGTGTGAAGGAGTTAGAGGACAGACTAGGGTTTAGGGACATGGGTGTGAAGGAGTTAGAGGTCAGACTAGGGTTTAGGGACATGGATGTGAAGGAGTTAGAGGTCAGACTAGGATTTAGGGACAGTGATGTGGGGAAGTTAGAGGACAGATTAGGGTTTAGGGACATGGGTGTGAAGGAGTTAGAGGACAGACTAGGGTTTAGGGACATGGGTGTGAAGGAGTTAGAGGACAGACTAGGGTTTAGGGACATGGGTGTGAAGGAGTTAGAGGTCAGACTAGGATTTAGGGACATGGGCGTGAAGGAGTTAGAGGACAGACTAGGGTTTAGGAACATGGGTGTGAAGGAGTTAGAGGTCAGACTAGGATTTAGGGACAGTGATGTGGGGAAGTTAGAGGACAGTCTAGGGTTTAGGGACATGGGTGTGAAGGAGTTAGAGGTCAGACTAGGATTTAGGGACAGTGATGTGGGAAGTTAGAGGACAGACTAGGGTTTAGGGACATGGGTGTGAAGGAGTTAGAGGTCAGGCCTCCATTCCGTGTTCCACATTCGAAGTCCAGAGATGTGAATGGATGAGGAAGTACATTCGTAGCCCAGGCCTCTGCTCTGCACTCAAAAGCCAGTGATCAGGAGTCACTCTGCTTTTGGAATCATGTGGATCCCATGGCAATGAGAAACCTGGTAAAAGCTAGTGAAACATGGTTGTCAGGTTGAGGATTTCTGAGTTTGCATGTGCACCTGTGGTAACTGAAGCTTGGTGGGAACAACACACTGGGAAATGCCAAGGCAGGTGATCAGTATTCGACATTAGCTTGATCTGCAGAGTATTAATGACTTTTTCCTTTTACTGTATCTCTGATTTCCAATTTCAACATTATTTTGCTTTCATATATTGAAAGTGCAATTTCATGTTGCCATCATAGAGAGCATCCTCACATCAGCCATCACTGTCTGGTTTGGTGCAGCGTCCCCTCAGAGTGTACAAAAGAACTACCCAAAACTGACAGGTCAGCAAAAAAGGCCATTGTCTGAAGTCTACCATTACTGCATGATTTGTATGTTTCCAGGACAAAGAAGTGGGCAGCAAAATCATTGCAGACACTACCCACCCTGCAAATTGCCTTTTCCAAATGCTCCCTTCTGGAAAGTGCAATAAGGCTATAAAAACAAAAAAGTACACACCATCTTAAAGTTTCTTCCCCATGCAGTTAATCTGGTCAACCCATTCTAGTTAGCTCCCCACCCACCTCTATCAATGTTCAAAGTAAATTTATTATCAAAGTGCATTTATGTCATCATATACAACCCTGAGATTCATTTTCTTGTGGGCATATTCAATAAATCTAAAGAATAATAACCATAACTGAATCAATTAAAAAGCCAAACTTGGGCATTCAACCAGAGTGCAGAAGACAACAAACTTCGCAATTACAAAAATAAAGAAATAATGGTAATAAATAAATCAGCAATAAATATCGGGAACATGAGATGAAGAGTCCTTGAAGTGTGAGTCCATTGGTTGTGGAAAAATTTCAATGATGGTGCACGTCTAGATGTGTGAAATTATCCCCTTTGGTTCAAGAGCCCCATGGACAAGGGGTAATAACTGTTCCTACAGCTGGTGGTGTAAATCCTGAGACTCCTGTACCTTCTTCCTGATGGCAGCAGCAAGAAGGGAGCATGTCCTGGCGATGGTCATCCCTGATGGTGGTGTCGCTTCCCTGTGACAATGTTTCGGCATATCCAATACTTTTTGTAGGATTTTCTGCTCAAGGGTATTGGTGTTTCCATACGAGGCTATAATGCAGCCGGTCAATTTACTCTCCACTACACTTCTAAAGAAGTCTGTCGAAGTTTTAGATGTCACATCGGATCTCTGCAAACTCCTAAAGAAGTAGAGGTATTGCCTTGCTTTCTTTGTAATTGCACTAATGTACTGAACCCAGGACAGGGCCTCTGAAATAATAACACTGAGGGACGTAAAGTTGCTGACCCTCTCCACACCTGATCCTCCGATGTGGACTGAATCACGGACCTCTTCTCCTGAAGTCAATAATCAGCTCCCTGGTCTTGCTGACATTGAGTGAGAGGTTGTTGTTGTGGCACCACTCAGACAGATTTTCAATCTCCCTCCTACATGCTGATCCTACACCACCTTTGATTCACCTTTGAATATGCCGTTGGAGCTGTGCTTAGTCCCGTTACTGCACTGCACCATAAACACTTTGAACCACTTTTAGTAACACTGATTGTATTGTAAGTACATGCTGTATTTATGTAGTCATGTATGTTTTATTCCTTATCCATACTTTAACCTTTAACTTTATTTTTGTATAATTCATTATTCATTACATTGCTGAATGTTGTTATTTTGTATTCCATGCCGTGCCCTGACCAACACACTGCTGCAAATTCCTAATACATGTAAATGTATATGGTGAATAAAGTTGATCCTTGATCCTTGAAATATTTGGCAAATGATATTTTTGAAGGAATATGAGCCCCTACGATTATCATTAACACAAAATAATCTGCAGGTGCTGGGGTCAAAGAACATTCACAACACGGTGGAGGAACTCAGCAGGTCGGGCAGCATCCATGGAAAAGATCGGGCGACGTTTCGGTCCTGACGAAGGGTTCCGGCCCAAAACGTCGACCGATCTTTTCCACGGATGCTGCCTGACCTGCTGGGTTCCTCCAGCGTGTTGTGAGTGTTACGATTATCATTGTTGTATCACCACACTTAAGTGAAAGGAAAATGTGTTTTCATGTTGTTTGTCTTGCTGTCTTGTTTCCTCTGGGGATATGGGCTAGGGATTTTTAAAAAATCTTTCTTGGCTACATTTGCAGCTTCGAGAGTTGGGGCATATACTGGTTCCATGTTAATGTGAGCTAGAAGGCCACAAGCCATTCACTTAGCCCAAAGGCCAGTCAATGATGTGTTCTCCAGTATGCCTCGATGCTAAGTTTATCCCATGAAGACAGTGTCCACCCTTTGGTTATGCAATAGAAACCATGACCTTCACCAGTGGGTCTACAATTGACTCTGTTTCAGTTCAGACTAATGTCTGAGATCATCCATCTTCTCATCACACTCTCTTTCCAGTCGTCTCGCATCACAGCTCCAGCAAGCTTCATGCTGGAATGCAACTAACTTATAGGACAGATGAGAAATTATTCAGTCCAGGTCACGTCTACCCCTGAACCAAGGTCACTCCAATGCCAGTCATCAAGCTGTAGAAAGCAGATGGCTTTTGTGTCTGTGCACACTCAGGCGCTGAGCTCCATGTTACAGCAAATTCATACAAACAAACATCTAACAGAATGGGTCAGACACACAATATCTGCAAAACAAGGGTCACCTCTCAATCAGCTTCTATTGTACAACATCACCCTCTGACAATAAAATCCACAATGAGGCCTGGAAATTGACTTCTTTCCATGTTTTAAGATCCACTATTTGTGTTTCTTGTTTCTGGCTGAAGACAGACATCAAAGATGAACTTAACCTTCACCTTTGACCTTGTAAGGAAAATAGAATTTGAAGTTCAAGAACTCAGACCCAGGATAGAGTTCATCACCTATTTATCTAAGAAATTATGTGCTGGCATTGTAGAGGGTCCAGAGGAGTTTCAGAAGAGTGATCCTGGGAATGAAAGGGTTAATGTATGAGCAGTGTGAGATGGCTCTGAAACCGCACCCTGCTGGAGTTTAGAAGAATGAGCAGATATCATTGAAACTTTAGAACATTGAATGGCTGAGATAGAGTGGACGTGGAGAAGATGTTTCCTCTTGTGGGGGAGTCCAGGACCAGAGGGCACAGCCTCAGAATAGAAGGACATCTCTTTAGAACAGAAATGAGAAGGAATTCCTTTAGCCAGAGTGTGGTGAATCTGTAAATTTTTGCTGCAAATGCAATGGCTGTGAAGGCCAAACCATTGGGTATACTGTATTTAAAGTGGAAGTTGATAGGTTCTTAATTAGTAAGAGCATCAAAGGTTAGGTTGAGAAGGCAGGAGAATGGGGTTGAGAGACGTAATAAATCAACCAAGATAAAATGGTGGGACAGATGATGGGCTGAATGCCCTAATTCAGTAAATTTAAAGGTAAAAAGTAAATTTAAGAAACACCCAAAAACTAATCCCTGCTACACAATGTCCATATCCCCCCATCTTCCTCATATACCTGTCCCTATTTAAATGTCTCTTAAAAGCCTCTAACATATTTGCCTCTACTACCATACCAGGCTGTACATTCCAGGCATCTACACTCTCTGAGTAAATTCCTTACCTCTCACATCCTCTTTGAAACTACCACCTCTCACCTTTAATGCATGCCCTCTGGTATTAGATATTTCTACCCTGGGAAACAGATACTCCCTGTCTACTCTATCTATACTTCTCATAATCTTATAAACCTCTATCAGATCTCCCTCAGCCTCTGACGCTCCAGAGAAAACAACTCAAGTTTATCCAGCCTCATGATAGCACATACCTCTAACCCAGGCAGCATCCTGGTAAACCTCTTCTGTACTCTCTCCAAAGCCTTAACATCCTTCCTATTGTAATGCCCTGGGAAAGGTTTCACTGCTAATGTAATGGTTTCGCTGTAGCAGCAGTGTTTGGGCTATGACTAGAGATAACAGGGGCTTTGGAATGTGTGCTGTCCAATGAAGGAAGTGCTTTTTCCTTGTTGTGTGCCTGAGAGTGAGGTGATGTGAGTATTTCATTTGGTGAGAGATGAAGAGAGAAGATGCGAGAAAGAGGAGGTTGTAGACCACAGGATGGAGTGGACTTGGAGTGGGGCTATGAGTCAATGAAGCCCAGGGAAAATTGATGGAGGACGAATGCAAGGGAAACCGTGAGCTCCAGCGTGCACATTAGACTGCCTCATTAAAATGGGCCCTTTTCTTTTTGATTTTCTTTACTGACCTTTTAGTCGAATTAAGAATTATAAAGCTAAATCATTTAATTGTACATGGTGTACTGTCTGATATTTTGTGGTACTGATTTGTAACGGGGGACATATCACACAGCATCCACACAAACAAGAGGCTTTACACTCAGACTTCACATGTTTGACGGGGCCCGAGATTGTCTCTAGTCGCTAGACTAACGGTGCCAGACAAACCTGAGGGTTACACTATAGTGGGGTAACAAGAACTGTATGCAATACTCCGGATGTGGCCTAACCAGAGTTCTATAAAATTGCAGTATAACCTCTTGACTTTTGAACTCAGTGCCTTGACTGGTAAAAGCAAGCATTCCATAAGCCTTCTTAACCATCTTATTGACCTGTGTAGCCACTTTCAAGGAGCTATGAACTTGGATTCCAAGGTCTCTCAGCTCAGCAACACTGTTATGGATCTTGCCCTTAACCGTGTACTGTCTCCTTGTATTTGTCCTAACAAGGTGCAATACCCCTCATTTATCTGGGTTAAACTCCATCTGCCATTTCTCAGCCCATATCTACAACTGATCTACATTGTACAGTATTCTCTGTCGGTTTGCTACACTATCCACAACTCCACCAATCTTGGTTATCATTTACAAACTTATTAACCTACCCATTGACACAGATCCCTGTGGAACACCACTAATTACAGATCTCCAGTTTGAATAATCCCTTCAACCACTACCCCTTGTTTTTTATGCGCAAGCCAGTTTGGAATCTAAACGGGCAATTTGCCGCAGACCCCATGCATCCTAATCTTCTGAATTAGCCTCCCATGAGGGACTTTGTCAAACAACTTACTAAACATCCACTGCTCTACCTCATCAATCTCTCTTATCATCTTGTCAAAAGACTCAATCAAGTTGGTAAGACGCAACTTATCACGTACAATGCCATGCTGTCTCTCCCTAATTAGGCCATGGGTTTCCAAATACTCATATATCCTATCCCTAAGAATTTTCTCCTGCAATTTCTCTACAGATGACATGAAACTCACTGGTCTATAATTCCCTGGATTTTCCCTTGTTCCCTTCTTAAATAGAGGTACAACATTAGCCCTTCTCCATGGATTGTCACCTCGTCGCGGTGGAGAAGCTTGTGTGGTCCTGAGATCCCGAGAGTGATGCCGTCTGGAGCTATGTTCCTGGTAGGGTCACCCATGGCGGTAAGGTCGAGGGTGAGGTCCCTGAATAGAACAATCCAACCAAGATCTCAATGGTGGAACAGGCAGACAAAGTTATTTCGAACTCAACGGCTGTGAAGGTGGATGAAGGCTGCAACAAGTCCACCAGCTCCAATCGTCGTGGTTTCCATGCCATTGGAATCAGTTGGTTGATTTGTGAAGTATCGTATGCTTCTCGTAGTGCAACATCAAGTACACGTTAAACAAATACACGCACAGGCGTCTTCACTCTGTGGGCCACTTCTTCAGAATGAAGACCATCATCGTCGACCTCAAGGGATAGCCACGACGACAACATTAGCCACTTGACAGTCCTTCAGGACCTCATCTGTACCTAGCGAGGACACAAAGATACAGGTGAGGGCCACATCTATGTCGTATCTCGCCTCCCTCAATAACCTGGAGTAAATCCTATCAAGTTCTGAGAACCTATCCCCCTTAATACCTATTAGGAAACCCAACACTTCCTTCTTCTTGACCTAACATATTTATGCCCTCAACACTGATCTCCTGGTCCACCATGTCCTTTTCCTTGATAAATACTGAAGCAAAATAATCATTAAGGACCTCACTCACATTCTCCACATCCAAACAGATCTTCCCCTCTTTATTCTTGAGTGGCCCTACCCTCATCCTCTTGCTCTTGATGTATGTATAGAATGCCTTGGGATTCACCCTAATCCAACTAGCCAGGGACCTTTTATGTCCCCTCCTGACTTTCCTAATTACCTCTTTAGTTCTTTTCTGAACTCTTTATAATCGTCATGTGCTCAGATTGATACTAAATTCTGAAGCTTTACATACTCACTTTACACTGCACGCTGTCGGAGCAGTGCTGCCAGGATAATCAAGGACACGACCCACCCAGCCAACAGACTTTTCGTCCCTCTTCCCTCCAGGAGAAGGTTCAGGAGCTTGAAAACTTGTATGGCCAGATTTGGGAACAGCTTCTATCCAACCGTGATAAGACTGCTGAACGGATCCTGACCCAGATCTGGGCCGTACCCTCCAAATATCGGGACCTGCCTCTCGTTTTTTTCTACATTACCTTACATCCCATTTTTCTATTTTCTACTTATGATATATAATTTAAATTTTTAATATTTACTAATTTTAACCATTTTTAATATATTTAATATTTAATATTTGTAATCCAGGGAGTTTGAAGTGCAGAATCAAATATCGCTGTGATGATTGTATGTTCTAGTACCAATTGTTTGGCAACAATAAATTATAAAGTATAAATGTATAAGTCATTGGTCAGACCACATTTAGAGAATTTGGAGCAGTTTTGGGTCCTTTATCTAAAAAAAATGAGCAGGACTTTTAGAGCATCCGGAGAAGGTTCACGAGAATATTTTGGGAATCTAACGGTTAATGTATGAGTAGTGTTTGGTGGTTTTGGGTCTGTACTCACTGGAGTTTAGAAGAATGAGGGGAGACCTCACTGAAACCTATCAAATATTGAAAGACCTAGATAGAGTGGACATAAGAAGATGTTTCCAATAATGGGGAAGTCTAGAACCTTCTCAAATATCTTACTAAAATTCATATAGATCACATCCACTATACGACCCTCATCTATATCCCTGGTTACCTCCTCAAAGAACTCTATCAGGCTTGTTAGACACGATCTGCCCTTCACAAAGCCATGCTGACTGTCCCTGATCAGACCATGATTCTCTAAATGCCCAGAGATCCTATCTCTAAGAATCTTTTCCAACAGTTTTCCCACCACAGACGTAAGGCTCACTGGTCTATAAGTACCCGGACTATCCCTACTACCTTTTTTGAACAAGGGGACGACATTCGTCTCCCTCCAATCCTCCGGTACCATTCCTGTGGACAACGAGGACATAAAGATCCTAGCCAGAGGCTCAGCAATCTCTTCCCTCGCCTTGTGGAGCAGCCTGGGGAATATTCCGTCAGGCCCCGGGGACTTATCCATCCTAATGTATTTTAACAACTCCAACACCTCCTCTCCCTTAATATCAACATGCGCCAGAACATCAACCTCACTCATATTGTCCTCACCATCATCAAGTTCCCTCTCATTGGTGAATACCGAAGAGAAGTATTCATCGAGGACCTCGCTCACTTCCACAGCCTCTAGGCACATCTTCCCACCTTTATCTCTAATCGGTCCTACCTTCACTCCTGTCATCCTTTTTTTCTTCACATAATTGAAGAATGCCTTGAGGCTTTCCTTTACCCTACTCGCCAAGGCCTTCTCATGCCCCCTTCTTGCTCTTCTCAGCCCCTTCTTAAGCTCCTTTCTTGCTTTCCTATATTCCTCAATGGACCCATCTGATCCTTGCTTCCTAAACCTCATGTATGCTGCCTTCTTCCACCTGACTAGATTTTCTACCTCACTTGTCACCCATGGTTCCTTCACCCTACCATTCTTTATCTTCCTCACCAGGACAAATTTATCCCTAACATCCTGCAAGAGATCTCTAAACATTGACCACATGTCCATAGTACATTTCCCTGCAAAAACATCATCCCAATTCACACCCACAAGTTCTAGCCTTATAGCCTCATAATTTGCCCTTCCCCAATTAAAAATGTTCCTGTCCTCTCTGATTCTATCCTTTTCCATGATAATGCTGAAGGCTAGGGAATGGTGGTCACTGTCCCCCAGATGCTCTCCCACTGAGAGATCTGTGACCTGACCCGGTTCATTACCTAGTACTAGATCTAGTATGGCATTCCCCCTAGTCGGCCTGTCCACATACTGTGACAGGAATCCGTCCTGGACACACTTAACAAACTCTGCCCCATCCAAACCCTTGGAACTAATCAGGTGCCAATCAACATTAGGGAAGTTAAATCATCCGTGATAACAACCCTGTTATTTTTGCACCTTTCCAAAATCTGCCTCCCAATCTGCTCCTCTGTATCTCTGCTGCTACCAGGGGGCCTATAGAATACCCCCAATAGAGTAACTGCTCCCTTCCTGTTCCTGACTTCCACCCATACTGACTCAAAAGAGGATCCTGCTACATTACCCACCCTTTCTGTAGCTGTAATAGTATCCCTGACCAGTAATGCCACCCCTCCTCCCCTTCCCCCCCCCCTCTCTATCTCTTTTAAAGCACTGAAATCCAGGAATATTGAGAATCCATTCCTGCCCTGGTGCCAGCCAAGTCTCTGTAATGGCCACTACATCATAATTCCATGTATGTATCCAAGCTCTCAGTTCATCACCTTTGATCCTGATGCTTCTTGCATTGAGGTACACACACTTCAGCTCTTCTACCTTACTGTCTTTTCACCGTTTATTCTGCTTCTCTTTCCTCAAAGCCTCTCTGTATGTTAGATCTGGCTTTACTCCATGCACTTCTTTCACTGCTCTATCGCTCTGGATCCCATCCCCCTTGCAAATTAGTTTAAACCCTCCCAAACCATGCTAGCAAACCTACCTGCAAGGATATTGCTCCCCCTCAAGTTCAGGTGCAACCCATCCAATCTGTATAGGTCCCATCTTCCGCAGAAGAGATCCCAATGATCCAAAAACCTAAAACCCTGCTCCCTGCACCAACTCCTCAGCCACGCATTCAACTGCCATCTCCTCCAATTCTTACCATCACTGTCGCGTAGCACTGGCAGCAATCCTGAGAACGCCACCCTTGAGGTCCTGTTCTTCAGCCTTCTGCCTAGTTCCCGAAACTCACACTTCAGGACCTCGTCCCTCTTCCTGCCTATATCATTGGTACCAACATGTATCACAACTTCTTGTTGCTTTCCCTCTCGTACCAGGATGTCATGCACCCAGTCAGAGACATCCCGGACCCTGGCACCCGGGAGGCAACAAACCATGCGGGTGTCCTTCTCACGTCCAAAAAACCTCCTGTCTGCTCCCCTGACTATAGAGTCTCCAATGACAACAGCTCTCCTCTTCTCCTTCCCACTGTTCTGCACCACCGGGTCAGATTCAATGCCAGAGGCCCTGCCACTGTGGCTCACACCTGGTCGGTCGTCCCCGCCAACAGTATCCAGAATGGTAAACTTATTATTCAGGGGAATGGCTACAGGGGTGCTCTGCACTACCTGTCTGCTCACCTTTGCTTTCCCCCCTCTGACTATCACCCAACGACCTGCTTCCGACAGCCTAGGTGTGACTACCTCCCTGTAGCTCTCATCTATGACTGCCTCATTCTCCCTTACGAATGGAAGGTCAAAACTGTCCAACACATCACTAACGCCAGGCTATCCACTGTCGAGGACATATACATAGAAAGGTGCTGGTAAAGGGCCAGTAACATCATGAAGGATCCCACCCACCTGCTCATGGGCAGTTTGTCTTATTCTCATCAGGGAGGAGGCTACATAGCCTCCACGCCAGGATCACCAGACTCAAAGACAGTTACTTACCCCAAGCAGTAAGGTTGATCAATACCTCCACCCACTAACCCACTCCTTCACACCCCTCCTCACCACCACTACTTCATCATTTCGTCAGTCACTTTACGTACAACCATTCCTATAACTAGTATCACTTCATGAACATACAATCAATCTATGTTTAGAAGCTACTTTATGTATTTATATTTATTGTATTGTTTTTATTGTTGTGTTCTTTATCTTGTTGTAAGTTTTTGTGCTGCATTGGATCCAGAGTAACAATTCTTTTGTTCTCCTTTACACTTGTGTACTGGATATGACATTAAACTACCTTGAATCTTGAATGTTTTATTTTCTATTATTAATTGACTTTGGGTTATTGATGAAAGGGCTGTTGGATTAGGGTCTATGTTGTCATTTTTCTTGTAGGTTAACATTATGCTTGCTTATAAGACCATAAGATATAGGAACAGAATTAAGCCATTTGGCCCATCGAGACTGCTCCACCATTTCATCATGGCTGATCCATTTTTCCTCTCAGCCCCAATCTCCTGCCTTCCCCCCATATCCCTTCATGACCTGATCAATCAAGAATCTATCAACCTCTGCCTTAAATATACATAAAGACTTGGCCTCCACAGCTGCCTGTGGCAAAGGATTCCACAGATTCACCACTCTCTGACTAAAGAAATTCCTCCTCATCTCCATTCTAAAAGGATGCCCCTCTATTTTGAGGCTGTGCTCTCTGGTCTTAGACACTCCCACCATAGGAAACATCTTCCCCGCATCCGCTCTATCACGGGCTTTCACCATTCGAAGGGTTTCAATTAGGTCACCCTTCATTCTTCTAAATTCCAGTGAATACAGGCCCAGAGCCATCAAACATTCTTCATATAACAAGCCGTTTCATCCTGGAATAATTTTTGTGAATTTCCTTTGAACCCTCTCCAATTTCAGAACATCCTTTCTAAGATAAAGAGGGCCCAAAACTGCTCACAATACTCCAAGTGAGGCCTCACCAGTGCATCATTACTTCCTTGCTTTTATACAGTGGTGCTAGGGAGCTTGTGAATATTGCTGACAAAAAGCTCAACTTTTGTCTCATCTGTACCCAGGACACTGTCCCAGAAGGAGAGTAGAACATTCAGGTGATCTTTTGCAAACTTGAGATGTGCAGCAATGTTTTTTTTTGGAGACCAGTAGTTCCCTCCGTGGTGTCTTTCCATTAACACCATTCTTGTTCAGAGCTTTTCTTATAGCGGACACATAAACAGAGAACTTAGCAAGTTCTAGAGATTTTGCTGTTACCCTTGTGTTTTTTCACACCTTGCTCAGCATTGTACGTTGTGCTCTTGGTGTGATCTATGGCCAATCTTGTTACTCTTGGCCAATGACGTGAGGCAAAGAATCCCATGGGTTCCTCGCCTCATGTATTATGTTAAACAGTCATCACTCAGCCCTACATTTTCCTGGTGTTGGGTGAAAGGCGCACTTTGGTCTGTCTGAAATAAGCTGGTCTTATAGTGCAAGAAACCATCTGCGGTTGAATGCTGCCGTCAGCCACTTTCCAAGGCATCAAGGTAGTGTGCTAAGGGGATGTGATTACGCACAGCACAGCTGCCACAAAGGTTCTGTCGAGGAAAGTCACTATATAGGTTCTTCTTGCAACTGGATATTGAGGAGCTGCACCCTGTGGAATAACATCACAACCTCACGACTGGTGGAATGTCTGTGAATGAAACACAAGGGGCAGGTTAACGTAATGTAAGAGAATCGAATGATAAGCTTGGCACTGGGGTTGGATCCTGAGGCTTTGCTGATCCACTGGTTCTTCACAAGTCAAGAAAGAGACTTAAAACTTGTTGCGATGGCCATTTTATTAAATGTTACAAGATCAAAGAAGATGAAAGAGAACATTCAGAGAATAAAGAAAAGACCAGACTGTAAAGTAGTCGTGGCTGTCTCGTACTCAGACTAGAGATAACAGAAACTCCATTGATAACAATTAACCAATAATACAGCTAGATTCAAGTAGTGTGGAACCTCCTGGTGCAAACTAAGAAGTTTTTGGAAAAATACAGAGGCAGCTGTACTGCAATTACTTTGACTGGATCTGATCCCCATTCTTGCATATTCAGCAGCTTTTATTGCCAATTGCTGAAGTGGTAGATTTGAATTGAAGTGTTCTGGGCACAATGGAGGCACTGAGACCAACAAGCTGTGGAGTGATGGCTGATGCCTGCTGTGGCCACATGGAAACCTAGAGACGTTCCTGTGGAATGTGCCCTTTTTGAGGCTAGTCTGTGAACAGTATGCTCTACATGTTATACTTTTTTTCCAAAAGATGAATGCAGCAGGAATTAAGAGTTGCCAACTTTCTAAGATTGCTCTGGAGCTTCTAGGAACTAAAGATTAATTTCCTGCATTAGTTTGCCATCAAAATGCAGGAAAAATCCTTTGTAGCACTGTTGTGTTATTTTCCTCCTTATCATTCATTTGAAAAAAAATGGATATAGGAAGGAGAATCGTGGAATCACCGCAGTGTGATGAGAGATTACCAGAGGATGGGGGAACATCCTGAGGATATTCTCAAAGCCTTCTTGGAAGATATGTTAATCTCATCCACATAGATTTAATGATTCAGGATTCAGATTTATTTATCACATGTACACCAAAACATACAGTGAGATGGCTCATTTGCATTGACAACCAACACTCCCAAGGATGTGCTGGGGGCAGCCCACAAGTGTTGACACATATTCTAGCACCAACATAGTGTACCCACAATGCTCAGCAGTACAACACAGAACGCAACAAGTAACAAAACAACAACAGCAAAACAAGCCCTATTCCTCCCTCCCACCCACACACACGCATACACAAGGTCCTTTAACCATAGGACAGACTGCCTTCTTCAGCCTTCAGACTCAGGCTCATAGACATTGGCCTTTGACTTCCTCAGCAGACTAGCAGAGATTCGCAGACACGACTCCAGCCAAAGGGCCTTGATTTTGGACTTCAGATTCGACCCTCAGGCTTCTATACTCAGCATCTGCCCTAGGACCCACAAATCACCAAACACTAGGCTTCAAACCCTGGATTTGCTGATAATGGTACCCCAAGGACTGGGCCTCAAAGTCTGGTTTCACCGATTTGCAGACTCAGGAGGTTATCAGACCTCATTCCTTCTGCTCACATGGAACGCCAATTCTGGAAGCCACCAACAACTCTCTGGATCTGGAGAGGCCAACAGCCCTTGTCCACATTGGACTGCCACCATGGCATCTGAGCACGGTTGTCCCATGTCTGTGTCGCTGGCCTTGAAAGGTGGAGTGAAGGCTTAGACTATAGACTGGCCTCTAATTCCCCTACATCCTTGTCCCTAAACCTCAACTCCCTCTCTGTCCCCCAAACCATCCCTATGCATCTAAAACCACTAAAAAAAGACTCTCTGAGCTGTGACCTCGAAGGAGACCACAGATTGATGCCATCTTAACCAGAGCCCACATATGGGAACACTTGGCTCATGACCTATGAAAATAGAGAAGCCATCCACTGAGAGTCTTGGGTCGCTTTGTCAGAAGCAGACAGAAACACAGCACAAAGGCAGGAAGAGCATGACTCCTCCCAATCTGCACGTCCATGCGTTAAACATTTGCTCTGGAGTCAGAACCCCCCAGAACTGGAATGGAAGCAAGCCATCCTCGAACGAGGACCCTAGAAGACGACAGCATTGTGGAAATCTAGTTCACCTACTAAGCCCATGTCAGTTCACAGTGGAGCAATCCAGTCGATACCATTACCCAGCTCTTCCCTATAATATCTGCCAGTTTTGCAACATGGAAACCAGTCCTTCTGCCTGACTGGTCCATGCCAACCAAGATGCCTATCTAAGCTAGTCCCTCTTGACCATGATTGGTCCGTATCCCTCTAAACCAGGGGTTCCCAACCTTTTTTATGCCATGGATCCCGACCCTTAACTGAGGGTCGGTAGACCTCAGGTTGAGAACCTCTGTTCGAGACCTTTCTTATCCATGTAAACCATGTAAATCCAATAACCATGTACATCTCCAAAGCACAAGAGATTCTACAGATGCTGTAAATCCAGCATATCACACACAAAATGCTGGAAGAGCTCAGCAGGTCAGGTTGCATCTGTAGAGAGGAATAAACAGTCGACGTATCGGGCTAAGCCCCTTGTAGGAAGGGTCTTAGCCCAAAGCATTGACTGTTCATTCCTCTCTGTCGATGCTGCCTAACCTGCTGAGTTCCTCCAGCATTCGGTGTGTGACCTCTCCGAAATGTTGCCAATATACCTGCCTCAACTACTCCCATTTTAAACCTATACCCTCAAGTTTTTGATGTTCATCGACTCTAACTGTCCCTTATCATTTTAGGCAGACACACAACTTTCTTCTCTTAAAACTTTTTTTCTGTGCTCTCTCTCTGTCTGTGTGGCTGCTGTTTTCCTCCTCATGTAGAGTGACCAGTAGAAAACCCATCACCAATCAAAAGTCTTCTAGTTTTCTTCAGGGGAATGGGGTGTGACAGAGGCTGTACTTGACCCCCAGTGGTCAGAATGTGGAGATAAGGCTGCAAGTCCTTTCTTAATAGAGTTTGCCAGAACGAATTCAACTAGGGCTGGAAAGCATTGTGTCAAAAGTTAACAATGAAAGCAAAATAAGCAAATGAACGAGTGACTGGATGAACACTACAGATGAAGAGACAGAGGAATATTATAATTTAAAATGTAAATTTTACAATGTTGAAAGCTTATTAGATTTTCTGCCCTACTGAAATAACCAATTACCCGCAGTATAAAGACATTAATGGAAAAAGAACAACAACTTGGTGCCACATTATCATTACTAAATGGCCTTTTACTCATCAATATTTTAGCCTTTATTCATTTAAGACTACAGCGTAAGACACAGCAAAGCACTGACATCAACCATCTCGCACACTGAATTATAGAATGTGAGGATCCCAGGACATATGTCCAAGCTCTGGGTTAGGTCACTGCTAGATAACCCTGTACACTTCAGTGTTCATCAGCAATTAAAATGTTCAAGTCTGAGTCACAGTTAATGTCACAAGTATTTGTATGTATGAATGCAATAAAAACCTTGCTGCAGCATCACAGCCAAATAACATCAGGAAAACAGCTTTCACAAGAAAGGGAAATCAAGTTCAAGTATACTGTCATCTGTCTACATATACACACAACTAAATGAAACAACATTCCTCTGGACCATGGTACACCCGCAAAACGTATATATCACACACAGTGCGTAAAACAAAACAGTACCACAAATAAGATAATAAAATATAATTCAAAATGCACATGAAGTGTGTAGCACAGGTAAACAGTAAACAGCTCATTGCCCTAGTGACGAGATCTCAGTGATGGCAGGGTATTCATTAGTCTCATACCCTGAAGGAAGAAGCTCTTACCCAGTATGACCTTCCTAGTCCTGATGCTTCTGTACCTCCTTCCTGAGGTCAGTGGGTCAAAGAGATTGTGGGATGGGCGGTAGGGATCCTCAGCAGTGCTTTGTGTCCATCATATACAACACTCCCGTACTGGTCACTTATAGTCAGAAGGGAGACCCCAGTGATCCTTTCGGCAGTTTTTACTGTCCTCTGTAAGGTCTTGTGGTCCAATGCATTGCAGTTTCTGTACCACACCATGATGCTGCGAAACAGCACACTCCTGATGGTGGTCCTGTAGAAAATTGTTAGAATGGAGCCTTGCACACCTCAATCTCTTCAGAAAATGTAGACGCTGCAGTGCCTTCTTGACTAGTGAGGAGGTGTTGTGGCTCCAGGTTAGATTGTCCGTTATGTGTACACGAAGGAACTTTGTGCTCTTCTCTCTCTCCACAGCAGGGCCATTGATGTGCAATGGAGAGTGGTCGACCTGTGCCTTCCTGAAGTCCACAACCATCTCTTCTGTCTTGTCCACACTGAGACTCAGGCTGCTCTCACACCATCTGACAAACTTCTCCACCTCCACTCTGTATGCCGACTCATCATTGTTGCCAGCGAAGCCGGCCACGAGTATCGTCAGCAAACTTGGAGATGTGGTTTGAGCTGGATCTCGTGGTACACTCATGAATTGCTAACGCACAGTTCTGGGGTGCATCGGTGCTCACCGTGATGGAGCTTGAGATTTTGCTGCCAACTCGGACTAACCGATTACCCTGGCCTGGGGACTCCCAGTTAAGTTTCACACTCTTCCAGAATTAGAACAAGTATCTGAGCTGCTTAGAGCTTTTACTAGTGTCTGCAGGTGAATGATTTGTCCCTGCAGCTTTCTTCCTGAAAAATTGGCAGAACAGGGACTCCAAAGGCTGCATTGAGAGGAAATGAATGGATAAGAAGCATCAGACTTTCTGACACTTGTGGAGATCACAAACGCGTGATCCCAGATCTGTGTGCAAGGACGCAATCCACTCATTACACTTCTAATTACCTCGAAATCCAGAAACATGGTGGTAGTAACACACCGAACTTTCCTTTGAAAGACACCCTTTCATGTTGGCAGCAGGTGCCAGACCATTTGCTGTGGTTGGAGCTAACGTAAAGCTCTAGTTAACAAGAACAATGGGGTACAAATTCTCCAAAACCTCACTAAAATTACTCACTGATTATTCATGATGCACCTTCTTCTGGACCCTGATTTTAACTCAGTTAACCGGACTAGACTGTCTACACAAGGCATGTCAGGAGTTCCAAGTGAAACAGATTTGTGACAGATTTTGCTACAGGTTGTAAGTGCTGCAGAGACAGCAAACGGCAAGAGCAGCTGCTATGGGAAATGTGGAGAAGTGGGGTTTGATCACACTGAGGAGCACAACAAAAGATTTCAGATTTACATTCACATTGATATATCACCTGCACATTGAAACGTACAGCGAAATGCGTTGTTTGCGATAACAACCAAGACAAACTAAGGGCATGCTGGGGGAAACGTGTTATTGTGACCACACATTCCGTCACCAACATAGGATGGCCACTGTGCTTGGCAGAACAACACAGACTACGACAAGCAACAAAATAAGCCCTGTTCCTCCCTCCTGTCCACGCACATACAAAATTTTCTCAACCGAGGACTGGCCATCTTCTTTTGCCTCCTGCCTCCAGAAAAGCCGTTGATTTGTGCATATTGATCCTTCGATTTCCCCTGTGGACACATGGATTTGCAGATATTTGTCCTTCGATTTCCCCAGCGGACTCGTGGATTTGCGGATATTTGTCCTTCGATTTCCCCAGTGGATTTATGGATTTGTGGATATGACCATTCGATTTCCCCAGCGGACTCGTGGATTTGTGGATATTGATCTTTCAATTTCCCCAGCAGACTCGTGGATTTATAGGTATTTGTCCTTCGATTTCCCCGGCGGACTCGAGGATTTGTGGATATTTGTCCTTCGATTTCCCCGGCGGACTCATGGACTTGCAGATACTGGTCTTTTGATTTCCCTGGTGCACTCGGGGATTTACAGTTACTTGTCCTTCGACTTCCCTGGCAGAATTGCAAAGATTTTCAGACCTGGCGCTCCAGCCAACCGGGCCTTGACGGCTGAACCTCCGGTCTTTGATTTTCTTTTTCGACTCAGGTCTCGTCGAAGATGATGAAAGAGATCCCGAACAATGGACTCACCGACGACGGGACCTGAGTACTAGGCCTCGGGCGTCAGGCTCACTGATTCGTGTACCTGGGGGGGGGGGGTGGGGAGCTGTCACTGACCCCTCGTGCCTTCTGCCTGCACGGAACTCCAGTCCCGGAAACAGGCCAATAACTCAGCTCATGCACCTGCCCCCCACCACCACCCCCTGGGTCCGAAATCCGTACATGACTCAGACAGCAGGTGCAGAAAATGCGAGAAGTCAAATATTGACGACCACTCCTTTTCCATAAATAATTTTTAAATGATTTGAAATGTTTCATTTGCACTCCTTTAAAATCTGAAGCTTGAGTCATGCATTGACAACTCCTTCCACTCTGTTTGTACACAGAGTTGACTCATGATGTGGTTGGTGTGATGTATGGAAGGTCTGTGGCTAAAATGATTGCTTTCAATGAAGATAACTGATTACAATGAATAATCACTTGACTTCTTAATGGAATTAAATTCCCTGAAGAAAACAGTGCTAAAATTATATAGACCAGAACTATTATTTATTCATGTTACATACAAGCTGCTTTATCCATTTGCAGTTTTTAACAAAAAAATATCTGGACCTATTTTCTACTGGTTAATATTTGCATGAGCTGATTTTTCTCAGTCAGATTGCACCACTGAGTTAATCTCCATTTCTAATTGCCTGTGGTACCATTCCTGTGGACACATTAAATGCTCATCGGGAATGAGTTAGTATTGACTGGTCGTCACTGTGCTTAGTTTGCTTTCGATCACTTCACTTTCACTGAATTAATCCATTCTAAGTGGGGTGCTCAGAACTGGGCATCATTTTACAAGTGCACCAGTCTGAAACAGTTCAAACACAGCCGAAGAACCATCTTCTCCCCATATCCCTTCATGCTCTGACTAATCAAGAATCTATCAATCTCTGTGTTAAGTATACCCAATGACGTGGCCTCCACAGCTGCCTGAGGCAAGGAATTCCACAGATTCATCACTCTCTGGCTAAAGAAATTCCTGCTCACCTCTGTTGTAAATGGACGTCCCTCTATTCCGAGGCTGTGCCCCCTGGTCTTAGACACCACGTCCATTCTATTGTAAAGCGATGCGCTACAGATATGCTACCGTTCCACCCTAGTGACATTGGCATCATGGCTAGCCCAGACATGATGTGCCAAAGGGCCTGTTCCTGTGCTGTACTGCTCTATGTTCTAACACATGTGTTTTCTGTAATAGCAATATCGTGCACTTCATTGGTATTACATTGATTGTAAGGTGCGTGTGATGTTCTGACACTGTGAAAAGGGCTACTGAAATATATTATTTTTACTTCATTGTGTACCATAGGCTGTGTTGCCTTTGATTCTGGTTAATGCAATGTCCAAGGATCCACGTCAGAATGTCATTTCTGCATTGAATGTACAAATTGGCCCTATGGCCATCCAAGTCCATGTCAGCCATCTGGTTATACTATTATACCTCCCACATTTCCATCAAGACCTCTCAGATTGAACCAACTCATTCACATACTAGAGGAGGTTTACAATGGTCAATGAAGGATTTCAACCTGAAACTTTGGTTCGTTATTCCTCTCCACAGATGCTGTCTGCCTGCTGAGTTCCTGCAGCATTTTGTAAGTATTACTCTGCATTTCCAGCATCTGCAGAATCCATCGTGTTTGCAATTAACCTACCAGCCTATATGTCTTTAGGGTGTGGGAGGAGACCCATGGCCTTACAGGGAGAACGTATGAACTCTTATATGTCCTCCAAAATGACCAGTGAGCCACTGGTCAAGGGGCACTTAAGTATAAATTAATAAAACAACGCTCAGTTCACTTTACCAGCAAAACATAAATATCCTTGATAAAGTACAGGGCAACCAAGAAGCAAAAGTTTGCCCTCAGCACTGTCAGCAGTGGTGATATACCAACTTTGTCTCCTTACATTTACACTGGCTGGTGGCGTAGTGGCATCAGTGCTGGACTACGGGGTGAGAGGTCCTGAGTTCAAATCCGCCCGGCTCCCTTGCATGCTGTCCATCCGTGCCTGGGTTGAGTTCACACACGCACACATTTATAGCACGCATGAAGTTGCAGTGAATGTATCAAAAGGAGGAATGTTTACCTAATGGAAGGATAACTTCCAAACTTCCTGTTTCTCCAACTCAGAGTTGGTTGGCTTGATATGAAGAACAAGAAGGTAGGCATTAGAGTTTCAAAAGTGTGGTAATTTTAATCAAAAAACTGGCAATGATTTTGATTGAAATTTATGAAAGTAGATTGTTACTGAAGTAAATTTGAAGAAATATAGCAATATCTGAATCACTTTCTATGTATTGCCATGGGAAAGAGCAATTGTTATTGTACATGTTAGATTTTAAAGCAGACTTGGGCAACACTGTGGCCACAGGAGTGAGCTTTTTTACAGGATTGGGTAAAATGTTGGATCAGGCTTTATTTTCCATTTTCTTAGAAACATAGAACCACAGAAAACCTACCCCACAATACAGGCCCTTTGGCCCACAAAGCTATGCCAAACATGTCCTTACCTTAGAAATTACCTAGGGTTGCACAGCCCTCTATTTTTCTAAGCTCCATGTACTTGTCCAGGAGCCTCTTAAAAGACCCTATCGTATCCACCTCCATCAGCATTGCTGGCAGCCCATTCCACGCACTTACCACTCTCTGCGTAAAATCTTACCCCAGACATCTTCTCTGTACCTTTTTCCAAGCACCTTAAAACTGTGCCCTCTCATGCTAGCAATTTCAGCCTGGGAAGAAGCCTCTGACTATCTACACGATCAATGTCTCTCATCATCTTGTACATCTCTATCAGGTCACCTCTCATCCTCCGTCGCTCCAAAGAAGAAAGGCCAAGTTCACTCAATCTATTCTCATTAGGCATGCTCCCCAATCCAGGCAACATCCTTGTACATCTCCTCTGCATCCTTTCTATGGTTTCCACATCCTTCCAATAGTGAGGTGACCAGAAATGAGCACAGTACTCCAAGTGGGGTCTGACCAGGGTCCTATATAGTTGCAACATTACCTCTCAGCTCTTAAACTCAATCCCACATCCCACATTTGATGAAGGCCAATGCACCATATGCCTTCTTAACCACAGAGTCAACCTGCGTAGCAGCTTTGAGTGTCCTATGGACTTGGACCCCAAGATCCCTCTGATCCTCCACACTGCCAAGAGTCTTACCATTAGTTAGGCATGGAAATCCCAGGAGATCAGCAGTTTCTGAGATACTCAAACCACCCTGCCTGGCACAAACAACCATTCCACAGTCAGAGTCACTTAGGTCACATTTCTTCCTCATTCTGATGTTTGGTCTGAAAAATAATTGAACCCTTTGAGAATGTCTGCATATTTTTATGCATGTGATTGGCTGATTAGATGTAAATAAAGTGGCCATTGTGTGCATCGCAGAAACTTTGGCTCTTCACACATACTGCCAAGGGAAAAGGCAATTACTATTATATAACTTAGATTTCCAAGTGGATTCAGGCAGAATTTTTTGGATTTGGCATTAGTTTCCATTTTCTAAGTTTATTTTTTTCTGATTCCTTGCGGTTACCAAAATCAGAATCAGGTTTATGATCAACGGCATGTGTCATGAAATTTGTTAATTGGTTATTGTTTTATTGTTTATAGTTATTGGTTTATTGTTCAGTACTCTGGTAGCTTTCTATTTGTTTCTGTACTCCTGTTGAGTATGAACCATGCAATCTCACCATCAGCAGCTGCTATAGATTGGAAAAAGTTGCTTATGTTTCACAAAATAATTCTCATCATTTTACAATAATGTGACAAACGTACACAGTGGAACTGTACTGAAATGCAACATGCAATGTTCTCCATTAATTACCTCCACTGCAGAAGATGATGTAAGCTTACAGAGCCCATAGTGTAGGGCTGGTACTGTGAGGGCGAGGGGCATTTTAATTTGGGAAACGATCTGTCGTGTTTCTGCTCAACCCAGCACAGGAAATCGCATCCTGGGGGTGGGTAGGTGCTTTTTTACCTGCCTGCTTAACTGAGCCAGTCAGTGCCAGTCACCAGATTGATCCTGACAGTAAATGAGGAGAAGGTTTGCTGGAGTTGTGTGCCTCATCATGTGAAGGTCCATTAAGCCTGGCATGTGCTGAAGACATGATTTCTTTTTCCCCTTTGGGAGGTGCATTATGCACAATCATTATCCTTTGGTAAACACTTGCAGTGGGCCTCAGCTGCATAGCAAACTTTGTTTCATGGTGGAGATGGCAATTGTGGAACAGTAAACAGATGCTGAGCTATTCAGGGGTTGCAGATCCAACCCTACAGTTAGCAAAGCTGTTTCAGAACACATCAGCATCTACCTAAGTGGAACATTATCCAGGTACAACCTGTAGTTCAATTTGGCCAATTATCAGCCCTATCCGTCTACTCTCTATCATTAGTGGTCTGTTGGGAAATATCTACTTGTTATCAAGTTCTATCCACTCAATAATCTGTTCATTTGCCCTCAGTTCAGATTCCATCTGCACCACCTGCTTCCAAACTCATTAAAGCCTCGATCCATTATGGGTAAAGCACCCAAATTGCACAAGTCAATCAAGTCTCAAGCCCACTCTCTTCATTCACTTCCTCAATAGGCTTCACTTTGAAGTTATAACCGTGGAACCCTACCTCTGGGCGCAACTTGAGAATTCTTACCAAAATGCCCACTTAATCTGATCCCATTTCTATGTTTCCTTGAAAGGTCAGATAAAGTCATTCCGAAAGTCAGGTGAATTCATGAATTCAAGTGTGGAGAAGACAGACCATATCCAACTCTAACCACCTTTCTTCAGACAAGGAAGCAACAAGCAGAGAGAGCATTAAGGTTGTGCAGAGCTGTCACATGAACACCATGAAAGTGCCAGGCTACATCCACCCCCAGTAGGACGGAATCCAACACCCCAATAACCATTGGCATTAGCACCATCATTATGACAGCTCAGTCACTGATTTGACTCTTAAGTGAAACAACTGAACGAACATGCTGTCATACTTCGAAACAGGTTGCAAGCTGGGTATGTGATGGTGAGCACCCGTCCTGACTCACCTAAGTTTCTCCAGTGTCTGCATGTCACAACTCATCTGTCTGTTAAAACAAGTCCACACCTGGATGTTTGCAGCTCTGCCATCTGCCTAGAAGGGACAAACATCTCATCTGATGGGCACTCCATTCATACCCAACAGATCTGCTTGCTTGACCACTGGCATGTGGTAATGACAAAATGCACAGCAAGAATTTTCAACAGCACCTCTCAACCCTGTAACCTTTACTAACTAGAAGGGTTGAACCATCTACATCGTCAAGTTCCCTTACAAGTCTCCTGGAAGTATCTAGCTGTTCCTTCATTGGCCTGAACAAGATCAATATCCTGGCAGTCCCTATTCAACACAATTGTGAGATTATAGGTCAATAGATCTGGGATTGAGAGGGTGAACAGTTTAAAGTTCCTCAGCATAAGCATCACCGAGGATCTCATGTGGTCTGTACATATCGGCTGTGTGTTGAGAAAGACACAACAGTGCCTTATTCACCTCAGACAGCTAAAGAAGTTTAGTATGGCTCCCCAAATTCTAAGTAATTTCTATAGCGGCACGATTGAGAGCATCCTGACTGGCTGCATCACTGCCTGGTATGGGAAATGTACTTCCCTCAATCGCAGGACTCTGCAGAGAGTGTTGTGGACAGCCCAGCGCATCTGTAGATGTGGACTTTTACTAAGGCAGGTGTGTAAAAAGGGCCCAAAGGATCATTGGAGACTCAAGTCACCCCAACCAAAAACTGTTCCAGCTGCTACCATCCAGGAAACTGTACTGCAGCATAAAAGCCAGGACCAACAGGCTCTGGGACAGTTTCTTCCACCAGGCCGTCGGACTGATTAACTCATGCTGACAAGACTGTATTTCTATGTTATATTGACTGTCCTGTTGTACGTAATATTTATTATAAATTACTATAATTACGCATTGCACATTGAATGGTGACGTAACGTAAAGATATTTACTCCTCATGTATATGAAGGATGTAAGTAATAAATTCAATTCAATTCAGTTACCATCACCACAACGACTGCTTGAATTCAAGTAAATGGTTCACCAGCAGCTTCTCATTGGTAATTGGGAGGGGGTAACAATTGCTGACCATAAATAACTGAGTTCTCAACATTATTTATTTATTTATTTTTAAATTTATGCTGTTTGTCTCCTTTTGCACACTGCTTGTTTGTCAGTCTTTGTATGAGTGTAATTTTTCATTGATTCTATTTATTGTTTTCCTGTGAATGCCTGCAAGAAAATGAATCTACGGTGACATATAAATGCTTTGATTACAAATTTGCTTTGAACTTTGAACAAAGGGTAAAATGCCAACTTCTTGGCTCTGAGAGGACATGGATAGAAGTACCATTTCCATGGCTCACGAGCTTGATCTTCACTCCAAATGTCGTGGCAGATGGAAGGAAGTCAACAAGGTTCTATCCAGTGACCTGTGTTTCCACCCGTGCACCGTGTGGATGCATATGTATATATAAGGAAGGAGAAGAACGCCAGTGGACCCAAGAGGCTTGGGCCTCAATAAACTGTTGATCAAACGTGGTTGAATCAAACTCCTCAGGGGCGGGCTGAATGGCAGAAATGGCAGATAAACAAGCACACCAGTTCAATGTGTACAGCTGTTCAAAATGTTGTTTTCTCCCAGCTGTTTCACTTTACAATTTTATATGGATAAAATTTACCGAGGCATGATTGAACATGCAGGTGCCCCTCCTCCACACTGCCCACCTTTGACCCCTCAACCACACAGCAGTTATCAACGGCAAAATAAATATATTTTATTTATTACAGGTTTTCCTCTGTAATTTTTTCCCCAATATATTGCAGAATTCGATTAGGGAGAGTGACAGCCCAGATTATGATTTAGATCCTAGGCTGAAAATGAATCAAATATATTTTCAATTAAGCACAAGAACAGGTCTCGAAAACAGGAATAACACCTCAAATCAAATGATTGTTCAATCTGAAGAAAGCTGGACACCAAATGTATGAGCTTATTAATACATACATTAGCAGCATTGACTCAGTCATGCAGAACAGTCAGGCCTGCGTTGGCTCACTGAGAAAATTACTCTTCTCTTCAGCTCACCCCCACCTTCCTTGTAACCCTCCACGTGCCTCTTCTTCATCTGTTGTCTGATTCTCTCCTGAAAACCAGGGTTAAAAATATGGTTTCCCCTGTCCATTCAGACAGTTCGTTCCTTATAACAACACAAGGGACCACTTGGCCCATCAGTTGTATGCCAGCTCCTAAGGCAGCAATCCCATGAGTCTTATTCCTTCTTTTCTTAGGTCCCTGTAGCCTTACACACTTTCAGATATATGCATCAATTCTTCTTTAATTCTTTTTACCATTAATTATATTCCTGGGCAAAATTTACCGAGGCATGATTGAACATGCAGGTGCCCCTCCTCCACACTGCCCACCTTTGACCCCTCAACCACACAGCAGTTATCAACGGCAAAATAAATATATTTTATTTATTACAGGTTTCACTCCTACAGTAATCAATGAACCTACCATCATGGACGATTTCACTCTAAGGACCTGGTTCCATGCTGTCCAATAGGTACATTTAATGTCAGAGAAATGTATAACAATATACATCCTGAAATTCTTTTTCTTTGCAAACATCCACGGAAACAGAGGAGTGCCCCAAAGAAAGAATGGCAGTTAATGTTAGAATCCCAAAGCCCCCCCCCAGCTCCCCCTCCCACTCATAAGCAGCAGCAAAGCGACGACCCTCCTCCTCCCCCAGCAGCAAAAAACATCGGCACCCCCCCACCGAGCACTCAAGTATGCAGCAAAGCATCAATAAAGACACAGTACTCCAAAGACTACTCGTTCACCCAGTAATTCGCTGATTTACGGTGTTAAAAGTCTGTTGCGTTGCTTTTTCCGAGCTCTGTGCCCAAAGAGCTCGGGGCTCTGGGCACACAGCCAGCAGCCAGCTCGTGCTTTCGATCTTCCGCATATTCCCACGACACATCAGGTGGTGGCACCGGCCTCAAATCTGCCCGTCTCCAGAGCCACGAAAATCTGGCATCCTGAAGGCGTGCCAATCTTCCAGGCCGCATCCCTGGCATATCGAAAAGCGGCTGGTTGTAACCTGAGAGCAGCTCCCATTTCCGCAAAGAAATGAAGGCAGTGTGTAACTTCAGGCCAGGGTCTTCAAAAGAACCTTGAAAGGGACAAAGAAGAGATATCAAAGATAAAAATAACGCTATGACTGTGTCTTTTGGATGTAGGAAGAAACCGGAGAAGACACAGAAAGGACATATAAGCTCTACACAGTTAGCAGCTGAGGTCAGCATCAAACTCAGGTCTGTGAGATGACAGCAAGAACTGTGGTGTCATCAAATCAATCTCGCTGCAAGTACACATTTTGCTTAACTCCCCTACGATATTCCTGCCTTAAAAATAATGATCCACATTAACTGTCACATCAGGTAAAACAGATTGGAAAAATAAATATTTGAGAAACATTTAAATTAGCACAGTGATTTGTCTTTTATAGCTACTTATTGATAATAGAGCTTCAGAAAATGATGGATAAAGTCCCGTCCATCACAGGCAAAGCCATCTCCACTACTGAGCACCATCGACAAGGAGCACTGCCAGAAGGATGCAGAATCTACTATCTAGGACCCTCACCATCCAGGCCATGATCTCTTCTCACTGCTGCATTTGGGAAGGAGGTATATGAGCCTTCATTCCCACACCACCAGGTTCAGGAATAGTTATTACCCTACAAGCATCAGGTTTCTGAACCAGAGTGCATAACTTCGCTCACCTCAACTCTGAACTGACACTACAACCTACAGACTCACTTTCAAGAACTCTATAACTCATGTTCTCAGTATTATTTTTTGAACTATTTATCTTCTTTTGCACACTGGTTGTTTGTCAGACTTTGTTTGTATGAGGTTTTTCCTGAATTCTATTGTATTTCTTTAATGTGTTGGGCACGTGGCCAAGTGGTTAAGGCGTTCGTCTAGTTACCTCAAGGTCACTAGTTCGAGCCTCAGCTGTGGCAGTGTGTTTGTGCCCTTGAGCAAGGCACTTAATCACACATTGCTCTAGTCTGTGCGAGGAGTGGCGCCCCACACAGACTTCCAATCTGCGCCTTGTAAGGCATGAAAATGCCCGATGCAGGCCTTCATGGTCTGAGTCGACGTTCCCTCCCCCCCCTTTAATTTCCTATAAATCCCTGCCAAAAAAAATTAATCCCAAGGTAGTAGTATCTGGTGACATAAACGTATTTCAATAATAAATTTGCTTTGACTTTTACATTTGAAAGAAGCTCTCAGTCCATATTGTTTGGCCATTCAGAAGTGAATGCAGAGCACAGTGGGCATCTGTGCTCAATGACTTGACTCTATAATACGTACAACCCTCATCTAGTGTAAGTGACAAACTCAGATCCATCATACAAACCAGCCTCCCTCCCCTGACTAGTTTGAAAATTACCCTGCTTAAGAACATCAATATATTTAGCAGTATTAAAAGTACTAGACAAGTGCATATTATGGGTTTTAAATCAGTAATCACCATGCAAATTCAGATAAGAAATTATTTCCCAATGCAACACATGTCATATTGAGGATACTGTTACAATGCAATAGATTAAATTGTTTGCAGCTTAGTTGATATCTCACCCCTCTCTGAGTGAGAACAGAGTGGGTCCTTGTTTCACTCCTAAGATTTAACTACAAAATCTTGGCTGATGTTCTAATCCAGCAGACACTGTATGCCCCACAGGATCTTGCAAACAGCACTGGTGGCAGTGCCGTCTCAGTCATTATCAATGCCTCCACCAATTACTAAATCTGGTCATTATCTCCTTGCCATTTGCAGGACCTTGCTGGGCACAAATTGGCTGCTGTGCCTCCAGTCTTTCCAGTGGTAATTATCTACTTTTGCTGTCAGGAATGGTTTCTGTTTTCATGAGATTTCGAGCATCGTAGTGATCCTTTGTGAAAACAGTGTGCACAATGGTCTTGTGAGATTGATCAGGCGCACCTTAAAGGAAGAGCACAATTCAGGCATAAAGAATCCCCCCTCTTCAACACAGCCTTAATCCTCAGGAATATGGCCATCTAAAATAGTCACCACCACAGGAAAGTCATCGTATGGTTTTGGAAGGAGTAACCCTTGGCAGAAGCCAGCCAAGGGGGTGGGGGTTGCGGGGGGCAGCACAGTAGCATAGCACATAATGTAACACTATAACAACACCAGCGACCTGCGTTCATTTCCTGCTGTTGTCTGTGAGGAAGTTGCACAAGTGCGTAGGTTTCCTCTGGGTACTATGGTTTCCTCCCATATTCCAAAGGCATACGGGATAGTACATGGGTGCGATAGGGCGGCACGGGGTCGTTAAACCAGAAGGGCCGGTTACCGTGTTTATCTCCAAATTGTTGCACACCTTTCCAGTATTCAGGTTACTCCTTAATTTCTGGTGATTTCGGACTTCATTTGTTTCCCCCTCCTTACACCTCCCAGACAACTTGGCCATTACTGCACATGTTCCGTCATGTCATCAATTCTCAATGGAGTACCACTCCCATCACTGGCGTTCATTTTTGTTCTCTGCCACAGCTTTCTGGTTTGATCCCGAGTCCATGTGGATTTCCTCAGGGTCCTCCAGTTCCTCCCACATGCCTGTTGGCCATTGTAAGTCATCCCTGGTACAGGTGAGTGGCAAGAGAATCGGGGGAAATTGCACAAAAATACAGCATGCAAGAGAATTCCTAGAAGCATGGTTTTCCGTGAATAATTCTGTAAACAAACACATAGACCTCACTCCTATTTACGAACTGATGCGGGCAAAATTCTTGGTCGCAATACACGAAGTTTGCCACACAGCCAATCAGCAACGGGATTTCCTCTCCACATCACTGCTGAGTTTCCAAAATGATGTCCAATCAGATGACTGCAAAGTATACAAAGGCCAAGCACTCCGAGGACACAGCACGATCAACAGTGCACTGACAACATCTCCTCGCATGGTGACAAAGCATTTGCAAGTAAATTGCCAAGGTCGGAGAACAACTCAACCTAAACAGTTATGCCAAAGTTTGGGCAAAGCATCCAAAATGTGTTGATGCATTTCCAGTGCTGTGTTTCTTTATATTCTCTCTTTAATCTGTGATGCTAGAGGATTGGCATTATTCAATCTAACAAAGTAATTAAATTAAAGCATTCTTAGAGAGAGGGGTGCATTTCATTGTAATACATCCACTACCAGACATGCAAATAATTTCTGTCCATTTTCTCGTATATATGGTATCATTTCACATTACAAATCTTCCAGTATCACTTGCCACACCATGGGGCATGAGAGAGAATAGTCCATAGGTAGATCAATGGGGCAGTTGCTCCAGCAGCCAGCACAGACTAATAGGCCGAATGGCCTCTTTCTACATCATAGGGAATCATGAAAAATACAGAAAAGGGAATACAGAAATGTGTAAAATACAAGCACCATGCTTATCCCAAGTGTCAACTTAGTTAACAGTATACCTGTAGAAGTATTAATTCCCACTGCATATCAGCTGAGAAAACCCTCATTGCACACCATTCAGTCATAAAATAATGGAGGTGATCTATATCTGAGAGGAAAACTGAAAGTAATAGAAACCCTCGGCAGGTCAGGCATCAGCTTTGGAGAGAGAAATAGAGTTAACATTTCAGGTCAATACCTTTTCACCAAAAAATGAGGAATAAAGTTTTATCGGTGGAAGGCCAGAGCGAATAAAAGGGGAGGTCTGTGATGGGTTGAATCTTGGGAGCGAACTGAGGAGAGTGGCGATGGTGTCTGGTGAATGAGGACAGAAATCGTTAGTAACTCATGTACCTAAGGAAGTAATAGGTAGAATGAAAATAAAATAAAATCCTAAGGTACCAGGAAAGAAGAGAGAGAAGTGAATGCTAGAAATATATGGAAAAAGCATGCTGTAAGGAACATTAGTTGGGCAAATGAGTTCAGGAGCCACAAGGTAATATTGCAGCTCTGTAAAACCCTAGTTGGACCACACTTGGAATCCTGGTCGCCTCATTATAGGAAGGATGTGAAAGCTTTGGAAAGTGTGCAGAGGAGACTACCAGGAGGCTGTCTGGATTAGAGGGCATGTCTAATGGTCATGCAAGCTATGGTTTTTCTCTTTGGAGCTAAGGAAGATGAGCTGTACAAACTGATAAGGGACATAGATCGAATGGCTAGCCAGAGACTTACTTTGCTGGGGCTGAAATGGCTAACACAAGGGGTAGAATTTTAAGGTGATTGGAGGAAAGTATTGGGGGGGGGGTTGTCAGAGATGAGTTTTCTACACAGAGAATGGGTGCATGGAAAGCCCTGCCTGGGGCAGTGCTAGAGGCAGATGCAGCAGGGGCATTTTAGAATGCCTTAGGTAAGTAAATGGATGATACAAAAATGGAGGGCTATGTAGGAGGGAAGGGTTAAATTGATCTTGGAGTGGGTTAAATGGTCAGCACAACAGTGTGAGGTGAAGGGCCTGTACTGTGCTGTAATATACTATGTTCTATGTTTGAAGTCTGGGAGGGCTGATTGTTCAGCACCATGAGATGCACTGTGTCAAGCTGGAATATGAGATGCTGTTCCTTCAGCTTATGTTGGAACAGTAAGTGAGCAATGAAGGAGAGGTCAAAATGAGATGGAGAATTAGGCTGACAGTTTGGAAGTTCAGGATCACCGTGGCAATCTGGATTGAAGTGTTCTACAATGGAGTGACCCAATCAGTGTTTAGCTTCCCAGTGTACAGGAGACCACATCGTGAACACCAAAGTTCAAAGTAAATTTATTATCAAAGTACATGTCTGTCACCATATTCATTGAGATTCATTTTCCTGCAGGCATACTCAATAAATCCATAATAGAAAAATAATCAGTGAAAGACTGCACCAACTTGGGCATTCAACCAGTGTACAAAAGACAACAAACTGCGCAAATACAAAAACAAATAAATAATAATAATAATAATAGTAATAATAATAATAAACAATGGATATCGAGAATGTGAAATGAAGAGCCTTGGAAACGGACTCCATAGGTTGTGGGAGCATTTCAATGATGGGGTAAGTGAAATTGAGTGAAGTTATCCCCTTTGGTTCAGTAACAGTTGCAGGGTAAAAACTGTTCCTGAGCCTGGTGGTGTGAGTCCTGAGGCTCCTGATCTTCTTCCCGATGGCAGAGCATGTTTTGGGTGGTGGGGGATCCCTGGTGATTTATTGCGACAACGCTCTGTGTAGGTGTGCTCAATGGTGGGCGAGCTCTACCCGTGATGGATTGGGACATATCCATTACTTTCTGTAGGATTTCCTGTTCAAGGGCATTAGTGTTTCCAACCAGTCAATACACTGCCCACTACGCATCTATAGAAGTTTGACAAAGTTTTAGATGTCATGCCGAATCTTTGCAAAGTCCTAAGGAAGTAGAGGCACTGCAATGCTTTCTTTATAATTGCACTTAACGTGCTGGGCCCAGGACAGATCATCTAAAATACAGTAACACTGAAGAATTTCAAGTTGCTAACATGCTCCACCTTGATTCCCCCGATGAGGACTGGCTCATGGACCTCTGGCTTTGTCCTCCTGAAGTCAATATTCAGCTACACGTTTTAATTCTACATCCCATTCCCATTCTGACATGTCTATCCATGGTCTCCTCTACTGTCAAGATGAAGTCACCCTCAGGTTGGAGGAACAACACCTTATATTCCGTCTGGATAGCCTCCAACCTAATGGCATGAACATTGACTTCTCAAACTTCCACTAATGCCTCACCTCCCCCTCGTACCCCATCCCTTATTTATTTATATACTCACATTCTTTCTCCCTCTCTCCTTTTTCTCCCTCTGCTGCTCTGAATATACCCCTTGCCCATCCTCTGGGTCCCCTCCGCCCCTTGTCTTTCTTCCCGGACCTCCTGTCCCATGACCCTCTCATATCCCTTTTGCCAATCACCTGTCCAGCTCTTGGCTCCATCCCTCCCCCTCCTGTCTTCTCCTATCATTTTGGATCTCCCCCTCCCCCTCCCACTTTCAAATCTCTTACTAGCTCTTCCTTCAGTTAGTCCTGACGAAGAGTCTTGGCCCGAAACGTCAACTGTACCTTTTCCTAGAGATTCTGCCTGGCCTGCTGCGTTCACCAGCAACTTTTATGTGTGTTGCTTGAATTTCCGGCATCTGTAGATTTCCTCGCGTTCAATATTCAGCTCCTTGGTCTTACTGACACCGAGTAAGAGGCTGTTGTTGTGGCACCACTCAGACAGTTTTTAACCTCCCTCCTACATGCTGATTCTCCACCTCCTTTGAGTTGGCTGATGACAGTGATGTCATCAGCAAACTTGAATGTGGCATTGGAGCTGTGCTTAGTCCTATAGTCATAAGAGTAAAGTGAGTAGAGCAGGGAGCTAAGCACACAGCTGTGTGGTGTGCCTGTGCTGATGGAGATCACAGAGGAGATTTTATTGCCAATCCGAAATGACTGGTGTCTGCAGGTGAGAAAATTGAGGATCCAAACGCACAAGATATGAAGTGTAGGCCAAGGTCTTGGAGCTCCTTGATTAGTTTTGCACTTCTGATGATTTACGCATTTTATCACATACATACATCTGATGAAGTAAAGGATTCATTGGGTTCCTTCACAGTGTAGAAGAGGGCTACCTCACCTCACATTGCAAAAGAAGTTAGCACGAGAGATATGTGGGTGATGGTGAAGCCTGAAGAGCCAGGGAGCATCCAGGAGGAAAGAACTCATGGAGAAGATTCCCTTTACCTTCACCTTCCACCCCACCAGCCCCAATGTTCAACATCCTCAGTATTTTCTCGCATGTCCTATATAAAATCACCATTTTCCCCTCCAGTCCCATTTCAATCTTAGCAACACCTGTATATATTTTCTCAAAGATGATGTCTCAGCATTTTTTTCTTTACACTATTACAAATTTTGTTAATAGCATCAATAAATGCCAACATGAGTGCATATACCCAATTCTATCATTTCTCCCAGTGTATATTTTATCATTGATTCATTTTGGTTTCTGTGTACACTTTATCATTTATATCTATACAGAATCCATCACTGGTGTCTGGATATATTCTTTGCTTATTACCAGGACCTGTGTTATCATTGATGCCAACATGCATTTCACATATATACAAGTATGTTTTTTGTCATTGCTCACTCTCTCTCTCCTCTCTCTCTCTCTCTCTCCTCTCTCTCTCTCTCTCTCTCTCTCTCTCTCTCTCTCTATATATATATATATATATATATATATATATTTATGATGGACCCGTGTATATATTTTCTCCTTATTAAACCAGAAAACGCGGGAAAACTTTGCAGGTCAAGCAGTTTCTATGGAAAGGGAAACAGACCATAAGACTTTGGTGGGGGGGGGGGGAGGGAGTAGAACTAGGCCATTCGGCTCATCATGTCCACTCCACCATTTCATCATGGCGGATCCATTCCCCTCTTTGCCCCAATCTCCTGTCTCCTCCCCCTCCTCCCCGTATCTCTTCACTCCCCGACAAATCAAGAACCTATCCACCTCTGCCTTAAATATACTCAATATGTTGGCCTTGACAGCCACTTGTGGCAGCAGATTCCACAGATTCACAACCCTCTGGCGAAAGAAGTTCCACCTCATCTCCGTTCTATATGGACATCCCTCTATTCCGAGGCTGTGCCCTCTGGTTCTAGACTCCCCCAACATAGGAAACATCCTCTCCATATCTACTCCAGCTGGGTCTTTCAACATTCGATAAGATCCCCCCCCCCACCAAATTATTCTAATTTCCAGCGAGCGGAGGCGCGGAGCTATCAATCGCTCCTCAAATGATAAGCCTTTCAGTCTGGGAATTATTCTTGTGAACCTCCTCTGAACCCTCTCCAATGTCAGCAAATCCTTCCTTAAATAAGTGGCCCCAAACTGCTCACAATACTGCAAGTGAGACCTCACCAGTGCCTTATAAATCCGCAGCATTATATCCTTGCTTTTAGGATGATGGTGAATATGGGTAGCTCGGGTTGAGGAGTGTGATGTCGCAGTGTTCGCCGACCTAGGCAACTAGCTGGCTGCCGCCTCATCACTAGTCCAGGTGACATTCCCGGTGCGCGGTCGCTGGTGTTTCTCTCGGTCCTGATTTGCTACCCCTTCAGTCGACCTTTGAATCCTATTGGCTTGCGTTTCTTTGGCGCTTCCAAGTTCTTAACTGGTGCCTATTTCGACATGTTTGTTGGCAGAAGAGAAGAGTTATCAGAAGAGAACCATGCTTCCAAAAATTCTTGCGCCTGCCTTGTGTTTACCTGCGCCAGAACCTCCACGGAGTCCTCGTTAAAGTGGTGTCCTTCTTGGTTTTCATGTTCTGAGAACAGTGGCAATGGACCGCGAGTATGTATTCCCACAAACGAGTTGAGAGTTTAGGTCCTGTCTGACTGACATAGTTCTTCTTGCAGTCTTAACCCCGTACATCACATTGCTTTTGTCGGTTGTCTTTAATGGTACCTTGGTTCTTGAGACAAGTTTCCTTAAAGTCGCCGTTGGTTTGTGACCCATTGTGATTCCATGAGGTTCGAGCACTCGAGCTTTCATTTCGGATATATTCTTGATGTCGGGCAAGGTCATGCGGTTCACGATTTCGTTATGAAACAGAATGAAATATAGGATTCCTTTTATCAAATCAACAGCGTGTTCAGCGACATCAAGTTTACAATGGAAAGAGAAAGAAAGAACCGACTTGCATTCCTGGATGTACTTGTCATGAGAAGGACAGACATCCGTATACTCACGGACCAGGTACTGAACTACCAGAGCCAACACCCAGCCTGCCCCAAGAAAGGCTGCATTCGCTCCTTGTTCAAAAGAGCACAAACACACTGCAGTACCACTGAACTTGGGCTAGGGAAGAGAAGCACTTCGTTAAACAGCGATTTACCCATGGAATTTCATCAGGAGATGCTTACCAAGGAGAGAAAGTTGCACAGACTTCACTCAACGCACACTGGACCACACGGCCTTGCCCGACATCAAGGATACAGTATATCCGAAATGGTTCGCATCTCATTGAACCACAATCGGTCACAAACCGACGGCGGCTTTAAGGAAGCTCGTCTCAAGAACCCAAAAAAAAACCCCGACAAAAGCAATGTGATGTACGGGGTCACCTGTGGAGACTGCAACAAGAGCTATGTCGGTCAGACAGGATGTAAACTCATTTGTGGGAACACAAACTAGCGGTACGGAGACATTATCCATTGCTGCTGTTCTCAGTACATGAAGACTAAGGACACCGCTTTAACTGGGACACCACGGAGGTTCTGGCGCAGGCAAACACGAGGCAGGTACGAGAATTTTTAGAAGCATGGTTCTATTCTGATAGCTCCATAAACAAACATATCAAAGTAGATGCCATCTAAGAACCCCTAAGAGCCAAAGAAAAGCGAGCCAAAAGAATTCAAAGGTCAGCTGAAGGCGTAGCCAATCAGGACCGAGGCGAGCAAACGTGGTGGTTGGGGATGTGTATAAATGCAAGTACTCCCAGAGAGAAACACCAACAACTGTACACTCAGAATGTCACCTTCACTGGTGACGAAACGAAACGTCTGCAAGCTAATTGCCAAGCGCCGTGCATCATATCATATCCTTGCTTTTATATCCTAGTCCTCTCGAAATGAATGCTAATATTACATTTGCCTTTCTTGCCACCAAATCAACCTGGAAATTAACCTTTAGCAACTCCTGCACGAGGACTCCCAAGTCCCTTTGCACCTGGGATATTTGAATTTTCCCCCCATTTAGAAAATAGTCTATGCTTCTATTCCCTCTACCAAAGTGCATGACCATACACTTCCCAACACCATATTTCATCTTTTTGCACATTTTCCTAACCTGTCAAAGTCCTTCTGTAGCCTCCCAGCTTCCTTAATACTACCTGACTCTCCATCTACCTTCGTATTGTCTGCAAACTTGGCCACAAAGCCATCAATTCTGTCACCCAAATCATTGACATATAACATAAAAAGAAGCAGACCCAGCACTGAATCCTGTGGAATACCACTGGTCATCGGCAGCCAATCTGAAAAGGCTCCCTTTATTCCCACTCTTTGCTGCTCTCTCTATGCTAGTATCTATTCCGTAATACCATGGGCTCTTAGTTTGTTAAGCAGCCTCACATGTGGCACCTTGTCAAATTTCTTGTTCCTATCTAGGGCTTTCTTTAAAGCCCCTAATGTGTCTGCCTCTTCTACCTCCCCCTGACAGGGCCACCACTCTCCCTGACAGGGCCACCACTCTCCCTGGCAGGGCCACCACTCTCTTTGTGAACGTCAACCGATTCTCCTTTGTCCATCCTGCTTGTTATTTTCTCAAATAATTCTAACAGATTTGTCAGGCAAGATTTTCCCTTGAGGAAACCCTGCTGACTACGGTACATTTTATCCTGTGCCTCCAACTACCCAGAAACCACATCCTTAATGATCAATTCCAATATCTTCTCAGCCACTGAGGTCAGACTGACTGGCCAATAATTTCCTTTCTTCTGCCTCTCTCCCTTCTTGAAGAGTGGAGTGAGATTTGCCATTTCCCAATCCTCAGGAACCATTCCAGAATCATGAAAGTGATTCTTGAAAGATCAGGACTAATGCCTCCACAATCTCTTCGGCCACCTCTTTCAGAACCTTGTGGAGCAGTCCATCTGGATCAAGTGACTTAACTACCTTCAGATCTCTCATTTTCCCAAGCACCTTCTCCATAGTATTAGCAACTGTACTCACTTCTGGCCCCTGACTCTCTCAAATTTCTAGTGTACTGCTAGTGTATTTCACACAGTGAAGACCGATGCAAAATGCCACTTCCTTGTCACCTATACTATTTCTCCAGCATCATTTTCCAACAGTCCAATATCTACTCTTTTGCACTTTATATATTTGAAAAATATTTGGTACTCTCTTTTATATCGTTGGTTTATAAACATTCCCAGTCCTTTAACTTCCCACAGATTTTACTCTATTATGTTTGTATATACCCTCTCTTGTTTTTATGTTGGGTTTGACTTTGCTTGTGAGCCACAGTTGTGTCATTATGCCTTATAATATTTATTATTCTTTGTGATGTATCTATCTTGTGCCTTCTGAATTGCTGCCAGAAACTCCAACCATTGATGTTCTGCTGTCATCCCTGATAGTGTCCCCTTCCAATCAACTTTGGCCAGCTCTTCTCTCATGCCTCTGTAATTCCATTTACTAACTGTAAAACTCATACATCTGGCTTTAGCTTCCCCTCTCAACTTGCAGGATGAATTCTATCATATTATGATCAGTAGCTCCTAAGGGTTCCTTTACCTTAAGCTCCCTAATCAAATCCTGTTCATGACAAAACACCCAATCCAGAATAACTGATCTGCTAGTGGGCTCAACCGCAAACTGCTCTAAAAAGCCGTCTTGTAGTCATTCTGCAAATTTTCTCTCTTGGAACCCAACACCATCCTGATTTTCTGAATCTACCTGCATATTGAAATCCCCCATGACTGTCATAACATTGTCCATTTGACAAGCCTTTTCTATCATCCATATGTAGCCCATATCTTAGCTACCGTTTGGAGGCCTGTACATAACTCCCATCAGGGTCTTTTTGCCCTTTCAGGTTGTAATGTTCCATGTCAGAGAGTTTTCATCAGATCAGATGCTGAAAGTTTCCATTGATCCCTATATATTTTTGGAGGAAGTACATATTTCAAAAATGGTAGCATTGTGGGTAAGATCAGAGTTTCGATTCTTGCTGCAGTCTATAAGGAGTTTGTACGTTCATCTTCTGACAGTGTGAGTTTCCTCCGGGTGCTTTGGTTTCCTCCTACATTCCAAAGTTCAGGTTAGAGGGTTATGGGTAAACTATGCTGGTAGCGGAAGCATGGCGACACTTGCTGGCTGCCCAGCACAATCCTCACTGATTTGATTTGAAGTTGATAACACATTTCATTGTATTTTACAATATTTATGCAACAAATAAAGCTAATCTCTTTTGATTGTTAACATCCATATAATTTCATCATTAGTTCCAATATTATAAGTTATCATTCCTACCGGTACGTATTTTATCACTGATATCAGCTTACAGTATATTCTATTATTGATGCCAGTGTTTATTTCATATATACAGTACATTATCATGATGCCATTTACATTTTACTCTTGATACTGATAAATAGTGTTACAGCACAGGACAGGCCTTTCGGCCCACAATGTTGCACCAACTTTTTAACCTACTCGAAGATCAATCTAACCCTTCCCTCCTACACGGCCCTCCGTTCTTCTATCACCCATGTACCTATCTAAGGCTTTCTTTAAAGCCCCTAATGTGCCTGCCTCTTCTACCTCCCCCCGGCAGGGCTTTCTATGCACCCACTGCTCTCTTTGTAAAGAACTTACCTCTGACATCCCCGCTCAAGTGCATGATAAATGACCACTATACTTTCCTCCAATCACTTTAAAATTAGGCTCTTTTGTATTAACCACTAACACCCTGGGAAAAAGTCTCTGGCTATCCACTGGACCTATGCCCCTTATCTTATACACCTCTATCAAGTCACCTCTTAGCCTCCTTCACTCCAAAGAGAAAAGCCCCAGCTCGATTAACCTATATGTATATAGAGTGCATAGGTTCTGACTGGTGCCAGAGTTATTTTAATTATTGATACTAACTACATATTTTATCATTGACACTTGAATACAAGTTACCAGCAGGTTCACTAAAACAATAAGTGTTTTGTCAAATTAAGAAGTGCTGCAGTTCACCTTAGTCTCTCTCAATGGGAGAAAACATTACTTTGCCTGGACACATTATTTTAAGGATGGTGGTGGGTATATCTTACCCATGGTGATTATCTGCCTCCTTATTCATTCTAATGGCTACTTTAGTGGAAAGAGGAATGCCAGCTTCTGTTTAATGCATTCCTCCTTTGGAATATACTGTATCATCTGAGTCATTTTGTAATTTACACCTGAGTCATTACTGCTTGTTGGAAAATATAATGCAAAGGTACTGGCTTACATTGGATTAGTTATTGCTAGCATGTCCTTGGAAAGTTTAATTTACTGCCAGTGGCAAATTAAAGCATGGGCAATTAAACAGTAACAACTTAATGGGTTGGTAGTAACTGAATAAGACAATGCTTGGTTTTCCTCTGCATGTGTACATCAGTTCTAGCAAGTTGAGTTCCTCGGCTGTAATAAATTTGTGTTTTGAACCACCTAATTCTTGGTGAAAATGCACAGCGGGCAACAATTTGGCTGTTCCTTGTTTTACATTCGGGCCACATAATAATAGGTTGATGTAAATGGTTCTTGTACACCTCCAGGGCATTATACCTGATTTAAAAGAAACCTGCCAGAAACTCTTTATGCACTGTCAACATCCAATTAGTATGCTGCTGCTACCTTTAGGGGAGATCCCTTCCAATGTAAGGTCATATGTTTATTAAAATGATAACTTTCAGATCTTCTGGTTTATGTTTACCTTGCCAGTTGTTTGATCCAAGACCAACTAATATGATTTAAATATGTGCATGTGTTTGTGTACTTTTTCCAGAGTGCTGTGTATGTGTTTTACTTTTATTTATCCAATGCATCCTGGGTGTTGTCTCTGTCATTTTAATATCAACAGTCATCTGTTGTATCATTTTACATTACCCAGAGGTTAAGATCATCTTTAGTTCGATTGCTGTTTACATTGGGAACTGATTCTTTCAAGATTCAAGATTCAAGGTTGTTTGATGTCATTTCCAGTGCACAGCATAAAGGAAAACAAAATAATTGTTACACCAGATCTGATGCAGCATTAAAAAAAAACACAATAAGATAAAGGACACAATAAATATAAATCCATAAAAGCCAGCCGGTGGTGTAGCAGCATCCACACCAGACTTGGAGGTGAGTGTTCCCGGTTCGAATCTGGCCGACTCCCTGCACGCTTTCCATCCGTGCTGAGTTGCGTGTTGAACTGGAACTCGGCCTCGTAAAGAAACAGGCAAAGGCTAAAGAAAAGGCTAGGTTGCCACTCAATGCACCACAAGGTGCAAAGACAAGCAACAGCAACAATAAATACGTAGAATAATTTATATACCTGTCTGCATTAAGTGACACTTGGTAGGGAAGTGTTTGTACATGAGGTGACTCTAACAGGAAATGATAAAGCTGGCGGTGGGGTGAGTAGTGAGTGGAGGTGCTGATTACCCTTTCTGCTTGGGGTAAGTAACTGATTTTGAGTCTGGTGATTCTGCCATGGATGTTACTTAGTCTCCTCTCTGATGGAAATGGGACAACCAGTCCAGGAGCAGGGTGGGTACAATCCTTCACGAAGTTACTGGCTGTCTTTCTGTATGTCCTTGATGACTGATAGGCTGGTGCTGGTAATGCGTTGGACGCCACTGACTACCCACTGTAAAGCCTTCCTGTCTGCTGCAGTGCAGTTTCCGTACCAGGCAGCGATGCAGCGTGTCAGGATGCTCTCTGCTGAGCCACTACAGAAGGTCATGAGTATGGATGTGCATTGCTCAGCCCTCTTCTGCCTTCTCAGAAAATGGAGGCATTGGCGAGCTTTGTAGGGTGTGCTTTGGGACCGTGGGAAGTTGTGCGAGATGTGCACTTGCAGGAGTTTGAAACTGCTCACAGTTTCCACAGCTGTGTCGCTGATGTGAGTGGCAGTGTGAGTGGTGTGTGTTCTCCTGAAGCTGGTAACCAACTCCTTTGTCTTGTTGTCAGTGAGGAAGAGGTTATTTGCCTGACACTAGGCCTCAGGCTCTTCCACCTCCCCTCTGTAGGCTGTCTCATCATTGATGGCGATGAGCCCTCTGATAAAGAATTGTTTTCTGTGATTTGGCTACTACTGAGGTACTGACCAAACAGTCCACTCTGAATCTTGTTTGCAGCTTCCAGGCATGGGTGTAATCAAACCACAGAGTCCATAGGATAGCTGCACGATGCTTCCTCTCAGCTATTACGGGAATGAGAGCCAGTTATCTCATCAAGTAATCCATCCATATAGGCATAAAATGGCAGGCTGAACTAGTACTGTAAGTCTACCAAAACAACTTTATAATGTGAATAATTAACATTTCTCTCACTCTGCATGACATTAAAATAACTCACCATGTAGTCCTGTGAGAGATTGTGAAAATCCTCCATCGTCAGGGTTGGCCTAACACTACAGTCTCTTTATTTAAGTTATTTTTTTTAACTGAAGACACATATCAAACACAATTTGGGGATGTGACAATGGCTGCTTGTAGAAGCAGCAGGACTTCATGAATTGACTGCACAAGAGGAGGACCACCCATCCCGTCCTTCCAGTGGTGGCATGTGAACGCAGTAGTGATTATTTCATGGGAAAATATCTATATTTCCTGCATGTGGCAACATGCCAGAGGGAGAAAAGGTGATCAGAGCATCAAACATCTCTCCCTATGTTTTCTTTTCTCCTGATCTAATATTCAGTTGAAACTTTAATCCACTACATCGTCTTGTGCATAATTTCAAAAGCGATTTCTTTCCAGGGTATTGCTTCTATATCTTCATGCTTGATCAGCATAATTGACCTCAGAAATCAGTTCCTTATTTGTGTTAGTCAATACTTTAATTTCAATCTGTGACATTATCTCTTGGTTTTTACCTTTTCAGGCTAGTTCATTTAAACTTCCGTGAAGTCTTAGCACTGTTCATCCTCCTTACAAATAGAATTGTTCCTCTTGCACTTCTCTTCCCTCTGAGAACCAGAATCAGGCTTACTATCACTAACGCATGTCATAGAATCTGTTGGTTTGTGTGGCAGCAGTAAAGTGCAATACGGAATATATACAATAATAAATACACGACATATATAACAAATTAAGTAGGTAGTGTAGAAAGGGAAAGCTAATGAGTATTCATGAGTCTGTTGTCCGTTCAGAAATCAGATTGCAGAGTGAAGAAGCTTCTCCTGAAATGTTGAGTGTGTGCATTCAGGCTCCTGTACCTCCTCCCTGATGGAAGTAATGAGAAAAAGGCATGTGCTGGGTGGTGGCATCCTCAATGATGATGCCACCTTTCTGAGGCACCACCTTCTAATGATGTCTTCGATGGTGGGGAGGCTAGCGCCCATGATGCATGGGTTCACAACCCTCTGCAACTTATCCCAGCCCTGTGCACAGGCCCCTCCCGATGGCAGTGATGCAGCCAGTTAGAATGCTCTTCTCGGTTCCTCTGTAGAAACTTGCTGGAGACTTTAGTGACTTACCAGAACTTTTAATTATGGTAACTTTGGTTGCCTACGATAATCCTAGTATATTCTCTACTTTATATTGCCTTCCAGGTCATATATGTAAACTCAAGTTAAAATCCAATAGAAATTTACCTTGGATAGCAGGGCATTGCAGTGTCTACCCTGTTGAAAATGTTGAAAATGAATAATAGACAGGACAAATAACAGGTGCCTGATGCTACGGATCACCTTTGTAACTACTGCTGAAGTCAAATTTCCACTCCAAAGGCACTAAGTCCTTGAGAAATGCTGTCTGCTTCATATCATTTTATGCACTTCCTGATCCAGTCTAAATGCTCATGAATTTTAATTTAATTGGTGGTCTTCCATGTAGGATTTTATCATAGGCCTTCATTGCTATGGCTCTTCTGGAGATTCCCTATCCCATCAACCTAGATGAGTTTTATTCTTTAATCTCTGAATATCAAAGAGGATTACATTTTCAGGATAAACAATGACAATAATCATTTGTACTCAGTACTCAGATTAGAATAGCTGGGGTTTAGTGCAGGGGATAAAACTTCCAATAAAGAATTGTTTAAGTCAATCAATGACCCCGCCCAGAAATCAGTCAGGAAATCACAGGCTTAGAGAAAAATGTGTAGTGAACCTTCTTGATGGAACAACTCACAAGATATTCCTGAGCTGGAGACTTGTGCAGAGAGGTGTAATGTGATGAAAAGTTACTCTTGTTATTTAATCAGCCCAGTGAAAGCAATGGTCTGACTACGCCAAATTATTTGTCTGTGCCCAAATTTTTGAGTGCAATCTGCATTGAGTAAAAATACAAGAATACATTGATTACATTCATGTTTTTTTAAAACTAATACCTTAATAAATTGATATAAGACCAGCCAGGGAGCTTTTAAATGCACCAACCATTTGGACATTCAGCACAGGTACTAGGTGGGCATTCTCAGCCTGACTGTGAGTCAACTGTCTTATCAATACAGGGGGCATTTTCCATAAGACAAAGACAAAAGAGCAGAAGTTGGCCATTCGGCCCATCGAGTCTGCTCTGCCATGATTTGGAGAAGTCACTGAATGTTAGACCAGGTGAGTTGAAGCATCAACAAGGCTCTCTGATGGGATTAAAGGACATTTCATATATTCCAAGGCAAAAACCTACTTTCTGCAAGCTATCCTACTTATTGAAAAATTGCAAATCATCGTTAATTCAGGAATGTACACTAAAATCTAATTGTTTGCTAAATTGTTTACTTTCCAAGAGAAGACTGTTGGCATAATTTAAGATTTTAAACTGGTAAATGCTGGAGGAATTCAGCAGGTCAGGCAGCATCTATGGAGGGGAATGCTGGTGTAATCAAACACAGCCAAAATAGACAGCATCCTCACATCAGTCATTACAGTCTGGTTTGGTGCAGCATCCTCTCACAATATGCAAAAAACTACAGTGAACTGTCAAGTCAGCAGAAAAAATCATGTTGCAGTCTACCATCGCTGCAGGATTTGTACGTGCCCAGGACAAAGAAGTGGGCAGGAAAAATCAGTGAGGACTTCACCCACCAGCAAACCACCTTTTCCAAAAGCTCCCTTATGGAAAGCACCAAAGGATTATTAAAACAAAATCTTCCAACTATCTTAAAAGTTGCTTTCCCCAGGCAGTTAATCTGATCAACCATTCGAGTTAGACCCCCACCTCTGTTTATTACCTCAGTACCCTGAAAGGTACTGTAAGCCACCTTTTTAAATGCTCTTTACATGACTGTATTTATGTATTTATCCACATTTTATTCCATATCGATTATGTGTTAACTAGGGGCCCATGCACAATTTGGATTTGATGGAGACAGCCGTGAGAAGCTCAGAGGAACACCTGGATAAACTTCTGAAATGCCCGCTTCGCTGCCGCTGCTACTGCGCGATCGAGAATCTCCGGAGACGAAGGCCCCAAATCCTCAGCTTTGCCTATTGCCTGTTGCCGGGGCCAGGGTTGAAGTGCTGGGCAGAGATGGTGCTCGGTGCTCGGTGCCGGAGAGCTGGTCGGAGGCTCGGAGTTTTTGGATGGACTCGGAGTCAGACTGTGGTCGGGTGCTTCCAGGATGCTGCATCGGCAAGTTTGCAGTGCTGGAGGTTTACTGTCTGAGTGAGATGTTGGGACTTTCGAGACACTTTGCGACTTTTACCCTGCCATGGTCTGTTTTTAACAAATTATGGCATTGCTTTGCACTGTTGTAACTATATGTTATAATTATGTGGTTTTTGTTAGTTTTTAAGTCAGTTTGTCTTGTGTTTCTGTGATATCATTCTGGAAAAACACTGTATCATTTCTTAATGCATGCATTACTAAATGACAATAAAAGAGGACTGCGTGTCCTCATAATCTAATCTAATCTAATATCTGTACTTTAACTTCAAGCTTACTTTTCTGTGATCCTTTGGAATTGTTCAATGTTGTTGTTGCCCTTTTCTTATCAAGGGTCTCAGCCCAAAATGTCAACTGTTTATTCCCCTCTATAGACGCTGCCTGACTTGCTGAGTTCCTCCAGAATTTTGTGAGTTTTGCTGTGGATTTCCAGCATTTGCAGAATCTCTTGTTTTCATAAACAGTCTATAGAGCCATACAAGAGGTAACAAGAGTTACCAGTGTGTCAGGAGGAAATTGCGACAAATTCATTAGAAGGAATATGCTTTTGTATGCAGAGCAATGGCACTAGTCATCTCAAAAGTGTTTGGATTCTCCCAGACCTCTTTACAAATGCGGCTTGATCAAATACAAGCAGCACTGCAGGTGTGAGAGGGGTTTGAAGAGTCTGCATGCTTCATGGTAAATATATACTACTTTATGAATGGGGGAGGTCTCCTATTTTCTACTTCTCATTGTTAGGAAGTGGACAATTCTTGCCAGATTTTGGCAAATATTGCAACAGGACCATATAATCTCAGTGACCACTTTATCAGGTACATCCTGTATTTAATAAAGTGACCACTTAATGTGTGTTTGTGGTCTTCCACACTGTAGCCCATCCACTTCAAGGTTCAATGTGTTGTGCATTCAGAGATGCTCTTCTGCACACCACTGTGGTAACATGTAGTTATTTGTGTTACTGTCGCCTTCCTGTCAGTTCAAACCAGTCTGGCCTTTCGCCTGTGACCTCTCTCATTAACAAGGCATTTTTGCCCAAGAAAACTGCCACTTTCTGGATGTTTTTTCAGTTTTTCACACCATTCTCTGTAAACTCCAGTGATTGTTGAGCATGAAAATCCCAGGAGATCAGCAGTTTCTCAGATGCTCAAATCACCCCATCTGGCACCAACAATCACTCCATGGTCAAAGTCACTTAGATCACATTTCTCCTCCGTTCTAATGTTAAGTCATATTCTTTCCCTTTTCCGCTGTTTGGCCTGAACAACAACTGAACCTCTTGCAACACGCACAACACGCTGGAGGAACTTATCCCTTCCGACCTATGTTCGTGAAACTTCTCACGCTCTTAAACTTTTCGATGATTTTAAGTTCCCTGGCCCCCACCGCTTTATTTTCACCATGGATGTCCAGTCCTTATATACTTCCATCCCCCATCAGGAAGGTCTCAAAGCTCTACGCTTCTTTTTGGATTCCAGACCTAATCAGTTCCCCTCTACCACCACTCTGCTCCGTCTAGCGGAATTAGTCCTTACTCTTAATAATTTCTCCTTTTGCTCCTCCCATTTCCTCCAAACTAAAGGTGTAGCTATGGGCACCCGTATGGGTCCTAGCTATGCCTGCCTTTTTGTTGGGTTTGTGGAACAATCTATGTTCCGTGCCTATTCTGGTATCTGTCCCCCACTTTTCCTTCGCTACATCGACGACTGCATTGGCGCTGCTTCCTGCACGCATGCAGAACTCGTTGACTTTATTAACTTTGCCTCCAACTTTCACCCTGCCCTCAAGTTTACCTGGTCCATTTCCGACACCTCCCTCCCCTTTCTAGATCTTTCTGTTTCTGTCTCTGGAGACAGCTTATCCACTGATGTCTACTATAAGCCTACTGACTCTCACAGCTATCTGGACTATTCCTCTTCTCACCCTGTCTCTTGCAAAAACGCCATCCCCTTCTCGCAATTCCTCCGTCTCCGCCGCATCTGCTCTCAGGATGAGGCTTTTCATTCTAGGACGAGGGAGAGGTCTTCATTTTTTAAAGAAAGGGGCTTCCCTTCCTCCACTATCAACTCTGCTCTTAAACGCATCTCCCCCTTTTCACGTACATCTGCTCTCACTCCATCCTCCCACCACCCCACTAGGAATAGGGTTCCCCTGGTCCTCACCTACCACCCCACCAGCCTCCGGGTCCAACATATTATTCTCCGTAACTTCCGCCACCTCCAACGGGATCCCACCACTAAGCACATCTTTCCCTCCCCCCCTCTCTCTGCATTCCGCAGGGATCGCTCCCTACACAACTCCCTTGTCCATTCGTCCCCCCCATCCCTCCCCACTGATCTCCCTCCTGGCACTTATCCGTGTAAGCGGAACAAGTGCTACACATGCCCTTACACTTCCTCCCTTACCACCATTCAGGGCCCCAAACAGTCCTTCCAGGTGAGGCATCACTTCACCTGTGAGTCGACTGGGGTGATATATTGCGTCCGGTGCTCCCGATGTGGCCTTTTATATATTGGTGAGACCCGACGCAGACTGGGAGACCGCTTTGCTGAACACCTGCGCTCTGTCTGCCAGAGAAAGCAGGATCTCCCAGTGGCCACACATTTTAATTCCACATCCCATTCCCATTCTGACATGTCTATCCACGGCCTCCTCTACTGTAAAGATGAAGCCACACTCAGGTTGGAGGAACAACACCTTATATTCCGTCTGGGTAGCCTCCAACCTGATGGCATGAACATTGACTTCTCTAACTTCCGCTAGGCCCCACCTCCCCCTCGTACCCCATCTGTTACTCATTTTTATGCACACATTCTTTCTCTCACTCTCCTTTTTCTCCTTCTGTCCCTCTGAATATACCTCTTGCCCATCCTCTGGGTCACCCCCCCCCGTCTTTCTTCCCGGACCTCCTGTCCCATGATCCTCTGGTATCCCCTTTTGCCAATCACCTGTCCAGCTCTCGGCTCTATCCCTCCCCCTCCTGTCTTCTCCTATCATTTTGGATCTCCCCCTCCCCCTCCAGCTTCTAAATCCCTCACTTACTCTTCCTTCAGTTAGTCCTGACGAAGGGTCTCGGCCTGAAACGTCGACTGTACCTCTTCCTACAGATGCTGCTTGGCCTGCTGCGTTCACCAGCAACTTTGATGTGTGTGGTTGGAGGAACTCAGCAGGTCAGGCAGCATCCATGGAAACGAACAGTCAACGTTTTGGGCCAAGACCCTTCATCAGGACTTCTCAAGTTCACTCTCGGAGCAGAAGTGTCCAGCCAGGAGAAAAAGATGTGGCAGAAAGGAAAGAGAGACCCAAGGAAATGCAGCTTGGCCTCGGGAAGTCTTTGGGTCAGAAAGCCAGTGAGTTTGACTGGAAAAAGAGAGGGCAAAGGGAAAACAGACAGAGAAGCTGTTCAAATACTGCTCAGAGGAGAGAGCACATGCTAGGTTTACAGATAGTAGCATCCCTGAGATACTCCTCCATCAGGTTAGTGAGCAGGTCAGGCTGGGCCGACTAAGGAAAATATTGCCAGTGTTCTGGCTTATGTTGGGTTTGGCATTATATTTTAGTTTTATTTTATATGTGTGCCACTAACTTCCATAAAACTTCCTCCTCTAGCAAGAAGCAACAAATATTTTCATTTAAACAGCACTTCCGCACATTACAAAATTGATAATGCATTGCTTGCTGAAGTATGGTCACCAGGAATCGTGGCAGTTAACGCGTGCAGCAACGGCAGCCAGGTAGGTAACAAAGTGATATCAATGTTGGGTGGGACCCTGGAGAGAAGCACCCTGTACTTTGATTAATAGTGTTGTGCAGATAAAGGTTCTGGGTAGGGAACTTGGTATGACCACAAAGCAGAGAACACGGGACACAATCTAACGGGAAAGAAAACCTCCTAAGCAGCTTATTCAAAGTCATAAATAACTTCATTTTAACCATCAGTGAAATATTCTTTTAATTAGTAAATTTGGTATTCTATTTTAAGTAACTTTTTAAATTACTCAAATTAAATGTTACAATTATATCTGATTTTACCGAATTTAAATAAAAATGTTATTTGCTTTTCTCCCCATCTTTGCACAATAATCTATCCTAAATTACAGGAACTATTTAGGAACAATCCTAAATTACAGAGAACTATCATCAGTTTTGTTTATTGTGCAGCAACCATGTGCTTTGTATCGGCTGATGAGATCAGACTCACCCCAGACTGAACACATCACCGACCTGTGGCAGGTCATTACTCGTAGCAGCCTAATCAGAGCACAGAGCTACCAAAGCAGAGTCACGCTATAGACAGAATGTGACCTTCTTCTGAGGACACCAAACTATCTCTTTGGCTGCTAGCCAGAGCTGTCCATTCCCAAGATGATTACTTTAATGATGATAACCACCTGAAGTTTTAAAGTTTTTAATTCTAAAACCATGTAAGATATTTTTTTTCCTTTCTCTTGCACATCGGATGTTGGTTGTTTTATTTTTTTTTTAATTGGGTTCTTTTAGATTTCTTGCTTTGAGAAATATCAATTGAATATTTACCAACTGATTTTAATAGTTTTTTTTTGTAATTTTTTTATTGAAGAACTAGTTCTATAGACCTGGGTTTGAAGGTGCCCCAGTGATTTAGTGTGGCTTCTGATTTTCTCCTCATTAAAGCAAACAGGTACATCAGATTCTAGAAAGAAAAGTCTCTCTCAGCGCTTCCTAATGTTAACATCAAATTTGTCTGGTTTATGTGCACTGCAAATGAGAGGCTGTAGGTTTTCAAATAAAGCATTGTCCTGCTATGTCATGCCGTAACTGCACAAAACTGTTACACATCCACCGTTGGGTCTTCAAGAGGAATGTTGCACGATGTAAAATTCCAGTTACAGCTCCTTTGGCAAGTGAAACACCAGGCGGGCAGCATACAGCAAGATTTGAACAATCTTTGGCAAGGACTGAGAAAGAGCAAGGAATCTTCAAGTTATACAAGGGACAAGCATTGACCATCCCCATTTAGAATCTGTCACCCTCTCATTCTGGTGCAGAATATTGTTTGCTTCAGTTGTGTGTATGAATTCATTTTCCTTTCTCTTGCACTTTGGAAGTTGGTCTTTTTATTTTTTTCTTTAATTGGGTTCTTTCAGATTTCCTGCGTTGTAGCTGCCTGTAAGCAAACAAATCTCAAGGTTGTAAAATTTATATATCCTTTGATAATAAATGAACTTTGTATCTTTGAATCTTTGATGACAGATCCTGAGTTTCTCTCACTTAGAATTTTATATTTCCACCATTTGAAGTCTGTTCAAACTTCATGTGAAGTTCCACCATATGAATGTTGTTGATTTTCATTAATGAGATATAGGCTTGTGATAGAAGCTGACAGGCCACCTATTGCTTATATTATTCATTGTTGTAGATATCATAATTCTGAGATTCAGTTGTCAGATTTGGAACCTGTGTCCAGGTTCGAAAGGAGGAAATTCCTGGTCTGGGAATGCTGCACTCCTGGTAGTCAGCACTCACACCAATGACTTTAGAAATGGCAGTGAGGAGCAGTGTGTTAGCACAGTAGTGTAACGCTATTGGAGCGGACTCAGTTTAAGCTGTACTCTGTAAGGAGTTAGTATACTTTTCCTGCGACCATGTGGTTTGCTCCAGGTGCTCCGGTTTCTTCCTGCATTCGGTCAATGTTGGTAAGTTGTGGGCATGCTACCTTGGTGCCAGAAGTACAGCGACACTTCCAGGCTGCACAGCAGAACTTTTGATTTGATTTGATTTGACTTGATGCAAACGATGCGTTTCACTGTATGTTTTGATGTACATGTGACAAATAAAGATGAACTTTAATCTTTAGCTTTAAACGACCAGCAAAAGCAACAAGGCCCTTTTCTTAACGTGGACCCAGTTACTGTATCAACTAGCCTCTCAACCAGACACCAGGGAGTGCAGTGCTGATGTTCTGGTCTTCCAGCTCCCATGCTAGTCACTGCTTACTTCTTCAACATGGAGGCAAAGTGGCAGAGTACCTTAGGGTAACCAAGACAACACTGCAGGCACCCGTTCATTCCTGAGGGAAAAACAACACACTTCCACTGTGAATAGTCAGGAACTGAGCTAATCTTCTGGAGTCTAATATGCATTCTCGGACTCACAGCACATATTATTAGACTCTAGAAGGGCAGGAGACTTGCTTTACTCTTCATCTGTGACAAAAAAGGAAGACGTTGCTTGTAATAGACTTGTGTTTTAATCAAATAGGTTTGCATCAAACTCTTTAAGAACTGTAATTGGATTCTGTTAAACCTTGTGACCTGATACCAAAAGATGACTCCCTGAAGAACTGAGATTGTAACTGCAGAGAGCTTGGATTTTAATAAAGAGATAGGACCCATCTATAATCATGTTGCTGCTCTTCCTCAACAAAAAAGGTGTAATTATTCATATCCTATGCACTGAGCCGATACCTGGCACAGAACCCTTTGGATTACTACCCAGTTAAATTGGACTGAGGCCTTCTCATTCCAGTGAGAACTGGCTATTGCTGATGAGGAGGAATGTTTGTTGAATAACAAATTCTAAATGATGTCAGTAGTGCAGCACATTGGTGTAGCTGGTGGCCTGCTGCCTCATAGGTCTGGTGATCTGTGTTCAGATCTGAACTCCAGTGCTATCTGTGAGCATTTCTATTTCCTCCCTATGAACACACGAATTTCCCACAGGGTTCACTCTCCTCTTCAGCATTGATTTTGGGTCCTCATCCATCATCATCAGCGAGTCCTGAATCGATGTTGAAAATCGAAGCCCAAAGGTCAATCAAAAGTCCAGAAGTCGAGTCCCGATAGTCGGAGCTCCAAGCCTACGAGTCTCTGCAAGCCCGCTTGGAAAGTCATAGGTCCAACGCCCACAAATCCAGGAGCACACTGAAGGCTGGGGGCTGAAAGAAGATTTGTACTAGGGTTAGGGGACTCTGTATGAGCAGGGAGGAACGGCGTTTGTCACTTCTTGTGTTCTGCCAAGCATGGTTGGCATGCTATGTTGGTGCCAGCACGTATGGTGTCACTTGCGACCTGCCCCCCCAGCATATATTTGGTGTGTTGGTTGCTAACACAAGTGGCATATTTCGCTGTGCGTTTCCACGTACGTGATAAATAAATCTGAATCTGAATCTATATCCCAAAACTTGCCAGTTAGTGGGTTCATTAGCCTCTGTATATTGCCCCTGGATTTCAAAGGGATTGGTGGAATTTGTGAATAATTTACAGGGTGAATCAGTGGTAACTTATTTATTTATTTTCTGATTTATTGACATACAGCGCAGAATAGACCCTGTCATCTGTGCCATCCAGCAACACCCAATTTAACCCTAGCCTAATCATGGGACAATTTACAATGACCAATTAACCTATGAACCAGTACATCTTTGGACTGTGGGAGGAAACCAGAGCACCCAGAGGAAACCCACACGGTCAGGGGAGAATGTACAGACTCCTTACAGACAGCGACAGGAATTGAATCTGGTCTCTGGTGTAAAGTGCTAACCATTACACTACCATGCCACTCCATGGTATTGGTCTATTAGCTGCATAGATTTGATGGACTGAATGATCTCCTGAATTGTAAGGAGATATAGAAACAAGTTCAGTTATTTCACTAGTGAAGCATGTAAGAAAGCATCTCTAACTTAGCGCATCCTGATTATTCCCTACACTTTCTAATTCAGAAAGGGCAATTCTTCAGGGTACTGGAAGCTGTATTAAGCATGTGTTACATGGGAAGAGTTATTTTTGAACCAGTCTTTCTTTACTTCAGTAGGAGCACCAGGTGTAGTGAAGTTACTTGAGTGAAGCCAACTGTGAGTCTGCAATGTTCCACACACAGCAAGTTTCATAGCAGCCAAAGGGTTCCATAACTCAGCCTGGAGCTGCTGCTGAGCTAGTTTACTCCAACCACTGATGATCAGAGCATTACACATGCTCCATGAAATGCACTTCTACGCAGAAGGATATGATTTACAGGGGCAGAGCAATCATTTGGTGTAATTTCACTCAAAAGCTTCAAGTAAAATGCAAGACAAACTCCAGTCATTTCTCACTCACTTCGCCACTTTTGACTGAGTTGGTCGGTATTTATGAACCACCAGTAATGGATTGAGGATTATTTGTGTTCATTGAAGATGTACATTTACAGCTGACAAGTACAAAACACAACAGGTATAATTCATTGATGTTGAGATAATTTTGACTAATTTATAACTGTTTACAGAAGACAATGTTTTCTCACCACAAGTCAAGTCAAGTCACTTTTTATTGTCATTTCGACCATAAACTGCTGGTACAGTACACAGTAAAAACGAAACAATGTTCCTCCAGGACCATGGTGCTACATGAAACAACACAAAACTACACTAGACTCTGTGAGACAGCACCAGGCTACACTAGACTGCGTAAGACAACGCAGAAGACTACAGACCTGCTCAGGACTACATAAAGTGCACAAAACAGTGCAGGGCAGTACAATAATTAATAAACAAGACAATAGGCACAGTAGAGGACAAATTACAATATAATAATAAATGATGTAGAAGTCAGTCTAGTCTCTGGGTATTAAGGAGTCTGGTGGATTGGGGGGAAGAAACTGTTGCACAGTCTGGTTGTGAGAGCCCGAATGCTTCGGTACCTTTTACCAGATGGCAGGAGGGAGAAGAGTTTGTATGAGGGGTACGTGGGGTCCTTCAGAATGCTGTTGGCTTTACGGGTGCAGCATGTGGTGTAAATGTCTGAGATGGCGGGAAGAGAGACCCCGATGATCTTCTCAGCTGACCTCACTACCCGCTGCAGGGTCTTGCGATCCGAGACGGTACAATTCCCGAACCAGGCAGTGATGCAGCTGCTCAGGATGCTCTCACTACATCCTCTGTAGAATGTGGTGAGGATGGGGTGGGGGAGATGGACTTTTCTCAGCCTTCACAGAAAATAGAGACGCTGCTGGGCTTTCTTGGCTGTGGAGCTGGTGTTGAGGGACCAGGTGAGATCCTCCGTCAGGTGAACACCAAGAAATTTGGTGCTCTTAATGATCTCTACGGAGGAGTTGTCAATGTTCAGCGGAGAGCAGTCGCTCCATGCTCTCCTGAAGTCAACAACCATCTCTTTTGTTTTGTTCACATTCAGAGACAGGTTGTCTCTGAATGTGAACAAGACCCTAGCCCATTCTTAATCTGTTAAAATCAGAATCTTTGTTTGAATGTATTAGTTCTTTTCTAGTAATTTGATTGCCATGTGATTGCCAAATCTCCAGTAGCCCCTCTTCACTGGCCATTGCTCTGTCACAATATTCCCATTGGCTAACACTGTTGCCCCATCACTGGAGCCACCACGTACATGTCTGAGGCGTCTGAGCCTCAGTTTCCCTAATGAGTAAGTTTGACTATTACTGAAGAAGTGTCTTTGACTAAATGGAAGTGTTGTCAATGACAAAGTGATTCTGCAGTTTGTGACTTGATAGAGGTGTACAAGATGATAAGAGGCATAGATTGAATGGATAGCCACCCCTGCAGGGGTGGTGGTAGAGCCAGATACATTTGGGGCATTTACGAAACTCTTAGATAGGCATATGGAGGCATATGGATGATAGAAAAATGGAGGGCTATGTAGAAGGGAAGAGTTAGATTGATCTTAGAGTAGGTTATAAGGTCGGCACAACATTGTGGGCCGAAGGGCCTGTACTGTGCTGTAACATTTTATATTCTATGTATTATAACAGCTGGTGTGTTTGATACACCAGGACTTGATACACCTTAGTCTCCCACACACTCTCCCAAACCTCCCTCACCTTCTCTCAGGTCCGGATTTGGATACTTTAGTTTCTTGTCTCAAATGTTCAAAAGTCTGCTTTACCAGGCTGGCATCCCACTTTTAATCTATGTGTGTGCTCTTCATGCTGATATGATTCTACTTCTATGTTATATTGACTGTCCTGTTGTAGATACTATTTATTACAAAGTACTACAAATTGCACATTTAGAGACATAACGTGATGATTTTTACTCCTCATGTGTACGAAGGATGTAAGTAATTAAGTCAATTCAATTCAATTCCTCAATTATACAAGAGTCGGTGCCCTGCTTGATGATAATGGCACAGTGAGACATGCATTCGAGACAAAAGAAGAGGAGTTAGGGTGGTAATGGAAGCACATGTTCAAAATGCCATCATGTCATCATTCAAAACATTAAATAAACCCTCAATTTAAAAATCTAGTACAACAATCATGACCAAGGAACTCCAGTGTTGCATTAGAACTCCATCCAGTTTTCTAATGTCCTTCAGGGAAGGTAACTTTGCTGACCTTGTGTGGTCTACCTATATATGACTCCAGGGCCGCAGCCGTTGGCATTGATCCTAATTGCCTTCTAAACTCACCCAGTGAGGCACTCAGTACCTTGAAATATTATGATGAACAATATAGGAATAAATCTAGCAGACTACCTGGCATTAAGATACAGCAATAGATGGGGAAAAAACGGCTCTGTTCAATCATCCTGCAAAGTCTTTCTCGTCAACATTGAGCCAAGACTGGGAGAATTGTTCCACAGAGAAACCAGCATGGCAACATCCACAAAAATTCCTGGATGTGTGCCATCCACTGGGTGACAGAATTGCCAGATGTGGCATCACTCTGCAATACAATGGTCCTAGGAAGTTTCAATAATGTAGGATCACGGCTTCTCAGAACTCTCCTACTGATCACCATCTAGGGTCTTCCTCAGCTACTTTCAGATTGACCATTGCTCAGAAGATTATCTCTGGGTGAACTTCAATGTCCATGGGGACTTCAGTGCCCATTAGCAATGGTAGTTTGATATCGCCATTATTGGCCAAGGTATAGAAAGCCAATCTGGTTATTCTGAGAGTCCATAAGAAGGAAGTATCTTCATCTCTTCCTCATCAGTCTACTTGTCATGGATGCATCTATCCAGTAAAGTATTGCATAATCAGCATTGATTTGAAGCTGCATCTTCACACCTCCATTAGTCACTGGTAAACATTTCATTGACCGGAAGCATCATAAACACAAAGAAAGATGATTGTTGGGACTGGATTTCATGGCAGGAATTTCTCAGTGGAGGTGGCCTAACTATCTCCAAAAGCTTCAGTGTCACAAGGTCAGAGGTGGTGATGTTTGCTAACGGCTGCACAGCATCCAGTTCTAATCACTACATCTCACACAAAGTGGTAGTCTTTACTCATGCACAGCAGAATCTGAGACCTGGGACAACTCAGGCAATTAATATGCAGACTACAAGGGGGCAAGGCAGTTACCATCACCAAGAAGAGAGGACCTCACCACCTTCTTTAGATATTCATGCTGGTGGTGGGCTGGCAAGTGCAAAGGGAAGCGGGGAAGATCCGGTGCTGATAAAGCAACTCTACATCTAGTCTTAGGATATCTAACACAGAACCTGTGGTCCTATGGTGCTCGGAACTGGGGAGCATGAGGTGACTGGCACAGTACAAAAGGGGATCCACACTCAGTACTCCACCTGCCTTTTTGAACACTGCATTCAATGAAGAAATGGCACACTCAGTTTTAATAACTCCTGCCTATTGACTCAAGAACATACTTTCGAGGAACTCATGGTCCACTCTAGTAACAATAATCATGATAAACTATACATCTGCATCCCCACTTCTGAGCATTTACCGAAATGGCTGTGACTTCAATGATGGAAATGGTGATCCAGTGAGACAGTTCTCCTTTCTCTCTGGATGAAGACGGTAACCGTAGGGTCAATGATGGAGTGGTCTGCAAGAGGCAGTTGAAGCACAGGAGAATTTTCGCAGGCTGGACAGATTTGTATGATTCCTCCCTTTCAGGTAATTATGCCATAAATGAGCCGAGACCCATCTTCAGGACTGGAAGGAAGTGGGAAGATGTCAGAAAAAAGATGGGGGGAGGGGAAGGAGGACTAGTGAGAGGATAACAGCTGAAGCCAGGTGTGTGGGAAAGGTAAAGGGCTGGAGGAGAAGGAATCGAAAAGGAGAGGAGAGAGGACAATGGGAGAAGTGGAAGAAAGAGGGGCACCAGGCAGAGATGATAGGCAGGTGAGGAGAAGAGGTTAGAGGCAGACTGGGGAATGGAAAAAGAGGGAAGGAAATCCTCACAATATGTGCCTTTGCAATTTGGACCTGTCACTCAGTTGTCCTGCTACCGACTCTTCCAGTTCATATGCTGCCTGGAGCACTAATCCCCTTTACCTAAGATCCCTCCCTCCTGCTAGTTCTCATCCTCACTGCCACAAAAAAAGGAAGATAAAGGGCCTTGGGGTGTCTCTAATTAAGGGTCTCGACCCAAAACGTTGACTTGTTTATTCCTTTGCACAGATGCTGCCTGACCAGCTGAGTTCCTTCCGGAATTGTGTGTGCTGTTCAGGAACATAAAAACTTCTATTTGTGCAGGCTCATCTTCAGGATGTCCCTAAGCTCCTTCCTGTCAGTGCAATCTCGGTCGTAATTGACGGGCGTCTTAATTGCCCGCATGAAGCTCGTTCAAAGATCAATGTCATAATGACTACATATTATGTTCCGGGGATGTTGACTGAATTCTACTGAATCATAGAAAACGCTGTGTTTTAACTGATGCAGGAGTTATAATGTATAATGTAATAATGTCCCATTGTAGCAGAGAGATGGAAAACACAGCAGTGCATGGGAAACTCAGGTGACTATCAGTGACTCTTTAAGCTGAAAAATATATTTTCATGGCAGTTATGCATTTGCCGTCCAATTAGCATCAACAGAGCCAGTGGAAGTTCATGGATTTCAGGTGAAGCTACCAAAATGCAGTCTAAAATAGCTTGATGTTAGGCAACAAAGAGAAGGAAGTGGAGTAATGGAAGACAGAAGGTCAAAACAGTGATACTCATGAGGAACTGTGAGGAGACAAAGCGAAATACTGATCCCTCATGAGGGAGGAAGGAACAGGCTGGTAACACCAAGAGCGTACTGTATGTCTGGAGAGAGCACAGTGGTCCGAGCAAGCGAACCATGCTATATTCCTGATTAAGATTCAGATTTATTTATCACATGTACATCGAACCATACAGTGAAGTATATAATTTGTGTTAATGACCAACACACTCAAGGAAGTGCTGGGCAGCTCGCAAGTGTCCCCACATATTCCAGTGCAAACACAGCACACCCCCGATCCTCGGCAGAACAACTGGGGACACAACAAAACAGAACGTACAAAGCAACAGCAGCAAATCAAGCCCGGTTCCTGCGTCCCTCCCTACCCCTTCACACATACAGCCCTCTAACACCAGGACAGGCTACAGTCATCTCTGGTGCCCAGGACTCATGGATTTGCAGAAATTGGGCCCCTGACTTCCCTAACAGACTCACAGAGATTCACAGCCTCGGATAAAGGAAACACTTGAATGACCCAAGCCGAACAGGCAAAACAACTAATGGTTCCCCTTATTCTCATCTGATCATCACCTTAGCAACATAACTCTGCTTTCTCCAAGTTACTCCAGTGCATCATTACCTTGCAGTGCTCTCCTTTCCCTCAGAGTGGGCACTCAGATCTGCATCAGTCCATCCAACAAAGCCCTGAATCTTATTCTTGAGCAGTAACCCTGAACAAATGCTCGGCAGAACTAGCAGGGCAGTTACAAATTTACCCGACTTTATGGAAAATTGTTCAAGGTTTCTTCAATCTGCTGAGATGAGAGTAGTCCTACCCACCTAATTACTGCCCAATCAGCCCACTCTCAATCAGCAGCAAAGCTCTGGGAGATGTTATTGGCAGTGATATCAAGTGAGATTATCTCACCGATAATTAACTCACCAGTGGTAAGATTGTTTTTTTTTCTATTTGGCATTGGACTTCACCACATTAAACAAGGTAAAAGAGAGACAAACTTCAGACCAGAGGTGAGAGTGATTGCTCATGACGTCAATGCGATACTTCACTGGTGTGGTTTTCTTGAAAAAATAAAGTCAATGAGTATCAAAGGCAAAGCACTTCACAGTTTAGGGCATACCATACACAAAGCAATGTACTCAGCAGCCACTCTATTAGGTGCACCTGTATACCTGCTCGTTATTGCAAATATCTAATCAGCCAATCATCTGGCAGAAACTCACTGCATGAAAGCATGCAGACACGATCAAGAGGTTCAGTTGTTGTTTAGATCAAACATCAGAATGGGGAAGAAATGTGATCTAAGTGACTTTAACCATAGAACAATTGTTGGTGCCAGATGGGGTGGGTTGAGTATCTCAGTAATTGCTGATCTCCTTGTGCTTTCATGCATAACAGTCCCTAGAATTTACAGAGATTGGTGTGAAAAGCAAAAAAAGAAACATCCAATGAGTGCCAGTTCTGTGATCAAAAATGCCTTGAAAATGAGAGAGGTCAGAGGAGAATGGCCAGACTGGTTCAAGCTGACAGCAACTCAAATAACGTGGCCACTGAGTCTATGAAAGTACATTTTTTCTCCTCTTAAAGGAAACTAGCCAAGTAACTGGCATTACGTTTTTTAAAAATTCCTGTTAATATTGTTTTAATAGATGAATGTGTTTGGGCACAGTTTGCAGCTTCGCACACCAATTTGTGTATTCCCTTATTTTATTTTAGATTATCGTTATTTCTTTGTGTTTTTTTCTCAGTCTTGTGTTTGTAATTTCATTGGCAACAAGTTAGAGCTGTGCTGCTTTTTTGAGAGAACGCATTTTATGCCATTTCATGTACAAGCTGATTGTTTCCCTTCTCCATTGGAACAATGTCCATTCAAGGCTGCTAGGCTTGTTTAAATTATGGATAAATTCTGAGTATTGGCATTGTAGCAAGCTTGGTATGTGTTGCTTTCTATAATTGCCCCTGGGAAGGTGGAGTTATGTGTCCTAGCTGAATCGCTGTGATCAGCATGGTGGTGTTGTTCCAGAATTCCCATCCAGGGACTTCAGTGCAGACAAAGTGAACATTAGTGAATTTACTGGGGCCGGGCAACAGACAAAACAATTAACACAGGTCAGAGTGCAAGTATTCTGACTGACGTTTTCTGCTCTCTGTGTGTTTTGGTTGCATTCCAAATGACTGTCTATGATTTTGGAGTTATTTTTAAGTGTGAAATAGAAGTGACAGATGCAACAGTCAGAACACCAACAGTCAAAAAAATATGTGCAGTATTTCTTCCATTACATAACTAGCAAATGTCCCAAAGCATTGCTCACAGCAGGCTATAAAACATGCCGTTTTTTTTAAACAATGGAACATTATAGCATCTAAAACATAATTATCCAAATTTCCTTATATTGGTGATTAAATGACTGTTGCAGAGCAAAGACATATGCACTCCTAGTGTCAAAACATAAGGATTTTTCAAACGCTTTGCATCTACATTGCACTGGGAAGGCTATGGCTTATGAGGCTACATGGTTCCTGACCTATAAAGGCAGAAAAAGCTGTTGCGTGCTTGCTGTTTCCAAATGATTCTTCCCAGCCGAGCTTTCTCACAGAGATACTAATTGTGGACATGTCTGTGCTGTGTGTCAGCTTGTGTGGGAAGGCATATGGAAGAAGCAAGTCAAAGGAACTGGATGGGACTCAGTGATAGCTCAAGGGAACTCTGCTGCCTTAATGCTTCTTGCAACCCTAAGTGCTTTCATTGACAATGCTTAGGGACATAAATATCTGACACTCACACCAGAGAAATAGGACTGTTTTCTCAGCTGTCTAGCCATTACTAACCTGCTCTGTAGAACCTCATTAATTTGTCTGTCAAAGCTACTGCCTTCAGGAGACCCAGATTTACACCCAACAGTGGTGAAGGAATGAAGATATATTTCCAATTCAAAATGATATGTGATTGGTAAAAATTCCAACTTCCCCAGAACTTACTGGTGCAATTCTACACTGCCATCATAGAGAGCATCCTCACGTCAGCCAGTACTCTCTGTTTTGGTGCAGCATCCACTCACAACGTACGAAATCACCAGCGAACTGTCAGGATGGCAGAAATGGTCATGGGCAGTCTACATCACTGCAGGGCTTGTATCTGTCCAGGACAAAGAAGTGGGCAGGTAAAAGCATTGCAGCCACCACCCACCCTGCATGTTGCCTTTTTCCAAAAGCTCCCTTCAGGAAAGTGCTGTAGAGCTACTGAAACAAAAAACTTCACATCAACTTCAAAGTTTCTTCCCCCAAGCAGTTAACCATTCTAGTTAGCACCCCCTCCCCATTCCCCCTCTATCTATTTCCTCAGTCAGTGCACTGCACTGTAAACACTTTAAACCACTTATTATAGTGCTATTATAAATATATGCTGGTATTTATATATTTATGCATATTGTATTCCATATCCGTAGTTTAATTTTATTTTTTATATAATTTTTCCTTCTTTATAATTGTTGAATGCTGTTTTTTGTTGCAGCTCGTGTCCTGACCAACATCCCTAATACGCAGTTCCCTAATATACAGTGGCATGCAAAGGTTTGGGCACCCTGGTCAAAATTTCTGTTACTGTGAATAGCTAAGCGAGTAAAAGTTGAACTGATTTCCAAAAGGCATAAAGTTAAAGATGACACATTTCTTTAATATTTTAAGCAAGAGAACTTTTTTTATTTCCCTCATTTACAGTTTCAAAATAACAAAAAAGGAAAAGGGCCTGAAGCAAAAGTTTGGGCACCCTGCATGGTCGGTACTTAGTAACACCCCCTTTGGCAAGTATCACAGCTTGTAAATGCTTTTTGCAGACAGCTAAGAGACTTTCAATTCTTGTTTGGGTGATTTTCACCCATTCTTCCTTGCAAAAGGCTTCTAGTTCTGTGAGATTCTTAGGCCGTCTTGCATGCACTGCTCTTTTGAGGTCTATCCACAGATTCTTGATGATGTTTAGGTCAGGGGACTGTGAGGGCCATGGCAAAACCTTCAGCTTGTGCCTCTCGAGGTAGTCCATTGTGGATTTTGAGGTGTGTTTAGGTTCGTTATCCTGTTGTAGAAGCCCCATCCTCTTTTCATCTTCGGCTTTTTTACAGACGGTGTGGTGTTCCGGAATTTGCTGGTATTTAATCGAATTCATTCTTCCCTCTATCAGTAAATGTTCCCCGTTGGTGTGTATGGGGTGTCAGGGAGGGGTAGCACCTCTGGTGGGGGAACATGTCACGTACTTTTCAGGCGGTTTGTCCACCTTCGGTCCCCACCTGGCACTCAGCTCTCACCTATGGCTGTTTGCATGCGACAGCGGCGACACCCCGGGCAACAGCTTCGAAAAGCCGGCTGAACCGGGTGAGAGTAGCCAATGGGTCTCAAACCCTCGGTGAGATAGGGAGTTGTCTATCCCAGCATGTGAAGACAGACTCCAGCGGACTGAGCGGACGAGACCAATGGAAAGTCCAACGGTCAAGAAGGCGGTCTCTGTGAGCGTCGTGGAACGTGTAGAGCAGGACAAGACACAGAAGACTTCCTGGTCATCCACTGTGCCTAGTCCCATCTCCAGCTGTCTAAACTCTGTCTTGCCACTGGATCCAGATGGGAATTGGGAAGAGAGAGTGAGGCTAACGCTACACAACTCTCCCTCACTTAAATCCAAATCACGCGCTAGTCTTGACACCATTACGATGGTGTCGAGGTCCTTATCGATGTCGACGATGGACGAATGATGAAATGTTCCCTGTGCCACTGGCTGCAGCACAAGTCCAAAGCATGATCGATCTACCCCCTTGCTTAACAGTTGGAGAGGGGTTCTTTTCATGAAATTCTGCACCCTTTTTTCTCCAAACATACCTTTGCTCATTGCGGCCAAAAAGTTCTATTTTAACTTCATCAGTCCACAGGACTTGTTTCCAAAATGCATCAGGCTTGTTTAGATGTTCCTTTGAACCTTTTGAATAGAACTTTTTGCCTGCAATGAGCAAAGGTATGTTTGGAGAAAAAAGGGTGCAGAATTTCATGAAAAGAACACCTCTCCAACTGTTAAGCACGGGGGTGGATCAATCAAGCTTTGGACTTGTGTTACAGCCAGTGGCATGAGGAACATTTACTGGAAGAGGGAAGAATGAATTCGATTAAATACCAGCAAATTCTGGAAGCAAACATCACACCGTCTGTAAAAAAGCCGAAGATGAAAAGAGGATGGCTTCTACAACAGGATAACGAATCTAAACACACCTCAAAATCCACAATGGACTACCTCAAGAGGTGCAAGCTGAAGGTTTTGCCATGGCCCTCACAGTCCCCCGACCTAAACATCATCGAGAATCTGTGGATAGACCTCAAAAGAGCAGTGTATGCAAGACGGCCTAAGAATCTCACAGAACTGGAAGCCTTTTGCAAGGAAGCATGGGTGAAAATCTCCTAAACAAGAATTGAAACTCTCTTAGCTGGCTGCAAAAAGCGTTTACAAGCTGTGATACTTGCCAAAGGGGGTGTTACTAAGTACTGACCATGCAGGGTGCCCAAACTTTTGCTTTGGGCCCTTTTCCTTTTTTGTTATTTTGAAACTGTAAATGAGGGAAATAAAAAAGTTTTCTTGCTTAAAATATTAAAGAAGTGTGTCATCTTTAACTTTATACCTTTTGGAAATCGTTTCATCTTTTACGCACCTAGTTATTCACAAAAACAGAAATTTTGACTGGGGTGCCTAGATTTTTGCATGCCATTCTATGTAAATGTATTTGCCAAATAAAGTTGGAAAGAAGGATATTCAAGAAGAATCACCGGGATATTCTAGGTCTAGAATGAGTCTCCATTCCCTATGCTTTGTTGGGAACCATCCAATAAGCCTCTGGTACTACCTGTGCTAATGGGAGGGAAACTTTGCCTGGTTTGCCAGAGCTAATGGCAGACATGAGTCATGTGGCTGTGACTCACCCATCAAATGATCAAATAGGAATCAGTGCCTGCACCCCCACTAAAAGCTCACATTGCAATCCTGGTGGTAAAGGAAAAAGCAAGTGAGTAGCATTCCAGAGAGAGGCGGCTTGAAGCTTTCAAAAGCACTGGACTTTCTCAGGGTCTCAGCCATGTGACTGGTGAACAAAGGCATAAACCAGTGAGCCCTAGAATTGGCAAAGATGGAACTTCGCTCGAAAGTGTGACCGGGTCAAGTACTGTAATAGGGAGGCACAGCAGCGGAGTGGTTTGCATAACGCTATTACCAAAACCAGACTCAAATCCCGCTGCCATACGTCAGGAGTTTGTATGAGACCGCATGGGTTTCCTTCACGTCCACCAGTTTTCTCCCACATTCCAAAGATGAAGGGGTGAGCAGGTTAATTGTCACATGGGTGTAATTGAGCAACGAGGCCTCACTGGGACAAAAGGGCCTTTAATCATGCTATATCTCTAAAAAGATAAAGAAATGTTCAATTATATACATATATGTTGCACCATAAAACAAGATATGGCTTGGTGAACCTTCTATAGAGAAGTAAATGCCTAACGTATGTTGAGAAACTCAGTTAGTTGGGCACTATCTATGGAGGGAAAAGAACAGTTGACGTTCCAGGTCAAGATATTTCATCAGGACTGGCTTCTGCTCCCTTCCTTTCCAGTCCTAATGAAGGGTTTCTGGCTGAGACGCAACTGTTCATTTCCTTCCATAAATGCTGTCTAACCTGCTGAGTTCCTCTAGCATTTTGTTTGTGTTGCTCAAGGTTTCAGCACCTGCAGAATCTCATGACCATGCAGTACTGAAGAAATACAGCCACCTTTTTAACGAAGCATTAAAATGTGGCTGCATGTGCTCTCTCAAATGAGTATAGAACCTTCATGGCACCAATATGCAAGAGTAGTACCAATATCCTGGTCTCAAATTGGTGACTGGACCAACACCTAAAACTGGTTATCAGTTTGTTGTTGTTTGTCACAGCTTGCCAGGCACAAATCGCATTACACGGTGAACACACCTTCAGTTTGGAAAATGGCAACTCCATTCAAATGGCCGCAGCACGCTCACCCATGAAGCAACTGCTGTTTGAGGGGTGTCCAGGGGATAAGTAACTGCAAGCCTTTCACAATTTTTTTTTCTGTCACGCTGTTTCTCTCAATAATGCAAACACATGTAGGATGAATAAATTGCTGCACGTTGAGAAAAGGAGACATTCTACAGAACGTGGCTGTGGTGAGGAACAGGAAGATAAGGTGGAGTTGATCTTTATTCTCAGCTTATTTCAGAACTCAGAGAGGAAATTACTGAGCTGAGTGTCACAGAAGACAAGCCAAACTCTGTGCTATGTTACTGGAAAGGTTCCTAAACAGAATGCGGTTCCATCACTACCGCACACCCTTTGCAGAGTTAAATGTTACCTGTGTATTTTCCTATGTAGGTGGGAGTGAATAAATACAGGATAAATGGAAAAGCTTAGAAAATAAGTTTCAGTTTTGGAATAATTTGAGGAATTTTGAAAATGTATTTTAATCATAAACAATAAACACAAGAGATTCTGCAAATGCTGGAAATCCAGCATAACATGCACAAAATGCTGGAAGAACTCGGCAGGTCAGGCAGCATCTGTGGAAAGGAATAAACAGTCAATGTTTGAGGTGGAGATCCTTCATCCAGTCCTGAGGAAGGGTATTAGCCCGAAACGTCAACTGTTTATTCCTTTTCACAGACGCTGCTTGACCTGCTGAGTTCCCCCAGCATTTTAGACGATAAAAGAATAAGGTTTAGGAGCAGAATTAGGCCATTTGGCCCATTAAGTCCACTCTGCCATTTCATCATGGCTGATCCATTTTCCCTCTCAGCCCCAATCTCAATTTTGTTTTTGTTACTACTTTTAAATCTAAATGATGTGCATTTATGCTGTTGAGCTTCACAGCATTTTGACAATGGAGACCATATTATTATTTAGATTGTCCTCTGGAGTTGAGGAAAACTTGCTTTCATACCATTTCCGTGGAGACTGAAGATTCTGATATCTGATCTGTAGGCTCTGCCTCAGATGGGAAAAGAGCTACTTTTTGTGTCAGGTAGGCAGATTGTATGAGAGGTGATGGACAATTTAACCTTGTTTTCACTAAACTCCCAGATATTCTCAATAGATTTACTTGAGGATCTCAGACCATCCTGAATGCTCCTTCTTCTCCCTGATTACTCACTGGCTTAGGCTTTGCACTAGTTGGGGGAATGTTATATTTTATTAAGGAAGCTTTCAGAACCTGCTTCGTGAACACATTAAAGTGCATTGCAGCCAACAACATAAAAGCTAAGCTACTGGTTCTGAATTTGCACAATCTGTTGGCTGATTTATTCTGCTCTTCTGCTGCTTTGCAGCCGATATCTGCCACTCACACGTCACTGGCTTTGCACGTTAATTGTCCATTCTATTTGCAGCGGAAAGTTAAGGCTGGCAATTTAGACCACAAGCAACTTTCACCAACATAATTGTTCATATAGCGCTTACCAATATTCTGGCCCCCACAAAATGGAAATGTTTAAATTGTATGGTCTCATTTCTTCACGTGGATAATTACACATGCACATTGGTTGTTTGTCAGTCTTTTTTCAAAGATTCCATTCTATTTCTTTGTTGTACTGAGAATGCCCACAAGAAAATGAACATCAGGGTTGTATACGGTGACATATATGTATTTTGATAATAAATTTACCTTGAAGTTTGAATTAACATCAGATACTTGAAAATACAACATTTTGAATTTTTAAGGTTTTCTTTTTGTATTTGTTTCTGTATCTGGTTACCCATTCGGTTTTGTCTTTCAACCTCCTTCTCATGCTTACGGTTTTTTTATATATCATACCTTCTATCATTCTTTCAATACAAGCCAGCTTATATCCCTTGGTCCGTAGACTTCTGTGACCAATGGTTCAGACACCTCTTTAAGATTTGTCACAATCTGCCCTTCACAGATCCCATTCAGGCTTCTGCACACCAAGAAAAGCAAACCCAAAGTCTCCCTGTTACCAAAACCCTCAAAGCTAGGCAACGTTCTGGTGAATATCCGCTGCACCCTCTCCAGTGCAGTCGTATCCTGCATTGTTTGCAACCAGAACTGCGGAAAGCTGTTCAGAAAGATGTACTAGACTCAGCCTGCTCTTATTTCCTCGGCCATGGCTAATGAATGCAAGTATCCCTATGCTCCCTTTCCACATCAAGCCGCAGATATCATTACATAAGGAGGCATGCTGTTGGTGTCACCACTTGCTGATGTCTCATTTCCCCATGCTCCAAAATTAGCCGTTGGTACTGCCTAGAATTCGCAGCACCGAAGCATTTTGAGAAAAAGGATGTGGGAAACAGTGAGCACTGTGAAATGCAAACAACAGGAATTCTGCAGATGCTGGAAATTCAAGCAACACACATCAAAGTTGCTGGTGAATGCAGCAGGCCAGGCAGCATCTCTAGGAAGAGGTACAGTCAATGTTTCGGGCCGAGACCGTCCTGACAAAGGGTCTCGGCCCAAAACGTCGACTGTACCTCTTCCTAGAGATGCTGCCTGGCCTGCTGCGTTCACCAGCAACTTTGATGAGCACTGTGAAATGTCCAGTTTTGCAAACATTTGGCACTTTACATGTACTCTGGCCCAGTGAAAAAAGCTTTTCATTTCAACACACATCACAATTAAGAATCAAAAGTTAGTTGAAATTATTTAAATATTAAATCTAAGTAAACAGAAAATAGAATGAGACCAATGCTATTAAATGTAGACAGGACATTAATATAACATAACTATTTTTTCGAACCATAACAGTTTCAACATTGTGCCTGATAGACATGGACACACTAACAGATACTGTAGAGTTGGTGAGAGCTTTACCTCATCAGTAGTATGTACCTCCAGAGTACAAAGGGTAGACAGATTTTGATGACAATTACTATGCAATATAGATTTGGCTCCAAAGGATAGATTTGACTGCTGACATCCTGGGAAATCAAGCTCTAACTGGTTCTTGATGCCACAAAGTTGAATAATCCATTCAAAAGTGCGAAGGCTCCCCTGCATTTCCCTCTCTCCGGCAGCAAGTTAATTATTGCTGATTGCTGCAGGCATCATTATTCGAAGGGTGCTAGAGGCCCAGTGAAACTTTGCCCTGACTTCTAGATTTGATGTGCGATTATGTTCAGTGTGGAATCACGATGGCTTCAAAGTCCCCATTCCATCCAGGCCCATCATTCACCGCCTCATGTACAGTCATAGAGTCGTAGAAAGGTACAGCAGAGAAACAGGCCCTTCGGCCCACCTATTCCATGCTGAACCATTTAAACTGACTATTATCATTGACCTCCACTGGGACCATAGCCCTCCATATCCCAACCATCCATGTACCTGTCCAAACTTCTCTTACACATTGAAATTGAGCTCACATGCATTACTTATGCTGGCAGCTCATTCCACACTCTCATGACCCTCTGAGTGAAGAAGTTTCCCCTCATGGTCCCCATGACCTCTGGTTGTAGTCTCACCAACCTCAGCGGAAAAAGCCTTTTTGCATTTACTTTATCTATATCCCTCATAATTTTGTATACCTCTATCAAATCTCCTCTCAATATTCTATGTTCCAAGGAATAAAGTTCTAACCTGTTTAATCTTTCCTTGTGACTCAGGTCCTCAAGACCTGGTATCAGCCTTGAAAATTTCTCCGCACTCTTTCAATCTTATTTACATCTTTCCTGTATGTAGGTGATCAAAACTGCACACAATACTCCAAATTAGGCCTCGTTAGTGTCTAATATAACTTCAACATAACATCCTATCTTCTGTACTCAATACTTTGATTTATGAAGGACAATGTGCCAAAAACTTTCTTTATGACCCTATCAAGCTGTGATACCACTTTCAATTATTTAAGGGCTTGTATTCCTAGATCTCTTTGTTCTACCACACTCTTCATTGCCTTACTGTTCACTATGTAAGACCTACTCTGAATGATTCTACTGAAGTGCAATATCTCACACTTGTCCTTTTTAAATTCCATCTGCCATTTTTCAGCCCATTTTTCCAGCTGATCCAGATCCTGGTGATAGCCTTCCTCGCAGCCACTACAACCCCAACCTTGGTGTCATCTGCAAAAATGTCATCGGTGGGCGGCTTCTTCGAGCTCATCTGCGAAACAGCTTTATTTCTTCTCTTTAATGTCTCTTTTCTCCTTTTCAAAATGGATGGGGTTCTGTCAGAGTCCATGATCTACAACTGCGCTCAAACTGTGGTTCTTTACAGTGGAGAGACAGTATACACCTCCTGGGCTAAATTCATCGTATGATCATAAGACATAGGCACAGAATCAGACCATTCAGCCCATCAAGTGTGCTCTGCTATTCCATCATGACTGATTTATTATCCTTCTCAACTCCATTCACCTGCCTGTGAAAGCACAGAGAAACATCTGGAGAAATTTCTGAAATGCCAGATTGCTGCTGTTGTTACAGCGCGGTCGGGAATCTTCCGGAGGGAAGGCCTCAAAATCCCCAGCTTTGCCTGTTGTTGGCGACCGAGATTAAGGTTGAATCATTCGGACAGAGATGGCGCTCAGTACTCGGTGTCGGAGAGCTGATCGGAGGCTCGAAGTTTTCGGATGACTCAGAGTCAGACTGTGGTCAGGCATGGCAGGGAGAGTTTTTCTTCCTTCTCCCGTCTGCATGAGATGTGGGACATTTGAGAGACTTTGAACTTTTTACTGTGCTCATGGACTTCTTCATCTACTTATGGTATTGTTGCACTGTTGTAACTATATGTTATAATTATGTGGTTTTGTTAGTTTTTTCAGTCTTGGTCTGTCCTGTGTTTTGTGATATCACACCGGAGGAAATATTGTATTATTTCTTAATGCATGCATTACTAAATGGCAATAAAAGAGGACTGCATGTCTTCATAATCTAATCTCCCTGTAACCCTTGATGGCCTTAGTAATAAAGAACCTTCAACATGCTCTTTAAATATGCCCAAAGAATTGGCCTCCACAGCATCTGTAGCAATGAATTCTGCAGATTCATCACACTCTGGCTAAAGAAATTCCTCCTCCTCTCTATTTTAAAGTCCTTCTATTCTGAGACTGTGCCCCCTGGTCCTGGACTCTCCCATTATTGGAAGCAACTTCTCCACATCCACTTTTATCTGGACTTCACATTATTCAATAGGTTTCAGTGAGAACCCCTCCCCTCATAAGTAGGTGCATCATTTAACTAAACATTTGTTGCAATCACTGAGAGCGAATTTCATATGCTGAGGATTGGAGGGTTGCAGATGTCGTTCCTTTATTAAAGAAAGGGAGCAGAGATAGCCCAGGAAATTATAGACCAGTGAGTCTTACTTCAGTGGTTAGTAGGTTGATGGAGAAGATCCTGAGAGGCAGGATTTATGAACGTTTGGGGAGGCATAATATGATTGGGAATTGTCAGCATGGCTTTGTCAAAGGCAAGTCGTGCCTTACAAGCCTGATTGAATTTTTTGAGGATGTGATTAAACACACTGATGAAGGTAGAGCAGTAGATGTAGTGTATATGGATTTCAGCAAGGCATTTGATAAGGTACCCCATGCGAGGCTTATTGAGAAAGTAAGGAGGTATGGGATCCAAGGGGACCTTGCTTTGTGGATCCAGAACTGGCTTGCCCACAGAAGGCAAGGAGTGGTTGCAGAAGGGTCGTATTCTGCATGGAGGTGGTGCGCCTCAGGGATCTGTTCTGGGACCGCTTCTCTTCGTGATTTTTATGTGACCTGAATGAGGAAGTGGAGGGATGGGTTAGTAAATTTTCTGATGACAGAAAAGTTGGGGGTGGGATAACACGGAGGTCTGTCAGAGGTCACAGCGGGACATTGATAGGATGCAAAACTGGGCTGAGAAGTGGCAGATGGAGTTCAACCCAGATAAGTGTGAGGTGGTTCATTTTGGTAGGTCAAATATGATAGCAGAATATAGTATTAATGTTAAGACTCTTGGCAGTGTGGAGGATCAGAGGGATCTTGGAGTCTGAGTCCATAGGACATTCAAAGCTGCTACGCAGGTTGACTCTGTGGCTAAGAAGGCATACGGTGCATTAGCTTTCATCAACTGTGGGATTGAGTTTAAAAGCCAAGAGGTAATGTTACAGCTATATAGGACCCTGGTCAGACCCCACTTGAAGTACTGCGCTCAGTTCTGGTCACCTCACTACAGGAAGGATGTGGAAACCTCAGAAAGGGTGCAGAAGAGGGTTACAAGGATGTTGTCTGGATTGGGAAGCATGCCTTATGAGAATAGGTTAAGTGAACTCTGCCTTTTCTCCTTGGAACGACAGAGGATGAGAGGTGACCTGATAGAGGTGTATAAGATGATGAGAGGCATTGATCATGTGGATAGTCAGAGGCTTTTTCCTGGGGCTGAAATGGTTAACGTGAGAGGGCACAATCTTAAGGTGCTTGGAAGTAGGTACAGAGGAGATGTCAGGGGTAAGTTTTTTACGCAGAGAATGGTGAGTGCGTGGAATGGGCTGCTGGCAATGGTGATGGAGGTGGATACAATAGGGTCTTTTAAGAGACTCCTGGATAGGCAGATGGAGCTTAAAAAAATAGAGGGCTATGAGTAATCCGAGGTCATTTCTAAAGTAAGTACATATTCGGCACAGCATTGTGGGCTGAAGGGCCTGTATTGTGCTGTAGGTTTTCTATGTTTCTATGTTTTCTAACTGATGATCAATCATACAAGTGAAGCTGCTTTGCAGCTGGTCTTGAGCTAGACTGCAGGTGAGAAAGCCTAGGACATCTCTTCTGCTAGGTGCCATAATAAGCTGCAGGAAATACCTCTGTATCAGGGCTGTTTAAATAGGGATGGTGCTGATTCAGAGTTTCCAATTCCTTAAATTTAATCCTTTCATTAGGAAGTGTAGAAGACTGGCAAACTTTCTGAACAATGCAAACTGAACTGAAACAGGAGGGAGAAAGGGAGAGATTACCTCCAATAAGGGTGGCCTGTCTACTCAATGCAGACATGTTACTGAAAAGACAGAAGAAGGAGAAAGCTCACATCCAACCTGCATGACTTCGGAAAGTATAGTGAATGGAGGTTAGTGCAGCTAGAATTCTTCACTTAAGCCACAAATGCATTGAGGTCAATTACAGAAATAGAGGCAATCAGTCATGCAATATACACTTGTTGTTTATTGTTTCTTATCTAATGGGTAGTGATTTGTATTACAGTAAAGTAACTGCCTGGAATATAACTGGATATTATTCATTCACAGGCTGATTTCAGTAATCACACTTGATAATCAGCTGATTGCCAGATATACATTTGTACAAAAGCAATATGTGTTGACAACACAATGTGTGACAACACTTGTGGACTGCCCCCAGCACATCCTTAGTTGGCTGTGAATGCAAATAATGCATTTCACTGCATGTTTCAATGTACACGTGATAAATCAATCTGAATCTGAATCTAAATATATGCAGTTAAGACTGGAAACCTGAAACATAAATTAAAATGCCAGAAATACCCAGAAAGCCGGGCAGCAGAGAAACAGAACTAACATTCCACATAGATGGCATTTTCATTGAGACCAAATCTACTCTGATTTGATGCTTTATGAATAGGAGAATCATTTTTCTAAGTCGAGTAAATGATTCATTGATTCACGAGGAAACAGTTGTGTCTTCTTTCACTCGAGCCGTGAAATATGACTTTTTGACAAAGCCTCTAGCCTTCTGTTTGCTCTCACATTTTGAATATAACACCTAGCCTGGAGGAGCAGCAGGGAGTTTGAACAAGAAGAGGTAAGAGAGAGAGTTGATAGTTATCTGTGTGAGATTAAGTTGCAAGGAAGCAAGAGGGGATTGATGGAAGTGATTCCAGAACTGGCATTGAACTAATGAATGAATGGCCACCTGCCATGACAGAAGGAAAAAAAAGAAAAAAATAGAAAAATGTTGAATAATTGCATTTGGTCGATAACATTGGGGAGGTTTGATTCCTTCCCAACTCCCATTCCCCTGAACCTTCTTTTTGGTAGATAGTGCCAGAACAACAAAAAGCAGTTCTTCACTTTACATTTTGTTCATGCCTAGCATGTTTCCACCCTGTTGCTACTCAAAGTAAAACAAGTCTGGGGCTTGGACCTGCTGAAAATGTCAAAGCGTCAAGCTGGGAATACTGCAGAAATGCAGAAAAGAAGGCAGGTGGACGGGGTTGAGAAGGATAATAAATCAGTCATGATCAAATGCCAGAACAGATTCGGTGGGCCGAATGGCCTTATTCTGCTCCTATGCCTTGTGATCTTATGAATGTAATTGGCCATGGATGTTATATGTATGTATCTGTCTTATATGTCTGTTGGGATATGACACTGGGTCCCACAACTTGCATTTGAGCTCATGTCATTCTGTGAAGCTCCAAAGCGCTACTGAGGGAAATGCAATTCATCAGATACGTAAGGTCACTTCTCTAAAAATCAGTGGTTCAACTAGAAGCATTAAAGACATTGGCTGCAGTCTAGGAGTCAATTCTGATTTAAACAAATTGAAGTTATATTCAAAGGTACAAGTCCTTCTCAGGTTATAAATGTTTTATTTATGAATCAAAACCAGAATCAGAATCAAAATCAAAATCAGATATAATATCACCAGTATGTGTCATGAAATTTTTTTTTAGATTAGATTATGAAGATACACAGTCCACTTTTATTGTCATTTAGTAATGCATGCATTAAGAAATGATATAATATTTCCTCCGGTGTGATATCACAAAACACAGGACAGACCAAGACTGAAAAAACTAACAAAACCACATAATTATAACATATAGTTACAACAGTGCAACAATACCATAATTTGGTGAAGAAGTCCATGAACACAGTAAAAGTTCAAAGTCTCTCAAATGTCCCACATCTCACACAGGCGGGAGAAGGAAGAACTCTCCCTGCCATGCCAACCACAGTCCAACTCTGAGTCAAACAAAAACTTTGAGCTCTGATCAGCTCTCCGACACCGAGTACTGAGCACCATCTCTGTCCGAACAATTCGACCTCAACCTTGGTCACCAACAGCAGGCAAAGCCGAGAATTTTGAGGCCCACCCTCCGAAAGGTTCCCAACCACGCAGTAACGACAGCAGCGAATGAGCGTTTCAGAAATTTCTCCAGATGTTCCTCTGTGCTTTCACGTCCCTCTCCATCAAATCAGAATTGTCCACGGCCTCTATTTAACAGATACAATATCATTTTTCACCGGACGACAAATTTGTTGTCTTTGTGGCAGCAGTACAATGCAATACATATTAATAGAAAGAAAATGTGAATTACAGTAAGTAGGCATATATTAAATAGTTAAATTAAATAAGTAGTTCAAAAATAGAAATAAAAAAGTAGTGAGGTAGTGTTCATGGGTTCAATGTCCATTCAGAAATCAGATCTGTTCCTGGGACCAGCACGAGAAGGCTCAGCAGCACTTCTACTTTCTTGGATGTTTGCATAGATTCGTCACTTCACCAGAAACTCCTATAGCTGCACAGCGGAGAGTATCCTAACTGGCTGCATCACAGCCCGGTATGAAACACCAATAGCCCGGGATGGAAAGCTCTACAGAAAGTGCTGGATATCCCATTCCATCACCGGCAAAGCCCTCCCAATTGTGAGGCACTGCTACAAGAAAGCAGCACCAATTTTAAAGGACCACCCACCATCCAGGCCATACACTCCTCTTGTTAGTGCCATCAGAAATGGAGGTACAGCAGCCTTAGGTTCCACACCAACAGGTTCAGGAACATTTACTTCCTTACAGCCATTGTGCTCTTGAATCAGTGTGGATATCTTCACTCACCGCAACTCTGAACTAACTCCACAACCTACAGACTCACTTTCCAGGATTCTGCACTCATGATCTCAGTATTATTTATTAATTTTTTTTATTTGAACAGTTTGTCTTCTTTTGCACATTGGTTGCTTGTCAGTCTTTGTTTTTTTATAGCTTTTCATAAATTCTATAGTGTATCTTTATTTTCCTGTAAATGCCTGCAAGAAATACACCTCAAGGTAGCATATAGTAACATATATGTACTTTGATAATATATTTACTTTGACCGAGACTTCTTATATCTCCTCTACGTTATCTTTAAGTCTATTTCTGGAGTCCGTTGTTCATTTTACGTTTTCCTCTGGATTATACCAATTGTGCTGTGGATTTTTGCACATGGGGCTACTCTGTGAATGCACATTACCAACAGCAGCCTCTCTGGGCAACTGCACATGGCTGGAAATGTTGGATTCAATGTCCCTCCACACATCAAAGTTCTGCCGTGGAAGTTCAAACTCGCATCTCCCATCATTTCATCGCTCACTGACTTTCACCAGCCCCTGCTCTTAAAAAGGCCTTTGTGTTAAAATGATGTCTGAGGCCTTCCTTTTCTGTGTAATCTTTTTATCCTACCTCACACTGGCTTCTCAATACTCCTGTTTTTGTGCATTCAAAAATGCTTTCCTCCACCAATGGCAATTGAACAGAGTAGATCCTAAACCCTGGATCGAGTGGATTAGCTAATACGAGGGGGCATAATTTTAAGGTAATTGCAGGAGAGTATAGGGGGATGTCAGAGTTAAATTCTTTACACAGAGGGTGGTGAGTGTGTGGGAACCCCTGCCAGGGGTAGTGATAGGGGCAAATTCATTAAGGGCATTTAAGAAATTGTTAGATAGGCATATGGATGATAAAGAAGTGGAGGGTTATCTCTGAGGGAAGGGTTAGATTGATCTTAGAGCAGGTTAAAAGGTCTGCAGACATCATGGGCCATAAGGTTTCCCTCTATTGTTATTTTTGAACAGCTGTTAAAATTATATAGTTCCCTTTGATTTGGAAAGTTTAGTGGATAAATGTAATATTGGACTCTGTGAAAATACTAGGCAGACTTAACAAACAATAAACATATAAAACATAGAACATTTCAGAACTGTACCAACCCTTTAGCCCATGATGTTGAGTCGATCTTTTAACTTACTCTAAGATTAATCTAACACTTTTCTCCAAGACGTTAATAATAGGCATAATTAATAGATTTACCGTCATTATACAGAATATTGAGCCACCTCTTCTTGAGAGGTGCAGGAGAAAAGTTATACCTACTGTGGCAATATTTAATATAACATTGGAATTTGCATCGGGGTCCAATATATAGCAGAGTGCAGATTACTTGCAAAGAGCTGCAGAATGGTTCATAAGGCTTCAGCATGGAAATGCACTCAAGGATCAGAAAGTAACCTCACAGAATCATGAGGGTTGAAAGTTATATTTCCTTGCTGTAGTTTGATTTTTAAGACAGAGGATTCAAAACTATGTTTGCCCATCCAAGCACCAATTATGTAGGGTTTAGCAATACCTCGATGTGTCGGGAATACCATAGAAATTACCTTCTCGATGAAGGATTTAGAAGTTCTACAGCCTTTGAAAAGCTGTTACATCGATAATGCTGAGCCTACCATGCAGCAATGTTTCATTTGGCTCAGCAGGTCTTTGCTAGTGTAATCCACCTCCTGCCCTTTTGCATCGGAACTCATCGCCATCCCCATCCCCCAGTGTTCCTTTCTCCTTCACAGACTAATATGCTATTTGTCCAAAACACTCCTTGGAGAGAGCATGCTCCACATTCGAACAACACACTGGGTGGAAGTTTCTTCTGAAGTCCCCTGTTGGATTTAACCCCTTATAGCAATTCAGAAGTGGGTTACTGGCACCTTAAAACCAGTCGCTTTGGGCAGACGGAGCTCATCAGCCATGTTGGCAGCTCACCTAGGAGAGGGAAAACTCTGATCTCAAACCCCTTCTGCCCTGTGGCTATACCCACTCATTGGGAAGGCTTCAGGAGTAAACCCTGAGGAAAAATCCGGAGCTGGAGTCCCTAAGGCAGTCCTATGTTGAGTTCAATGCTGACTGGCAACTCCTGTGATGCTATTGGTATCGGTGCCTGCTGTTCCTTTGAGTTCATCAGATGTGTAGAGGGGGGAGCTTGCTCTCTGTATTGAGTATCTACACAACTAAGATGCAACATCCTTGCTTCATCCTGACCAGCAGAGGCCTCACTCACTCAGTCGTTCAGACCCAAGCTTTGCCCATCTCCGCCCATCACACCTTTCTTTCTGGAATCCCTCACACAGCAGAAGCTCTCCCAGATCTTTTTGCTCTCTGTTCTGTGGTTTTGAAGGAAGTAACTTCTAGAGACTGTGCTGTTTATGTATAAAAAATAGCGTAACTGTCCTGATTTATTGGCCTATACAACCACTGAGCTGAGCTTTATTTAGGGCTGTCCCATCTGTTGCGAGGACTGATATGTGTAATTGCCTTTAAAACAGACAGAAATCATCAAGGTCCGTGAGGGACACTCTAATTCTGAGGGTCCAAAGGCACTGCTGGATATGTACCTTCTGTAATCCCTCATGGGAGCCATAAAAAATGAGTTTGGGAGAACAGTGATCCTAGTTGTCAAATGAACCAAACACATCTGCTAAAAATATTGTCATGACTAAAGTTACAAACTCCTGCCAAACACAGATCACGTTCTTTGTGCGTATGCTTGAATGCATCTTCTTATGATTTGAGCATTAATGAGTTTTCTCAGCGATACATCTCAAAGCAATCAATTACTGAACAGACTAGTATGAAAAATAGTCATGTCTCCAGAGACATTCTCAATGTTCCGAGCTGTTGGGTACACACACTCAAAATGCTGCAGGAACTCGGGTCCTGATGAAGGGTCTCGGCCTGAAACGTCAACTGTTTATTCCTTTCCATAGCCGCGGCCTGACTTGCTGACTTCCTCCAGCATCTTCTGTATATTTCCAGTCTCTGCAGAATCCCTTACATTTCTGAGTTATAGGGATTGGCCTGGGTTCCTCAGTGTTTTGGTGAGCCCCTTCTGGGATGCCATGAGATCTGCCGCCAAACAGGTCTGGCTAAATCACTCTGCTGGTTCCTGGCAAGGTTTTAAGTGAACTTAATGTGTGACAAATAGGACCAGAAGAACTAGAACTGAGAAGACCTTTCAGCCCCTCGAACCTGTCGGACTTTGATTCCGATTTATCTATTAAATGTACTGTACATCAAAACACAGAGCGAAATGCATCATTTGTGTAAACAACCAACACACCCAAGGTTGTGCTGGGGGCAGCCCACAAGTGTCAGCACACACACTGGCACCAGCACAGCACGACCACCATGCTCGGCAGAACAACACAGAAGACAACAAGCAGAAAAATGAACCCCCTTCCACCCTCACACCCCCAGGACAGGACAGCTTCTTCTGCCTCCCAGCCTCCACAAACATTGTGTCCACCACGCAATAGGATGATGGCTAATTTGACAGATGCTACGTGCCTTACTGAATAACTTTCTGCCATTGTTCAAGCTTACTCATTAATGTAGATTGAGTAGCCCTTATCCGAAATGCTTAGGGCTAGGAGAGTTTTGTATTTTGGATTGTTTTGGATTTTGAATATATAATAAGATAGCTCGGGACTGCCATTATTTCTGACTCTGAATTTATCTGCTACTGGTAAGCAGTTTTTGTCTTACACTTGTTTATCACATGGACAGTATGTACTTAACAGTAAAAATTGTTAAATACCATTAATATAATGAAAATATGATGTGTGCAGGGTAACAAAAGCAGCATAGTAGCGTTGGGAGAATACCTGAATCAGCTGTTGCACAACAACGAACAATGTCTCCAGCTACAATGTTGTGTTTTGTTTATAAGGTTACAGTACACAGTATTTGTATTTTACCATTTTTTTTAGGTTTTATGTAAGTTATATAAACAATCAACATTATAGACTAGTTCCGGTGTTGGATTTTCTTAAGTGACACTTAAAAAATTTAATGCCGCTCCTTTCTTTAAATTTCTGCAACCAACCTGCAGAATATTCACAATTGCCTTCAATTTTCAGTTCATCATGATAGATCTTTGCCTGTTTCATGATCAGCATACCATGAAACGGCACGGATTCACTCCAGTGCTGACAGTACACGATCAAGATCTTCATTTGCATCCCAAAGACATGGTTTGAAGTTGTATAAGACATTGGCAAGGTCTAATTTGGAGTATTGTGTGCAGTTTTGATCACCCACCTACAGGAAAGATGTAAATAAGGTTGAAAGAGTACAGAGAAAATTTTCAAGGATGTTGCCAGATCTGGAGGTCCTGAGTTAAATGGAAAGATTGAATAGATTAGGACTTTATTCCTTGGAACATAGAAAGATTGAGAGGAGATTTGATAGAGGTATACAATATTATGAGGGGTATAGATAGGGTAAGTGCAAGCAAACTTTGTCCACTAAGGTTGGATGGGACTACAACCAGAAGTCATGGGTTAAGGGTGAAAGGTGAAAAGATTAAGGGGAACATGAAGGAAAACTTCTTCATTCAGAGGGTTATGAGAGTGTGGAACGAGCTGTCAGCACAAATTGTGCATGCAAGCTCAATCTCAACGTTTAAGAGAAGATTGGGTGGGTAGACGGTGGACAGTGGGTATATGGAGGGCTAGAGGGTATAGTCCTGGTGCAGGTTGATGGGAGTAGGCCGTTTAAATGGTTTGGCATGGACTAGATGGGCCAAAAGGCCTGTTTCTGTGCTGTACTTTTCTATGATATGCTAATTGGCTATTGTAAATTACCCCTAGAGTGTAGGTGTGTGGTCGAATCTGGGAGCGTAACATATGGGATTAGTGTAAATGGGTAGTTAATGGTCAGCACAGATTCGGTGGGCCAAAGAGTCTCTTTCCATGAAGTATCTCTACATGACTTTCCATGAGCCCTATAAGGGGAGGATGGCAGACTTCTTTCCTGAAGGTCAAACCAGGAAGATTTTTATGATGATCCCATAGTCTTGCGGTTACTATTCTGAAACAAGTTTTGATTTTAACTCAAGGTTCATTTAACTATTTGAGTTTAAATTCCCCAGGTGGGATTTGAACTCCAGTATCTCCATCAATGGTCATAGTAGCCAGTCCAGCAAAGTGATCACTAATACTATTGATGTAGATATTTGCTAGTTTACTTTACATTTCTCGTGTTTGTCCCCTCCTGGAACTATTGTTTACAGTATATCTCCTTCCAAGTTTCTGGACTGGGGAGAGTTCATGAATACACAATTCTGGAGACCAACAGGTCACTTCTACCATAAAGTCACATTCAGTAGTATATGGCTGTTTAGGTTTATGTTAGTTCTTCCTGCAATTTTATAAATATTGGTGAGTCATTTACATTTTCCGTGTTTATGTAGGGAATAACAGATGGTGGAGTCATATAAGAAACTCAAGAGCATTTGATGATGTCAAAGACCATGAGAAGAAACTTGGTGCAATATTTGATCAACATCCAAAGCTGAGAGGATGAGTACAATCTTATTTGAAAAGGAAATCTTATTTGTCTTGTATGCACTAGGAGGACATATAGGCTGAGGCAGACTGGGCAAAAATATCACCTTATGTTCTGTGCAAAATCACCCGCTATGACAACAGGGATATTTTCACCACTGATTCAAGAGTAAATATTTAGCTGTTAGCCTGTATCAGCCACCAGCTTTGAAGTCTAACTAGTCATTGAGCAAGATTAAAGTGTTGAGGCCCGAGAGTGGAAACCAAACCTTTGTTCAGCGCCGTCTGCCTGTGTTGACCTCTCTCTCCTCTCTCTCGCTCTCTCTCTCACTCACTCTCTCCCCCGCTGTCTCTCTCCCCCCTCTCTCTCACTATCTCTCTCTCCTCCCCCCCTCCTCTCTCTCTCTCTCTCCCCCCTCCCCCTCCCCACGTGTGTGTCTCTCTCTCTCTCTCTCTCTCTCTCTCTCTCTCTCTCTCTCTCTCTCTTTCTCTCTCTCACTTGCTACCACTGCAGGTTCAGGAGTCTAGGGTCCCACGCCACCATGTTCAAGAGCAGTTATTCCCTTGTAGCCATTGGGCACGTGGAAAATGCTGGAGGAACTCAGCAGCCCAGGCAGCATCTATGGAAAGGAGTAAACAGTCAATGTTTTGGGCCGAGACTCTTGGTGTGTGTTGCTTGGAATTCCAGCATCTACAGGTTTTCTCTTGTTTGTGATCGAGCTCCTGGACCTGCTTTACCCACCTCGGCACTGAACTAACTCCACATTTGTGGACTCACTTTCAGGGGCTCTGCAGATTATTTTCCATGTATTATTTTACATTTTTTTCACTATTTGCATGATTTGTCCTCTTTAGTCAATCTTTATTGTGTATGGCTTTTTGTGGATTCTATTCTGCATCTTTGTCTTGAGGATGTACATATACTTTGATAATAAATTTGAACTTTGACTCCAAATAATTTATTCTCAAAGCCATGTATTTACCACAGTGAGCAGTAGCCGTTTTTGTTTGCAAGATTCATTTTCTTTGAATGCTTTGTTAAGCACATGTTCCATTAAAGAGAATTCTTTACCATTGAATCTACTAAGAAATCAACCACATTATTACTGAAGAAATGAACAAATTTTGACAGTTATTTAAAGGTTTGCTTAAAGGACATCAGTGGTTGATGATGCAGTTGACAATCAAAAGATAAACTCCTGGTGACGAAAAATCTGAAATCAAACATTAAAACAACCACAAAGCTCTTTACCTTCTGTATTACACCTGGATCAATATAGTTTCACTAATAATTATTCCAGGTGTTTTATTTCTTCGAGCCAATATTTGCCTGCTTTGTGAATATATTTCTCTTCCCAACGCTGCTGCATAAGTGTTGTGGCAAAAACTTCTGCAATGCTATGTACCACTGAGCAACTTCTATAGCTAGGAATACTACCTTAGGGCTCATCTGGGTCTCTTTTTATCTGTAGTTAATTCAAACTTTTGAAGCATTACACAGAAATAATATGATGCTATATGATTCTTCGGTAATTGTTCATCAGAGAAGGATGAGGGCTTGTCAGGATCAGAATCAGGTTTAATATCAGCGGCATATGTCGTGAAATTTGTTAACTTGGCAGCTGCAGTACGAGGCAATACATAATAAATATAAAAAAAATGAATTACAGGAAATTAAAAATAGAGATGGATTGGCCATCCTTTTGGTCACTCACAGATAAAGTAGTTACAAGTGGCTCCAACTACTGTGAAGGAAATGTGAAGCTATATTTCAGGAAAAGTGACTATGAGTACTGATTAGTGAACACAGAGCTGGGGCATATAGTAAAGCTTCTGAGGGGATATTTTTTCCAGATATGAAGAGCCACCTCCACCAGCTGGTGTCCAGAATCTATTGTCTCAAACTGTACATAGTCTAATACATACTGTGTTAATAGAGAACTCTAAAATCTGTTCAGGTGCTTTCTTCAAAGGAGATACACAGACTAACAAAGGCAAAGATTCTGTTGACATTGATCTTTGGGGATTTATTTTCATTCCATCAGGAATAAATACAGCATGACACTCATGCATTTTAGACACAGGGCAATGCCCAAGACATCTGTCGTAGTGAGATCCATTGAAGCATGAATATAGACCATCATCCCAGGATGTGTTACCCTGCTCTCTTCAAGAGAATACCAAAAGGTCATTTACACCCACTGAGAGATGAAACTGAGCTTCAGAATAGCATCTCATGTGAGAAACATTCATACACAGTGCCCCAAAGTGACTGACCCCACCAACGTGATGAGGGTCTGTCACTGCAAACCCTTCTACAAAACCTTTCTAATAGATGTTTTTTAATGCCAGTGTCAAAACATGACTGGCTAACCCAAGCATTGAATTTGTGCTTTGGTGAATCTCAGAGCACTGCAATGACCTCTGTTGGACTTTCCTCCCTTCTTCCATTTGATTTACAACTGAAGGATTGAGAATTGATTGTCAGGGTTTTGGGTGCCAAAAGCAAGAGAGGATAGAGGACTTGAAGTCAATGAGCCATGATCTCATTAAATGTTAAAGCAAGTTCAGCAGATTGGGTGGATGGATACTGTGCCTAGTAGCCACCAATTGTATAAACCAGTGTATCAGGGCTACCATGATACATCTGAACCTTTGTGTGTGGCCTCTGTTGTAGATTGTTGAACTCACTTGCATCACATATTCTGAGTTGAAGCAGCTGTAATGCCTTAACTTGTCACGTTATTGTAATTAAGAAACAGGGTAACACGGCTTTCTAACCCAACAAGCCTGCGTTGCCCATTTGCACCCATGTGATTAATTAACCTACTAACCCGTTTGTCATCGGAATGTGGGAGGAAACCAGAGCACCTGGAGGAAACCCACGTGGTCATGGGGAGAACGGACAAACTTCTTGCAGACAGCGGTGGAATTGAACCTAGGCTGCTGGTGCTGTAATAGCTTTATGATAACCAAACACATCTTGCATGTGAGATATTATATTTAAGGACAACTACACACTAAATTCATTGTCTCTCTCACACCTTTGGGACCCCAGCTTTAGGTGATAATTAAAGACAGACAGACAGCCTTTGAAAAGCATACTCCAAAATAACTCATGTATTTGCAGGTTATTGCAAATGACCTAGATTCTGGAGTTTAGTACCCAAGGGACATCACGCTGCAGTTGGCTTTGAATTTCTGGGTATCTTATAACTGTTGTGAGCTAAGGTGTTTGCATGCACTGTGATGGAAGTGAAGCAGATTTTTATTTAGGGGAACTAAACATCTGTTAACAGCAGAGAAGGAAAATGATTCATTCGTACACAGCCACAAGTGAAACATAAAAATATACCCATAATAAATAATTACCAGTTCAAATATTTTCCCACATGACTCTTCCTCTTAGCCTTGATTGAATTCAGATTGCTGTGTTGCTCTTTGTATAATTTCCATCCTTCAGAGAGATGCCAGGCTGTGGGCTCTATTGTTCTTTTAGTTTTCCATTAGTTATCTTGTGGTTGTAACAGCCAACATATATTAAACTCTAGCAGAAGAGATGTTGGTGCATCAAAGTATAGTGCAGAGAGCTATGATGAGATAGTTGGGAAATGTCCGCTATCCTCCACTTGTGGAACTACTGGTCTCAATGCTGATGCTACAAGGATGGGTTGAATAAATTGGAGCAAACCTGCTGGACTTCCTAATAACCTGCTTCAGCATGAGAAGGTTCAGAGCAGGTTTCTAATTGAAGGTCCATTGTTCTGGAACATCTGATGTCTGTGCACTGTTCTAGAAGAGCAACTTGATAGCAAGTTGTCCTGGAATAACTAACTCATAGGAACTATGATTATTGAGTACAGGAGGAGGAAACCAGAGGTCCATGAGCCAGTCCTCGATCAGGGGATCAGAGGTGGAGAGGGTCAGTAACTTTAAATTCCTCGGCATTATCACTTCTGAGGATCGATCTTGGGAAGTGTCATTGCAAAGAAGGCACAGAAAAATGTCCACTATCTTTAGATGACACCTCTACCTTTGTAAACTTCTATAGATGCATGTTGGAGAGCAAGTTGACTGGTTACAGCCTGGTATGGAAGCACCAATGCCCCTGAATGGAAAAGGCTACAAAAAGTAATGGATGCTGCCCGGTCCTACACTGGTAAAGCCCTCCCACCATTGGGCACATCTACAAGGAGCGCTGTCGCAGGAAAGCAGCATCCATCATCAAGAACCCTCAATGTCCAGACCTTGCTCTCTTCTGACTGCTGCCAACGGGAAGGAGGGACAGGAGCCTTTGTTCCCACACAACCAGGTTCAGGAACAGTTATTACTCTTCAAACATCAGGCTCCTGAATAAATATTGGTAACTTCACTAAGCTCAACTTAAGACAGATTAGACAACCTACAGACTCAATTTCAAGGACTCTACAACTCATATTCTTAATATTTATTACTTGTTTATTTTTTATTACTATTATTATTATTCATTTTTTGTATTTGCTCAATGTGTTGTCTTTTGCACATCGGTTGTCCATCTTCCTTCCAACCCTCCCCCACCTTCTTTATAGGGCCTCTACCCCTTCTCGCTTTAATCCTGACGAAGGGTTCTGGCCCGAAACATCGACTCATTGTTTCCACGGATGCTGCCCGACCTGCTGAGTTCCTCCAGCATGTTGTGAGTGTTGTGGTTGTCCATCATTGTCTGTGTGCAGTTTTTCATTGATTCGATTGTGTTTCTTTGTATCTACTGTGAATACCCACAAGAAAATGAATCTAATGTTAGTATATTGTGACATTATGTGTATTCTGTATGATCTTTGATTAATAAATTTACTTTGGACTTTGAGGATCTAGAATATCTAGTGATCACTCAATGTTCCAGAATATCCAATTGTTTTGAAATACCCAGCTGAAGTCACAATTTTCATGAATATCTAATGACAGACCTCAGTTGGTTAGAATTAGTCATAACATTTCATCCACCCTGACTTTCAACATAGGAGCTTCCTAGGGCTGTGGGCTCAGTCCTCTGTTTTACTCCCAGGATTTGGTCGTCGGGTCGAGGACTGAGCCTTAAAGCCACAGTGTCGCCTAGCGGGTGTGGGGGTCAGTTGACAGATGATATCAGTGGAATGGGGGGGTCTGGACTATATATAAATGCATATTCTGTGTTGTCGCATTTTTACTGATATTCTATATGGGTTTGTTGACTTGTATGCATCAGGCCGCACCGTTGCTGGGGCGGGGGGCGCGGGTATGGGCCTCGGGACTCTTTTCATGTGATTGTGACCTTGTGTTGGCTCACTGTGTGTGACTGTTGATGATGTGTCTTTGCACCTGAGACTGTAGTAATGCTGCCTCGTTTGGCTGTATTCATGAGTATTCATATATGGTTAAATGACAATTAAACTTGAATTGAATACTCATGAGCATGTAGTCGGTGCAGTACTGTTATCAGGTGCATTATCAACAATGATGAGATGGACTGCAGGAAAGAGAATGCCTGCCTTTTGTCATAATGTGAGAACAATAACCATACCCTTAACATCAGCAAAAAACAGAGCTGGCTGATGACCCAAGGAAACTGGGGCTGAACGGAAACCTGTCTTTCTTCAGTGGAGATCTTGTGGAGATGGTCAGCAGCTTCAAGTTCCTGGGCATCCATATCACCAGTAACTCCCTGGTCCCTCCACACGGTGCAGTGAACAAGAAAGTGTATTAGTGTATGTATTTTCTTCAGCATCTGAGAAGATCTGATATGTCCACAAGGATTATTTCAAACTGAGGCCATTTTCAGGTTGGAGGACCAACATATCATATTCCATTTGAGTAGCCTCCACCCTGATGGCATTGAATTCAATTTCTCCAACATCTGGCAATTTCTCCGCACTCCCACTTCTCTCATTTTTCCATTCCAAGTTCTGGCTTCCCTCATACTCCTTCTCTTCTCCTCACCTGTCTATCACCCCCCTCTGACATCCCTCCTCCTCCCCTTTCTTCCAATACCCTCTCCTATCAGTTTCCTTCTTTTTCAGTCCTTTACCTGTTCCACCTATCACCTCCCAGTTTTTCACTGTATTCCCCCCCTTCCCCACCCCCACCCCACCCACCATCCGCTCCTCACCTATCACCTTTCAGCTTGTACTCCTTCCCCACCCCCCACCCACCATCCCCCCTCAGCTTGTACTCCTTCCCCACCCCCCACCCACCTTCTTATTCTGGCTTCCTTTCCAGTCCTGATGAAAATTCTCAGACTGAAACACCGACTTTTTGATCCTCTCCAGAAATGCTGCACGGCCCGTTGAGTTCCTCCAGCATTGTGTGTGTTATAGAAATGATCCTGATAAGTTCTATTTCAGCCTGGAATAGGAACTGCTCTGCTCTGGGCCAATGGAACCTGCAGAGAGCAGTAAACACAGCCCAGTCCATCGCGTATTCGTCTCTTCATTCATTCCAGCTGACCTTCACCATGCATTGTTTCAGGAATGCTAACAGATTCTTCAAGCATGACTGCAACCTCAGGCCATTCACTTCTCTCTCTTCTACCTTCAGAAGCAGATAAAGGAGTTTGACACCCCTGATGACCAAACTCAAGAACAGCATCTCCTTCACTGCTTTCAGATTTCCGAAGCAATCACAACCTTCACATCCCCATCCCTGTTGGGGCTGCCATGTTCTTCTACTCCTAACTCAACCTCTCTCAATTATTCCATTATTGTCTCTTGCCCGTCTCTTTTAGCACAAATTCAGACTTCACTACAATCTTGGCATGGTTGTCTCATCTTGCACCTGTTGCTGCATTTATTATTGTGATGTATTTCGTGAGCTTCACTCAATCAAGGAGTTTCAGTGCACCCTCGTGTATGTGACAATGAACTTACCTGAACCTCACTGCCCTGGAGTATCTAACATGGCAGAGTGGTCCAGGTAAGCTCAAGGTGGCACAACATTCTAGAGGATTTAATTCATGGCAATTGTTCTGAAATATCTCATTGATGCTACATTGTATAAGAATATCTGAGAAAAAATAAATTATGTGCATGAAAATATAAAGTATACTGTTATCCTCTGAAGGCACTTTTCTTGTCTATCACACCAAAAGAGGTTTCTACTTGTAATTTATTGCCTCTGATTTTACTTCAAGGGAATCTAGGACCTTCAGCACGTTTCTCTGTCCAGATACTCCTGCACATGTTGAGCCTCTGCTAGAGCAATTCAGAGCTGAAGCCATAACTGCCCTCAACCTTTCCTTGGTATTAATGAGTTATCCACTTGTTTTCATCTCTCTAACCTCAACCTAACATGACAGAGGCATTTCTGCAGGTATCTCTTTGCACTGCTGTTGAAGGATTATATTGTAATTTTTGTCATTAACATGCAGGGCGTGGCGGGTTGAGGTAGAGTGAAGAAGAATAGTATGTACTTATGCTTGAGGTGCAAATGTGAATGTATTCTGTCAACACATACAAAATGCTGGAGGAAATCAGCAGGAAAGGCAGCATCTATGCAGAGGAATAAACAGCTGACATTTCAGGCCAAGACCCTTCATCAGGACTGGAGAAAAAAGATGAGAAGTCAGAGAAAGAAGGTGGGGGTAGGAGAGGAAGAAATATAAGGTAGTAGGTGATAGGTGAAGCCGGGTTGGGGAGGGAAGTCATTTGTTGAAAGAGATACAGGGCTGGAGAAGGGCGAATCTGATAGGAGAGAATAGAAAGCCATGAAAGAAAGGGAAGGGGGAGGAGAACCAGAGGGAGGAGATAAGCAGGTAAGGAGATAAGCTGAGAAGGGGAAATGGTGAAGGGGGATCATTACTGGAAGTTCAAGAAATTGATGTTCACGCCATCAGGTTGGAGGCTACCCAGATGGAATTTAAGTATTGTTCCTCCAACCTGAGTGTGGCCTCGTCACGACAGTACAGGGAGGCCGTGGACCGACATGTCAGAATGGGAATGGTAAGTGGAATTAAAATGGTTGACTACTGGGAAAATTGGTTGGAGGAGCAAGTGGCAGAAATGGAAACTTTAGGGACATTTAAGAAACTCCTAGATGGGCACATGGAGGATAGGAAAATAGACGTCGACGTGGAAGGAAAGAGTTAGACTGATATTACAGTAGGCTAAAAGGTCGGCATAACATCATGGGCCAAAGGGCCTGTACTGTGCTGCAACGCTCTATGTTCTACGTTCCTGTCAGTAAGGTTCTCCAGGCATATGGATGGAGGGATTGTGTTTAATAGAACAGGCTCTGCCATGAGTCAAGTGGGTTGCAATCTGCAAGGTGTGAAGTTAAGCTGACTGGGAAGGCAGGCAACAGCTACAGTTCATTTTGATTCTAATCTTTGAGTATGTTCCATCTGTCATATGCAATAGATCTTCCAGTCAATTGATACATCTTAGATGATTTGGGTTTATGAGGAATTCTTTGAAAATATGAATTGCCTTGAATAATAAAATTGAAGAAGGTTAAGGTAACTAAGACTGGAGAGCATAGGTTTGAGGTGAGGAACAAGAGATGAGGTGGGTCTAAGATGAGGTGAGTCTGAGGAAGAACGTTTTCTACTCAGGAGGACGTTGCAATCTGAGAAACACAGACAAAGGGACAAACTCAGTGGCATCTATGAAGAAGTATAGACAGCTGACGTTCCAGACCAAGACACTTCATCAGGACTGCCTGACTAGGTGGGGAGGCACTGTAGGTACTCTCACAACATGTATGAATCACCAAGGCATCTGTGGACCAAATGTTGTGCAATGGGATTAGCACCAAAAGGTAAAGACAGCACAGACTGGCATAGACAAAGTGGACCAAAAGGGCCTGTTTCTGTACTGTATGAGAATTAATGACAGTTCCTTGCCTAATCCCCATGTCACTTTCTTTCTGATGGCACAGGGTGAATGGGATTGTGCATGTTCTTATCCGGCAACTCCACTCACAAATCACTCATAACCTGTCAGATTAGTGTAGGGCACCACTTGCCTTTCAGAACAGTTGAGGCAAGCAATCCTCTCGAGTGTCTGTTGTTTCACTGCCTAAGATAGCATAATAAATAAAATATAAATTAAAACCTGTATGTTCAAGGGTAAATTTCAGTTGTCTGGTACTATTTCAACTCAGCCTGAATACTGCTTGGCCCGAATCTTTGACACTGAGTATTAAAACTGAGCACTCTCCTGCAGCTTCACCTCCTGAGGATTAGGGTTGGAGATGGCTCCTAGCAGGTCTCCATCGAGATCATGGCTCAAACTAGGGATTGTTTTGGAGACAGAGAGGAGTTAGTCAGGTTAGAGTTTAGGGACAGTAATGTGCTGGAGTTAGAAAGCTAGTGGACGTGGATGGGTGATGAAGGACATCCGGAGTCCAGACCTCCTTTCTGCTCTTGAAATGTGGATATGAGGACGAAGGACATTGGTGGTTGTTGGGTTGCCCTAGATTGGTGCATGTCAGCAAGAGCAGGAGCCATGGAGAGGCACGAGGACCAATCAGTTGGCACGCTTGGAGTTCCAGTCACAGGGTCCCATCATCGGCTAGTCGGGGTCAATACTGAAGATAGACGGTCAAATGGAAGATTGGTAGTTGTAACCCGACAGCCAAAGCCTGGAGGCCTATCCTGGGGCTGGAGGACTGTCTGGGTGTGTGGGTGGGAGAGAGGAAAGAATCTTGTGTTGTTGCTTGTTGTGTTCCATTTTGTTCTGCTAAGCATTGTGGGCATGCAATGTTGGAGCCAGAATGTGTGGTGACATTTGTGGGCTGTCCGTAGTACGTCCTTGGGTGTGTTGGGTGTTCGCACTAACAACACAGCTCACTGTATGTTACAATGTACATGTGATAAATAAATGATTATCTGAATACTCATTATCTGGCTATTAAGCATTCTGGTGGTAAGTTATTCCTGGCCATTAACTCTCCATGAATGTGGACAAAAAGCACAAAAATTGGATTCTCGGTACTATTAAATCTGTTAACTTACTAGCTTCAGTGATAATGAAATCTGTTAAAAACAAGTAAATCTGATATGTTGAAAGTAAATAACAGATACAGAGGAATCACAAGCCACAACAAAGGTGACAGGCTTTTGATTCTTTTAGCGGACAGAGAAAGGGTGAGAAGTTAAATGAAGAATGTGGGACATGAACGACAAAGAACTGTTTTGAACATGTACATTCATTTTGTCAAACACTCAAATCATACTTGACTACTTCTGAAAATAAGCGAGCAAAGTACTTTAAAAAGGTAAAGAGTGGTTAGTTGTTGGGTGAACTTATTTTTTACTTTTTACTGAGATACAGCATGGTGTAGACCCTTCTGGCCCTTCAAGCTGTGTCGCCAACCATCCCCAATTTAACCCTGGCCAAACCACGGGGCAATTTACAATCACCAATAACCTACCAACCAGTAACACCCAGAGGAAACAGGAGCACCCGGAGGAAACCATGCGGTCACAGGGAGAATGTACAAACACCTTACAGGCAGCAGCAGGAATCCTTGTGTATAAAAGATTATTCTATGAAATGATGTAAATATTGGATGAAGGTGGCTGCAGGTTAGTTAGAAGGAAAATGGTAAAATCTTCTCCAGTTAAAAAAGAATTAGACTGCTGGACATTGTCAGAATTGGTACTGGAACTGATTTATTACTGTCATGTGTACCAAGATACAGTGAAGAGCTTGTCTTGCATGCTTCTCACACAAATCAGTTCATTTCCACATTGCATTGAGGTAGTAAAAGGTAAAAGATTAACAGAATGCAGAATAAAATGCCCCAGCCGCAGAGAAAGTGTCGTGCGTACGGACAGTCAAATACAAGATCATATCAAGGTAGACCATGAGGTCAAGAGACCAGCTGCATAGCCATTTCCTTTCTTATATCATTGTCCAATTTGGAATGTGCTCAAACCATGTAGATATATCACATAATTTGTTTCTTTACAACTCAGAAGGAGGCGTTTGCTGCCTAACAAGACCATACTAATTGACAGACCAATCTCATTCCCCACCAATGTTTCAGAGTCAGAATCAGGTTTAATATCACTGGCATATGCTGTGAAATTTGTGGACTTTGCAGCAGCAGTACATAATAAAAGAGAAAAAACAGCAAATTACATTAAGTATATATATTAAATAGTTAAATTAAATTAGAGGTGCAAAAATAGAAATAAAAAAGTAGTGAGGTAGTGTTCATGGGTTCAATGTTCATTCAGAAGCTGGATGACAAAGGGGAAGAAGCTGTTCCTGAATCAGTGAGTGTGTGCCTTCAGATTCCTGTACCTCCTTCCTGATGGTAGCAATGAGAACAGGGCATGACCGGGGTGACGGACATCACCTTTCTGAGGCATCACTCCTTGAAGATGTCCTGGATACTATAGAGGCTAGTGCTCATGATGACTTTCCCATCAATTCCTCCACTGTTTCTTAAACACAAAATAATCTGCAGCTGCTGGGGTCAAAGCAACACTCACAACACACTGGAGGAACTCAGCAGGTCGGGCAGCATCGGTGAAAAAGGTCGGTCGATGTTTCGGGCCGGGTCCTGAAGAAGAGTTCTGGCCTGAAACATCGACCGATCTTTTCCACGGATGCTGCCCGACCTGCTGAGTTCCTCCAGCGTGTTGTGAGTGTTCCTCCGCTGTTTCTATCATTCAAAGTTCAAAGTAAATTTATTATCACTACTTATAACCCTGAGATTCATTTTTTGAAGGCATACTCAATAAATCAATTGAGTATCAATAATTCAACCAATGTGCAAAAAGCAATAAACTGTGCAAATACAGTACCAAAAGAAAAAATAGTTCTAATAAATAAATAAGCAATAAATATTGAGAGCATGAGATGAAGAGTCCTTGAAAATGAGTCTATTAGTTGTGGGGACAGTCCAATGATGGGGCAAGTGGAGTTGAGTGAAGGTATCCCCTCTGATTCAGGAGCCTGATGGTTGAGGGGTAATAACAATTGCTGAACCGGATGGTGTGAGTCCTGAGGTCCCTGTACCTACTTCCTAATGGCAACAGCAAGAAGAGAGCTTGTCCTGGTTGGTGGGGTCTCTGATGATGGATGCTGTTTTCCTGTGACAGCATTTCATGTAGATGTGTTCTATGGAGGGGGAGGGCTTAATCCTTGATGGACTGGGCCATATCCAATACTTTTTATATGAATTTCTTTTCAAGGGCATTGGTGTTTCCATACCAACCTGTGATGCAGCCAGTTAGTGTACTCTCCACTACACATCTATTGAAGTTTGTCGAAGTTTTGGATGTCATGGTAAATCTCCGCAAACTCCTAAGGAAGTAGAGGTACTGCTGTGCTTTCTTCAAAATTGCATGTACGTGCTGGGCCCAGGACAAGTCCTCCAATATAATAGCACCAAGGAGTTTAATTTAACTGCTTCTTGGGGAATTTTACAGTGGCCAATTAATCCCCCAAACTCCATGCTTTAGTCATGTGACAGGAAACCCAAATAGCCATGAAGAAAATGAGCAAATTCCACATCGTCAGCATCAGAGGGCAGGATTGAAAAGAGGTCGCTGCAGCTGCAAGCCAGGAGCTATAGTCGTGATCCAAGGGCTTCAACCTAAAGTGTTGACAGCTACCTTCCTGCCAAGCCCACTGGGATCCACTAGCAGAATGTTTGATGCTTTTAGCTGCAGCACAAGGCCACCTTAACATCATGGTGTCCATCATCACAGCCATCCGATGCAAGATTATCTCTGGTTTTGCTAAAAGTCTACAGGACTTTCACTTGAATCAGCCCCCCACGATATTTCTCTAACATACTGTATATTACAGCCATTTTAGGTCTTCCTCCACTATCATTACATTTTGGCTTGAGGAGAGGAGCATATTGTTAGATAAGTGATGGTCAGTTGCTCCGTGTTCCTGGCTTTTGTTTAAGATTCCTAATCTTACTCTAGTTCTACTAAATATTATTTTCCCCAAGAAGGACCAATTCGACAAAGTGAGTCATTTCTGAGGGTTACTTGTGGAAAAATGTGATATTTCCAAACTTCCTGAGAGCCTCCCATTGCAGTCATTCTGGCTGTGTTCCAGCTCTGAACTCAGGCTGGACAATACCCTGCTGTTTCCCAACACTTGTATCAGTTATTTACTCAGTCACAGGCACCCAGAGACCTTCGACAGGTTCAGCAGCTAATCGGGTATCCAAACTACAACTTTGCATTCGTTAAACCAAATCTGTTTTCTTAATTCTAAATATTCTTTGACCAGATAACTGAACCCCTTCAAGATATGAATTAGAATTTCTTAGAAACTAAATACATTTTATAAAATGTTCTCCCTGGTAACAGTAATGTGTATGTATGATTCAGAATAACTTTTGAGTACACACACACACTAGTCTAATAGGTGCATCAGGAAATGAAATTTAGCTTGATGCAACTTCGAATCTGTTTCACTTTGTCGACATTTATCAATACACGTTAGGACAAAAAATCCTCTAATATAAACCTTCCTTACCTCCAAGACACATGAAACTTTCAAAAGCATTCTGGGTGAGAGAGCTGCCACTATTAATAGAGGCTGCTCTTCACAAGTGGGTGTGAGAAGGAAGTGGCAGACTGATGGGGTTAGTAACCTCAGCAGCAGTTTGAAGATTCGTGAGATCACTTCAAAGGCCAGGCTTGGTAAAAAAACAGCAGAGAAACAATCTGGTAGCTTCATACAAGTCAGACTTTGATTTGTAGATTGGTTGCTGATACAGATTTGAGACTCTAACACTTTCACAGTGTGATGGATAATTATATAGGATTCTGATTACCAGTCTGACAATACAACCTCAGCATGACCAGCCCTATACTTAGATCCACATTGGAAGTCTCCTTGTGTAATGAGTCTTTTTACATAGTCATAGTCATAGTCATACTTTATTGATCCGGGAGGAAATTGGTTTTCGTTACAGTTGCATCATAAATAATAGATAGACCGGAAGTGCACTGAGAGCGGTAAGAGTAAAGGAGTTGGGTGCTTACTGTTCTGGCTGACAACGGATGGTGCAATCCGGGGTATATTACGATCGAGGAACGTGTTTGCAGACTGGATATTGAACTTTCTACTGTTGGACTTCGGCCACATTCCACCATGATACAACACTTGGTGGCACGGGAGGTCGTTCCTGCCTGTGGCCATCGAATGTGCAGCTCCTCCCGCGGAGGGTCAGACACCCTGAGCCAATAGACTGGTCCTGAACTTATTTTCCATCTGGCACAGTTTGCATTTTGGTGTTTGATTGTTGGGGTTTTTTGTATTGCTATATTTACGCTCTATTCTTGGTTGGTGCAGCTGTAACGAAACCAAATTTCCCTCGAGATTAATAAAGTATATCTATCTATCTATCTATAATAGAACCATAAATAGTTAAATAGTAATATGTAATTTATGCCAGTAAATTATGAAATAAGTCCAGGACCAGCCTATCGGCTCAGGGTGTCTGACCCTTCAAGGGAGGAGTTGTAAAGTTTGATGGCCACAGGCAGGAATGACTTCCTATGATGCTCTGTGCTGCATCTCGGTGGAATGAGTCTTTGGCTGAATGTACTCCTGTGCCCCCCAGTACATTATGTAGTGGATGGGAGACATTGACCAAGATGGCATGCAACTTAGACAGCATCCTCTTTTCAGACACCACCGTCAGAGAGTCCAGTTCCATCCCCATGACATCACTGGCCTTACAAATGAGTTTGTTGATTCTGTTGGTGTCTGCTACCCTCAGCATGCTGCCCCAGCACACAACAGCAAACATGATTGCACTGGCCACCACAGACTTTTAGAACATCCTCAGCATCGTCCGGCAGATGTTAAAGGACCTTAGTCTCCTCAGGAAATAGAGACGGCTCTGAACCCTTCTTGTAGACAGCCTCAGTGTTCTTTGACCAGTCCAGTTTATTGTCAATACGTATCCCCAGGTATTTGTAATCCTCCACCATGTCCACACTGACCCCCTGGATGGAAACAGGGGTCACCGGTACCTTAGCTCTCCTTAGGTCTACCACCAGCTCCTTAGTCTTTTTCACATTAAGCTGCAGATAATTCTGCTCACACCATGTGACAAAGTTTCCTACCGTAGCCCTGTACTCAGCCTCATCAATCCCCAATGCTTGTTGGTAAAAGTAAATGAGGGTGATACCACTTTAATTCCTGCTGGACATGAGTCAGCAGCGCACACTGGCCACAGTTCAACACCATGCTGGCAATGTCCGTGAGAAGAAGAGCCAACTCATTCCTCGAGGATTGTCTCATTTCTACTGTCCATCAGTGTTTTAAACTTCTGCAGTCTTTGACTCTCCCCATCTGGTCTGGCAAATTACTCCAAAGTTTTACTTTATTTTGGGGTGAAGAGATCACTCTCCGAAGTTTACAATTCACCAATTTCCAGCCAAGGTTAGTTTTGAAGTAGAAATATTCTGCTGGTGAAATGGAGAAAAAGCTCCCCATTAATAGCCTGATCAGGGTATTTTGAATTGCAGGAACGGTGTCAGAAATAATTAATTCATGGATTCTCCCTCTGGGAGACCATCTTCAGCCGTTCATTAATGGTCTTCCCTCATTGGAGTGAGCACCTTTTACATGTGCACTCATCCTCAATGTTCTGTGTTAAAAGTACACATGGATGCATATCAGTAACATGATGTTCTACATATTTTGTATATCTTCTATGGGGAGGTCCTAGCCTTTCTTGTAATCCTGCCCTCACTCCATTTTGTGTGCATCCCTGCACTCCCTCTGTTATACAGTTAGATATGGAGATGTTTGCAAATAATCCCCATCTCCAGCAATTCATCATAACTCCTTTGTCAGCACATATCTCACACCCGTGACTTGTAAAGCCTTGACAGGAGAAGCAAACGCAAGGGGGCAGCAGCACGTGCAGGTTCCTCTCCGAGCCACATTTCACATTGCACCCCTTCACCATCGGGAGACCCTAACCAGTAAAACCAAGGTTCCCAACCTTTCTTATGCCATGGACCAATGCCATTAAGCAAGGGATCTGTGGAGCCCAGACTGGGAATGCCCGCCGTAAAGCTATGTTTAAAGAAGGCGGCTTACTACCTCCATTTCAATAGGGTGGGCAATAAATGTTGCGCCTGCCAGTGGTTGCCACATTCTGAAAATGAACAGAAATGAAAATAAAAGATACTTTGGCTATCCTTGGTTTATCAAGGTTAAATGAAGATGTAAACAAGAGTAAGAAATGGGCCATACCTGCTGTACCATTCAATTATATCATAGCTGAATGCATACATTATATCCCTAATTTTCCTGCCTGCTCCCTATCACCCATCTAGGAGAAGAAATCTCAAATTTCACCACCTTCATGGAAATTACAGTAAATTCTTCCTCTTCTCTGTTGTAAGAAGCATACCACCCATCATGAGATTATGTTCCCTTGTCCTGCATTCTTCCACCACAAGAACTCTCCTCATCCTCACCATTCAACTGTCAAGCCCCTGCAGATCCTTACGTCTCAATGAGGTCACGTCTCTTTCTTCTAAAGAGAACAGAGGCCAATCTCTCTTCATTATCCTTATCTCACAAACTAAATCTGTGAATATTCCCTGTACTGTCTCTACGGCAAATGTATCATTGTTTAAATAAGTAGACCAAAACCATATACAGTATCTCAGTGATGGTCTTATCAAAGCCTGTACTAAGACTATATTCCTTGTAGCTCCTCTTTTGTAATATTCCATTTGTCTCTCTAATTACTTGCTTGAAAAGCATGCCAGACTTGTATATTTGGTTGGACCCTGAGACCTTTCAGCTTAATATTTAATATTCCCACACCATTTAAACAGCGTTTCAATATTTTAGTTATCCTCATGGTGGAAGTCCAAAATGTTACCAGTGCTAAAACTGCAAACAAACAAAACAGCCAACTGAAATGAGAGTAATCCGTAACTCACAGACTGCTGTGTAAAATAGTGCAGACACAGAAGTCTGAGACTTGGAGGAGTTGTCATAATAGCCAAGTTGAGCCTGCAAGGATTGTCTCAATGACCCGATTACCAGAGCTATGACTGAGTAACAAATGCCTTCTCCACTATATACAGCTGGCTGGTACATTGAACAGAATCACTGACACCTCTGGCTGTTGCTTGTTGCTACTTAGGACAAACTTGCTTAATCTCTACCCTTCAATTTGCTAGTTACTTACCTCTGATTTTCTTCATTCAAAGTCAAAGTGAATTTATTGTCAAAGTACATACAGTGGCATGCAAAAGTTTGGGCGTCCCTGGTCAAAATTTCTGTTACTGTGAATAGCTAAGCAAGTAAAAGATGAACTGATTTCCAAAAGGCATAAAGTTAAAGATGACACATTTCTTTAATAGGTGCATGGATGGGAGAGGTCTGGAGTGTTATGGACTGGATGCAGGTCAATGGGACTAGCGGAATAATGTTTCGGCACAGACTAGAAGGGCCGAAAGGCCTGTTTTCTGTGCTGTAGTGTTCTATGGTTCTATATTTTAAGCAAGAAGACTCTTACTTCCATCTTCTGCAGTTTCAAAATAACAAAAAAGGAAAAGGGCCAAAAAGTTCTATTTTAACTTCATCAGTCCACAGGACTTGTTTCCAAAATGCATCAGGCTTGTTTAGATGTTCCTCTGAACCTTTTGAATAGAACATTTTGGCTGCAATGAGCAAAGGTATGTTTGGAGAAAAAAGGGTGCAGAATTTCATGAAAAGAACACCTCTCCAACTGTTAAGCACGGGGGTGGATCGATCATGCTTTGGGCTTGTGTTGCAGCCAGTGGCACGGGGAACATTTCACTGGTAGAGGGAAGAATGAATTCAATTAAATACCAGCAAATTCTGGAAGCAAACATCACACCGTCTGTAAAAAAGCCGAAGATGAAAAGAGGATGGCTTCTACAACGGGTAATGATCCTAAACACAACACAAAATCCACAATGGACTACCTCAAGAGGCGCAAGCTGAAGGTTTTGCCATGGCCTTCACAGTCCCCCGACCTAAACATCATCAAGAATCTGGATAGACCTCAAAAGAGCAGTGCATGCAAGACGGCCCAAGAATCTCACAGAACTAGAAGCCTTTTGCAAGGAAGAATGGCGAGAATCCCCCAAACAAGAATTGAAAGTCTCTTAGCTGGCTGCAAAAAGCATTTACAAGCTGTGATACTTGTCAAAGGGGGTGTTACTAAGTACTGACCATGCAGGGTGCCCGAACATTGCTTCGGGCCCTTTTCCTTTTTTGTCATTTTGAAGCTGCAAAAGATGGAAATAAAAGAGTTTTCTTGCTTAAAATATTAAAGAAATGTGTTATCTTTGACTTTATGCCTTTTGGAAATCAGTTCATCTTTTACTCGCTTAGCTGTTCACAGTAACAGAAATTTTGACCGGGGTGCCCAAACTTCTGCATGCCACTGTATAGGTAGGTATATTACCAGATACGATCTTGAGATACATTTTCTTGCAGACATTAACAAAAAAAAGAAATACAATAGTATTTCTGAAAAAATATATACATAAACAAAGAATCACTAACAATCAGGAGCAAAAGAAGTCAAATAATGCAGATAAAATTAAATAATACCGAGAAAATGAATTTAAGACTTGATTTGTAGATTTCTTGAAAGTGAGTCTGTGGACTGTGGGATCAGTTCAGTGCTGAGTTAAGTGAATTATCCACGCAGGTTCAGGAGCCTGACGGTTGTAAGGTAATTATTGTTCCACTCCCAATGGGTACGGAACCTAAGACTCCTCTGCCTCCTTCCCAATGGCAGCAGAGAGAAGAGCGTATGGCTTGGATGGTTGGGATCCATAATGATGGATGTTGCTTTCTTGTAACAGTGCTCCATGTAAATGTACCCAATGACGGGAAGAGCTTTTCCTGTGACGGACTGGGCTGTTTCCACCACTTTCTGTAGCCTTTTTCATTTCTGAGCATCGGTGTTTCCATACCAGACCATACTGCAACCAGTCAAGATGCTCTCTACTGTGCATCTATAAGAAGTTTGTCAAGGTTTTAGGTGACTTCTAAGAAAACAGAATTCTAAGAAAGTGTTTTCACTTGGCACAAGATGTTTATGTGTGCAATTATTAAAAACACTCTCAAATACCTCACAAAACATGATTTTTTCAAATTATTCCTCATTGTTTTCATTAAACCAAAGTTAACATTAAGGCATTGAGGCCCTAAGACCAATAATTACCAACAGTTTGTAGCACATAGTGTAATGGCTAAAATCTTGAATCGAACTCAAATGGTCCATTTTTGCTCCACAGAGAATCCCTGTGGATTGGGAATTCCCAGTGCTCAAAACATTCAGATTATGTTCTGAGCGCTCCAATGGAAAAAAATTGTATATTTCTGAAGCTTCCTTGCAATCGATCTGATCTTGTACAGAGCCAAAATAAAAAGGTCCAAAGTTCTACAGCACTGACAACAAAGAATTAGGTTCTGGGTAGCTTTTGGAGTATGATAGGTGGGTTGAGAGAGAGCAGTGGTTCAATCAGAACACTTAGTATCTATATGTTCTTTGATATCTCTTTGTTCACGTGTCCCCATGCAGTATTAGGTCAGGAGATTCCCAAGAGCCCATGCTTAATGATCCATTTTTCCATATGACCCATTGAGTTTAAGGCAGCTCATCCCATTCCCCACTAATTTCCCAGTAACTTATTCTCATATTTCTATCAACCCCCTTCAGGTTCTACCATCCACCTACACACTGGTGGCCAATCAACATACTCATTTTTAGGATGTGGGAGAAACCAGGGCAGCCAGGGCAACTCTTGCAGTCATAGATGGGATGTTTCAACTCCATACCACCTAGACTGGAGGTCAGGATTAAACTCAGGTCCGTGGGGGAGTGCCACCACCCATTGTACCACTGGACTGTCCACCTCTGGTATTCAAAGTTCCTTCTGGCCTCAAGAAGTTGTACAAAAGTAGTCTGTACAAAACTGACTCCAGGGAAAGGTGTCCCTTTAATGGCCAGTAACATTTATGCTTGCTTAGGCCCCAAATATCTTGGACAAACAGCTCATTGGCACCACAAGTAACACATAACTCTATTTCCTTCTCATCTTAGAAACATGATAATCATTTGAAATTATGTTTATTATCCTAAGTTTCCCCCTTTCTCTCCAACTCCTGATGAAGGATCTTAACCCATAACATCAGCTCTGTATTCCTCTCTGTAGGTGCTGCCTGACCTGCCGAGTTTATCCAGCATTTTGTGCATGTTACTCTGGATTTCCAGCATCTGCAGAATCCCTTCTGGTTTATTGTTAGCTTCCTAACTTCTTTGGATTCTTCAGCCTATACAGCAGGGTGAGATCCCATAAAATATGGTCCATTACAGCAGCTAATATCCATGCAGTGGTCCCTGCTCTGGGGTGTGCAATCCTCTCGGGGTGGGGGTATATCAAGGGCGTTATCAGAGGTTATGAGTGGACAATAAGGGTACCCCAAAAGGAAGTAAACTCCAATACAGTACACCAGCTTCCCCAACTATGGGACTGCTGGGAGTCACCAGTCATGACTAATACAAAGAGGCATAATTTTAAGGTGATCAGAGGAAAACATAGAAGGGATGTCAAAGCTGTTTTTTTTTACACACAGGAGGTAATCAGAGTGTGGTATGCCCTGCCAAGGATACTGGTAGAGGCAGATACATTAGGAAACTCGTATTTAAGGACATGGATAGCGTAAGGGGCTATTCAGAGGGAAAGGTTAGATTGCTCTTAGAGTAGGTTAAAAGGTCAGCACAACATTGTGGGTCAAAGGTCCTGTACTGTGCTGTCTGGTTCTCCACTCTGTGCTTGAATTCCAATTCCTTAACTGAAGCTGTCATCACACGTTGTTGAAGTAAGGGTGGGGAGGCATATTTGGCATATTTTACCCAGTGGAACACTACAATCACTTGGGACTTTCATTCAAAAAAGTTAGGAACCATTGCTGTAATGTGTCAAACCTATATATTTCATAAGTTTGTAAACATAACTCTCTGGTTTTTGAGAGCACAGCCACATACTCTTGCCCGGGTTTGTGCATTTTTGGACAGTAAACCATGATTACTTTGCTCTATTTGTAATTGTCCTTCCATCCATCCTCTTTGATCATTTATAGTATGTAAGCAAAGCGACGAAGTACTCGCCAATCCCAACCACACTTGAAAAGATGAAGATGAGCTGTCCTCTGTTACGAATGGTAACAACTCAAAGCCAATAGGTTTATATTTAATAAAACCTGCCAAGTTATCAGTAACTGCTAAGTGTTCATGGTTTGTGAATGAGTTCCCTCCTCTTCTGTACACTTGCACATACAATGGGTTATGACCTCCTTGTTCTAACCAGTTATCTTGGTTACATTAGCATGGCCCTGAAAGGTTTAGTGTGATATCCCTTACAGAAGTTATCCATTGAATCATCAATAATCCTCGAAGTAGCATACTTTTATTGTAAGTTTATGTTTTACACTGTACAACAACATATTTCACATCACCTAAGACAGTGATAATAAATCTGATTCTGATTGTGCTTCAGTTTGATAAAGGGTTGGGAAAAGAGTTGTTCAGATCCTTTTGTTTAACCAACTTCCCTTCATGAATTAATTGGATAGCTAAGCAATAAGGTAGTCAAGCACATTCAGAACTGGCCTGGGGAGTTAAGGGATGTTTGGGCTCTTTGCTGCCTCCCTGGGATCAAGCCGAAAAGCTGGAGACACAGAGCTGCAAATGGGAGAAGACAACAGCAGGGAACCTTGAATTCTCTGAGCTGGATTCAATAGTAGCCTTGACCATCCTTACTTTGATCAGCTCTAGAAGATGATCAAGCAGTCAGATGCCAAGAGTGTAGCCCTGCTGTTCGATAGCCACCATGTTGACTCTTTGTGCAGGTACCCTCTGGGAGTGTGGTACCAGCTGCCAGCAGAAGTGGTGTATGCCGGTTCAAATGCATGGATGGAGGGGATATGGAGGACTGTGGTCCAGGTGCAGGTCAATGGGGCTAGGCAGAATAACAGTTCAGTATGGACTAGATGGGCCGAAGGGCCTGTGTTGGTGCCGTAGGAAGTTCTAGGATTTAAACAATGAAAGGACAGCAAAATATACTTCCAAGGAAGAATGCAATACAGCTTGGAGGGCAGGCAATTGATGGTTAAGTCATCGAACTGACGCCTTTGTCACTCGTTGTTATGGAGGTTGTGGGTCTGGTGTTGTCTGGGTGGCCTAAGTAAGCCACTGTATGCATTTTGCAGGTGGTACACAGTGGACATGGTGTGCCAGGAGCAGACAGAGCAAATGTCTAGGATGGCAAATGAAGAAACAATCAAACCGAGTGTCACTCAAAAAGGTTGCCTTGTTCTGCATGATATTGGGATTCCTGTGTACAGTTGGAGCTGCACTCGTCCCGGTTTGTACAGATAACACCTGAGTTATGCCTTGTTGCTGGTGCAAATGTTTTGATAAGGAATCACTTACCATGGTATATCCTCCCTGAGACTTACTCTTTTAACCTCAGTATTTGACTAATCAGTGACATTTTGCCCCTCACCCCCAGAACGTTAATGGTGGGGTTTCAGCAAAGGTAATACTGTCGAATGTCAAGCATAACATGTGGGAGGTGGTCATTGTTTGGTGTTCTGTTAATGTTGCCAGCTATCAGCTCATATCTGAATGGACTTCCTGCACATAGTCATTAATCGCTTTGTTATCCGGAGAGCTGTAAAAGGAATTGGACATTGGGCATTCATCATTAAACACCTCTACTTCGAAACACAATTTGGTGTCTGTAGTAACGTCATGGGTTTGAGATCATTGGCTTCCAGCAATGTCTGACATCTTATTTCATGCTAAGTATAATTTGGAGTTGTCACTCTGATTGCCAGTGGTTTCAGCTTTGCCGGGGTTTCAAGGTGCTTCACTCGGACAGTTTAGCCTGGCTCATAGGCAGTCAATCTCACCTCACCCCTGGAATTCAGGTTTTCTTGCTAATGTTTGCTGTAATGAGGTCTAGACTGACCGAGCCCAAACACAGTGTCAGGGAGCAGGTTATAGGTAAGTGCTGCTTAACAGCACCATCAGTGACACTTTCCAATACATTGCTGATGATTGATAGGAGACTAATGGTGCATTAATTAGTCGGATTGGATTTGTCCTACTTTTTTGTGGCAAGCATAGATGTGGGCAATTTTCCAAATTGTCAGGGAGCTGCGAGCGCTGTAGCTGTACTGGAACCGATTGGCTTAAGGTGCAGCTAGTTCTACAGTCTGCAGCTGGACTGATGTTTGGTCCCAGAGCCAATGCACACAGCCATTCCCTCATAGCATGTGGATGGAAGTCTGGCAGCTGTAACAAAGAGTCAGAATCAGGTTTATTATCCCTGACATATACCAGGTTGCTTTATGGCAGGAGTGTAGTGCAATATATTTAAAAAACTGTAAATTACAATAGGAATTATACAGTATATACAACAGATTCTGGTTAATTAGAGCAGCCACTTATTTGACACAAATCTTAAAGAACAAAAACTAATCAGGAAAATAGCTGGGATTCCCTTTGTATGTTGGGGACACTATGCCACTTAATTGGGACAGAATGATTGTTGCAAACTGTTTCTAACTAGCTAATCACGTGCACTTGTTTGGACGTTAGACAGTACACCTTATGTAAAGCAAATGTAAATCAGTTGCCTGTGTTTGTGTTCAAAAAGTAGTGATTTTTGCCATTCATAGTTGGCAAGCAATAAGCAGTGACAATTCAGAACTGTTTTCCTCACCGCAGCAAGAATTTGAAGGTATTAACAATCATCTTGAATGTTACAATGAAAATGAAGATTTGGAGGATGCAGTCACAAAAAGCATTGTATGAAGGCAGTCCATTTTCTACTCTAGGTGTCTGTGCTGATTTTGTTCATTTACAGTCAATCAAAAGAACACGGCAGCGAACACTGGATGAATTCCTCCATCGGTAACTATTAGGAACTAATACACAATTTTGTAGAACTGTAGTAGTATTGGTCGTGCTCTGATTTGTTCCGTATTATGAATAAACTCTTCTCAGGCTTCCAGCTGGGTACAGGTGTCGATTTTAACCGATGTTTTGATGACAAACTCTGCTATCTTCATCAGGGATGATGCCTAGGCATATCTAGTCCAGAGGCATTTATACCCCTGGCATCCATCCCTCCCGATTGGTTAGACTTCATCCAATCAGGGTTTTCCCTGCCCCACCTTGTTTACAATCAAATTCCAGTCCTTACTTAGAGTGAGACCGTTGTCTTTGTTAAAATTCTTTTCCTCTAGTTTTATTTCAAAAGCACTAGATCCTTTTTCAGTTCTGCATTACATTTAAATACATAATTTATTACTCAGTTAAAAATATAGATTGACTTTTTAAAATATTTTTGACCATTTCCATGCATATGTGTGAGGTAGTGTTCACTGATTGGTTTAATGTCCGTTCGGAGAGCTGATAGTGGAGGGCAAGCAGCTGCTCCTAAAACGTTGAGTGTGTGTCTTCGGGCTCCTGTACCTCCTCTCTGATGGTAGCAATGAGAAGAGGGCATGTCCTGGGTGATGGGGGTCCTTAATGATGAATGCTGCCTATTTGAGAGATTGCCTTTTGAAGATGTCCTCATTGCTAGGAAGGCTAGTGCCCATGGAGGAGCTGGCTGAGTTTGCAGCCCACTGCAGCATTTTCCGAACCTTTTCAGTGGCCCCTGAATACCAGATGGTGATACAGGCAGTTCGAAAACTTTCCATGGTACATGTATGGAAACTTGCAGGAGTCTTTTAAGACATGCCAAATATCCTCAAACTCCTAATGAAATATAGCTGTTGACATGCCTTCTTCATAATTGCATCAATATGTTGGGCCCAGGATAGATCTGCAGAGATGTTGGCAGTCAGGAACTTGAAGCTGCTCATCCTTTCCACTGTTGATCCCTCGATGAGGACTGATGTGTGTTTCTTCAACTCCCCCTTCCTGAAGAACACAATCAAACCCTTGGTCTTACTGATGTTGAGTGAAGGGTTGTCATTGAAACACAACTCAACCAGCTGATCTACCTTACTCCTGTCTGCCTCCTTGTCACTTTCCGAGATTCTGCCAAATTCATCGCAAATTTTTAGATGGCACTTGAGCTGTTCCTAGCCACAGAGTCTGGGTGCAGAGAGAGTGGAGCAGTGAATTAAGAGCACATCCTTTAGGTGTGCTGGGTGCTGTCAGCGAGGGGGAGATGTTTTGTCTGATCCGCACTGACTGTGGTCTGTAGAGCGAGGTACAGAAGCCCAGGTTTTGGAGTTTGCAGATTAGTACTGAGGGTATGATGCTGTTGAATGCTCAGCTATGACCAATAAACAGAAGCCTGACGTAGGTTTTGCTGTTGTCTTTACATGGTGGTCAAGGCCATGTAGAGAGCCAGTGAGATGACAGCTGCCGTAGATCTTAGTTTTGTTGTTTTGTATGGCACTCACACTTCTAATTGAAGTGCACTTGAGAGGGGCAGACGCGAGTCTGTCTGTTCGGGAGCCGGGGTTGGATCGATCTTCATCTGGCATCCTGTACACGGCCATTCCAACATGGGTGGCCCTGCGTTGGCATTGCCTGATGAAGTCCTTGAAGCACGTCAGCCTCCATACAGCGTCAGCGTTGTAGACCTACTGTGGTGGTAAGCAAATTGCAATGGGTCCAGGTCCTTGCATAGGCAGGAATTAATTCAGGGCAAAAGCAGGAGGCAGTTAATACAAACACAAAATAATCTGCAGATGCTGTGATCAAAGCAACACTTTCAGTACGCTGGATGAACTCAGCAGGTCGGGCAGCATCAGGTAGAAATGATGAGTCAACGTTCTAGCTCGAAACGTCGAATCATTGTTTCTAACTGATGCTGCCCGACCCGCTGAGTTCATCCAGCGTACGAAGAGGCAGTTAATTTTCTCTACTTGGGCACTGATATGATTGTTGCCCTTCTGAAACTGGATGAAACCTCCATCCGCAGCAGTGAGAGATTGAACATTCCTGCCAGTTGGTTGGCACAGGTTTTCAGTGCCCTACCAGGTACACCATCAGGGCATGATGCCTTGCGAGGATTGATCCTCTTGACAGATGTTCCGACATTGGCCTCCGAGACAGAAATCACAGGATTGCCAGATGCTGCAGGGATTCACACAGGTGTAGTTTCATTCTCCTTTTCAAAGCGTGCATAAAAAGCATTCAGCTCATTCTGGAGTGAAGCTTCACAGCCACTTATGATGCTAGCTTTCACCTTGTAGCAAGCCTGGTATTATTCCAGATATAGTTGTCTCCCTGAATTAGGTTGCTGTGCTAGCTTGACAGTAATGGCAGTATGAGGGATCTGTGTGCAGTCAAGCAGGTACAGGATCTGCTGTAGTACAGTTCTTGTGTTGCCTGGAGGACTGTGCAGTGTTCATCCCCAAAAGTACTGCCATAGTCGGTTGTATTGGATTGGTGAGGACATGATCAAGTGAGTTTATCACTCACATTAGTTCCACCAGCACTGCCTGTAGATCTAATCTTCCAGCTGTCTCTTCAGGATGCTTTCAGCTTGGTCAGTGGTAGAAGTACCAACCCCCTCTTGGTATGAACATTGAAGTCCCCACCCAGAGTGCATTCTGTGCTTTTGTTAATTTAGATATTTCTTCCAGAACATTGAGGAGCCCTGATTTGTCACTAAGCGAGGACATTAGGTAACAATCTGGAGAAGGTTTCCTTGCCCATGGTGTTATGAGATCTGCATACCCTCCATGCTGTATACCTCTTGGTAGGCCTGTCATGACCGTACAACACGCCAAGGTACAGTGGTGGAGGAGCTCATGACATTGGCTGAAGGAAAGGGATTCAGTAAGCATGACTTTCTCAGGTTGTCGCCTAATTTGTGAAGATTTGCAATGACAACAGAATTGAACACAGTGCATAGAACATAAGACATTACAGCACAGTACAGATCCTTCAGCCCACAATGTTGTGCCAGCCTTTTAACTTACTCTAAGATCTAACCCTACATAGCCCTCCATTTCTCTATCACCCACGTGACTATCTAAGAGTTTTAAATGAATCTGCCTCTACTACCATCCCTGGCAGGGGTTACATGCACCCAGCACTCTCTGTGAAAAGAACTTACCTCTGATATCCCCCCTATACTTTCCTTCAATCACTCCAGACTCATTTTACCCCTCCCTAGTGTGGACCTGTGTCTGAGAGGAGCTAGTTTTTGCAGATTCAGCAGAAGATCTTTAAGAACGGTCTACATCTTTGCCTGCAGAGCTTGGCAGCTTGTAACTACCATGAAAAGTACCAAACATCTGTAGAGTTGTAGATTCAGCAAGAGGCGAATCAACAGTTAACCTGTGAGTGACTGATGATCCCTCTTAATTAGGACTGGTGGTGGGGTCCATCCTGTAGCTTCACAGACAGTCAGTCATTGCTGGTGCAGTGGGCCCAATCTGACAAGCCTAGAGTCAAATAATCCAAGCACCTGCATTGGCCTGACTGTCTACCTGCTCTGGCAGGCATTCAGTGCAGTCACAAATCTGTCCTACGTGGCATTACATTTGTACATACACTGCACATATCTCAAGGCTCTAGTTAAACCTGGTATGGAATCACTGATGCCCAGGAATGTAAAAGTCTACAAAAAAGTGCTGGATACAGCCCAGTCCATCACAAGCAAAGCCCTCCCCATCATTGAGCACATCAACAAGGAAAGCTGCCACCTTCAAGGACCCCCACTATCCAGATCAGGCCTTCTTCTCACGACTGCTCTTGGGAAGGAGGTACAGGAACCTTAAGTCCCACACCAGCAGGTTCAGGACCAGTTATTACCCTTCAGTCATCAGGCTCCTGAAGCAGCATGGGGAACTTCTCTCATCTCAACACTGAACTGATTCCACAACCTACAGACTCACTTCCAAGGGCTCTCCAACTCTTGGCCTCAGGGTATTTATTTACTTTTTTATTAGCGCAATCTGTCTCCCTTTGCACATGGTTATTTGTCAGTCATTATTTAAATATAGTCTTTATAGAAACTCTATTTATTTACTTTTCTGAAAACACCCGTAAGAAAATCAATCACAAGTTAGTATATGATGATATATACTGTACGTATTTTGATAATAAATTTACTTTGAAGTTTGAACTTTGAAAGCGGATTACTTTCAGGTTAGTTACAACCACAGAAATGTACAATCAGTGCCTACAGTTCAGGAATTATCAATGATCCTTCCATTGATAGCAACTCATAAGAACACTATTACAAGATAACAGGAGATTGTTAGGATATCAGAGACAGTTTTTGCTACCTAGACAAGTGTCCAGAGAACTTGAAGAACCCCCAACCCCCACCACCCCCCTCCACCCACCATACTGCCACAGAGGACAGGCCCAAGCTTTCACTGGAGTTACAGATCAGCAAACACGTGAAGCAATAATTGCTCAAGCAAAGTCTCCAACTTCATCACCACCTGCTTTATACTGGGTGATTTTGCCACCCGGAGGAATGAGTTTCCAACAGGATCTGTATCAAATCCATGAGGCCTGCAGGAAGAACGGGAAAATGAGGTGTGCATTGCGCAGGCTCTGAACTCTCTGACTAAGAACTATTTGACATAATGATGTCCTGTCACTGACAATTCTCTGCACATAATTCCCTTCAATGATTCCACTTTTCTATTACTCATGCTTTTCATTCAGACCTCTCTCAACTCTTAGAATCTTTCTTCATGTTACCCATGTGCACTTTACCTTTCCTCACTATTTAAATGTTTATGTACATGTTTTTCTCCTACATAATCAATTATATTCAACATCCCTTGCACTTGTTATCCATCACCATATAATTCTAGTAGATAGAAATCTTGTACATTTCCCCCCAATTACGTAGAACCATAAACGTCTAGTAAATGTACTTTTGTATTATACAGTATTGTCATAAGAAAAGACTTCCTTAATATCCAATGAACTCTTGTTTATCCAATATTTATGCATCCATAATTCCCATGCAGCCAGCAAAATATTCTAAGACGAGACCATAGGACTATAAAACCATAAGATATAGGATCAGAATTAGGCCACTTGGCTCATCGAGTCTGCTCTGCCATTTCACATTACTGATCCAATTTTCCCCTCAGCCTCAACCTCCTGCCTTCTCTCTGTATCCCTTCATGCCCTGACCAATCAAGAATCTATCAACCTCGGCCTTAAATATCTATAAAGACTTGGCCTCTGCAGTTGGCTGTGGCAAATAATTCCACAGATTCACCACTCTCTGGCTAAATAAATTCCTTCTCATCTCCATTCTAAAAGGACGCCCCTCTCTTCTGAGGCTGTGTCCTCCAGTCTTAGACTCTCCCACGACAGGAAACATCCTCTCTGATCCACTCTATCAAGCCCTTTCACCATTCGATAGTTTTCAGTGAGGTCACCCTTCATTCTTCTGAATTCCATTGAATACAGGCCAAGAGCCATCAAACACTCTTCCTATGACAAGCCATTCATTCCTGGAATCATCTTCATGAACTTCCTTTGAACTCTCTTCAGTGTCAGCAGATCCTTTCTAAGCTAATAATGCAATTCATTTTGTCTTTATAAAAATAGGCACATTAAGTTTTATGCAAAACAAGTGTAAAAAAATATTTTTAGTTTATTTATGTTTACACATTAGGGTAGTGAAGTTCAAGGATGATTAGCAGCATCCTCTTTGTAGATTTGGTACTTTATATGATGGTAAATACAGTCATTTACAGGATGTATTTTGGCTGTATTTTACATTAATACTGTTTAGCCCTAAAATACAGAAATACGATGTAAAACACGGTCATTTAAAAGGCTATGCAGATAACGTGTAGGCTGGCAATTTATTAAAACATTGTGCATAGAATGCTAGTGTGTGGCGCTTTGTTGAGGAATTTCCATGCAAGTGGTATTCTCCAATCATCATGAACTTATGTAATGATTTTATTTGTTGAGATGCAACTGGATTCTAATTATTGTCCATTTTGTTGACCCAGTAGGTAGATCTGAAGCCTTACCAAAGCTTTCCATTTCCTCTTTTCCCATCTCCTTTTCTCTACCTTACCTATGAGGACGTCCACCTTGCCAAGTTCTCTGAAGTTCTTATTCCATTTAAAACAGAGATGCAGAGAAATTTCGTTAGCCAGAGGATGGTGAATTTGTGGCGTTTGTTACCACGTGCAGCTGTGGAGGCCAGGTTGTTGGGTGTATTTAAGGCAGAGGTTGATTGGATACGGAGAGAAGGCCAGGGAGTGCAGCTGAGGAGGGGAAAAAAAGATCAGCCACGAATGAATGGCAGAGCAGACTTAATGGACCAAATGGCCTAATTCTGCTCCTATGTCTTAAGGTTTTATGGAGATGGCTGCATCTGGTGAAGTAATATGTAGAATATTGGCATCAAAATCCCATGGTTCATAATAACCTGCCCATGTAAAGCAAGACTCCATCACAGGGAGAAACTTGTACATGATCTGACTTCAGGTGAAACTGTTCAAGAAATAGGTGGTGGCAAATTTCATTATAATTTACTGTCACTTTCACAAAGTTGAAATATCACATTTATAATCTGATTTCACAACTGGCACTTTATCCAGAGTTTCTGGCACTGCACTGAGTGATCTTCTTTGTTCAACCTTTGACCCTGATCTATTTATTTTTATGATGCTGTGACTGTGATGCTGACTCAATAACTGTTGCAAAAATGTTTTTGTTTTGCTTATGTATTGACGACATTTTAGACCATAAGACGTCGGAACAGATTTAGGCCATTTGGTAATGTCTTGCAATTTCATACTTACCTCGCTCAAGTGGATTGAAGCCACATCAAGATGTGTTCATGCGAGGCAGTGCGTGCTTCTTGCCAGGAAAAATGACTCCAAAGACTCGGAAAGTTTGCTGGAAGCCATGACAGCTTGTGGAAAAGAGCAGAGTCCCCAAGTTCATAAATGCTGTAGAATGGTTAATCGTCACGCACACATTAGAGATTTATTCCATCCCTCAACAACTGCAACTAGCCTCACACGTTGCTTTGTGTAATACACCCTCATTATTCACCTAACAATAATCTTCTTATCAATTACACCTCCTACCTAACATTTATGTATCTATCATACCTTCACTAAATGATTCACACCCTCATTTCATAGATTTCACACACTCCTGGCTGTTCAAGCACTTCACCCAGACAATTAGATATAGCAGCTAAATTAGACCATTCAGTCCATTGAGTTTACTTGGTCAAGACAAGCACACCGCCCAGACAAATTCCATCATGTTTGCTAACACACACCACCTTCTGTCCTGTTAGAAAAGCCATCTTACAGTCACATCAGATTGCCACGGTCAAGCCCTATCCTTAACCTCTGGTGGAGATAATGCTGGCACCTATGTACAACCTCCACAAGAAACTAACCCTCCATGTGAACCTGCTCCTATATTGTGTGAAGTTTTTCATTGGTTATATGTGTTCTTTCTTCTATTCACTATGAACACCCACAAGAAAATGAATCTTAGGCTGACACATATCAATTTACTTTGAACTTTGAACTTGCATTGAGAATTCTGCTGAACGATGAGAGAGGAAAGAATGGAGGCACTCACTCATCTGACACTCGGAGCCACCATCTGAGATACTGACCTGCAGCCAGAACTGAGCTCAACTGCTTAGCATCTGAGGAGCGTAGAGGGGCCTCTACTCAATGGACTTCAGAAAGATCAAGTGGAATCTCATTGAAATCTATCAGATACTGAAGGACCTGGATAGAGTGAACAGGGAGAGAATATTTCCATGAACTGGGGAGTTGAGGATATGAGAGCACAGCCTCAAAATAAAAGAAAGCCCTTTAAAACTGAGATAACAAGAAAATTCTTCAGCCAGATGGTGGTGAATCTGTGGAAACGGTCACAGAGGGCCATAAAGGCCAAGCCACTGGATGTATTTAGATTAGATTAGATTTAGATTATGAGGACACTCAGTCCTCTTTTATTGAAATTTAGTGATGCATGCATTAAGAAATGATGCAATTTGTTCCTCCAGAATTACATCACAGAAACACAAGACAAACCAATACTAAAAAAACTGACAAAAACCAGATAATTATAACATATAGTTACAACAGTGCAAAGCAATACCGTAAATTGATGAAGCACAGACCACGGGCACAGTAAAAAAAAAGTCTCAAAGTCTCTCGAAAGTCCCATCATCTCACACAGACGTTTGAAGGGAGAAATTCTCCCTGCCATGAGCTTCCAGTGCTGCAAACTTGCTGATGCAGCATCCTGGAAGCACCCGACCACAATCCAACTCTGAGTCTGTCTGAAAACTTCGAGCCTCCAACCAGCCTTCTGACACCAAGCACCGAGCACCATCTCTGCCGAGCGCTTTGACCCCAGCCCCGGCAACAGGCAATAGGCAAAGCCGAAGATTTGGGGCCTTCCCCTCCGGAGATTCTCAATCGCACAGCAGCAGCGGCAGCGAAGCAGGCATTTCAGAAGTTTCTCCACTTGTTCCTCCGTGCTTCTTCACGTCTGTCTCCATCAAATCAGGATTGTGCACTATTTATTTATTTAACAAATAAACAATATCTAGTTAACGAATACGATATCATTCAGAGCGGCCGTATTTAAGGCAAAGGCTGATAGTTTTTTGGTTGCTAGGAGAATTAAGGGTAATGGGGAGAAGATGGGGCAATGGGTCGAAAAGAATCACCCATGATTGATTGGCAGAGTGGACTCAATGGCCGGCATGGTCTAATTCTGCTACGCCGGTATATCTGATGGTCTTACAGTCTAATTCTGCTACGCCGGTGTATCTGATGGTCTTACAGTCTAATTCTGCTACGCCGGTATATCTGATGGTCTTACAGTCTAATTCTGCTACGCCGGTGTATCTGATGGTCTTACAGTCTAATTCGGCTACGCCTGTATATCTGATGGTCTTACAGTCTAATTCTGCTACGCCGGTGTATCTGATGGTCTTACAGTCTAATTCTGCTACGCCGGTATATCTGATGGTCTTACAGTCTAATTCTGCTACGCCGGTGTATCTGATGGTCTTACAGTCTAATTCTGCTACGCCGGTGTATCTGATGGTCTTACAGTCTAATTCTGCTACGCCGGTATATCTGATGGTCTTACAGTCTAATTCTGCTACGCCGGTGTATCTGATGGTCTTACAGTCTAATTCTGCTACGCCGGTGTATCTGATGGTCTTACAGTCTAATTCTGCTACGCCGGTGTATCTGATGGTCTTACAGTCTAATTCGGCTACGCCGGTATATCTGATGGTCTTACAGTCTAATTCTGCTACGCCGGTGTATCTGATGGTCTTACAGTCTAATTCTGCTACGCCGGTATATCTGATGGTCTTACAGTCTAATTCTGCTACGCCGGTGTATCTGATGGTCTTACAGTCTAATTCTGCTACGCCGGTGTATCTGATGGTCTTACAGTCTAATTCTGCTACGCCGGTATATCTCATGGTCTTACAGTCTAATTCTGCTACGCCGGTATATCTGATGGTCTTACAGTCTAATTCTGCTACGCCGGTATATCTGATGGTCTTACAGTCTAAGGGTGCCCAGGAGTCAGTACCCTTGAAGACTCTGAAGGCTTTGCTACAGAAGACTCAGTTGAGTACTTTGATGGGGCAATCCAGAGACAGGCATGTTTAGTCGGGTGCTTGAGGCATTAATAGATCTGCCTAATGGATGGGATGTGATATACAGAAGGATAGGGAGTCAAAATCTATCCTTGCACAGGACCTTGTGTGGACCCTACAACCCATTCTTTCCAGGATGAAGTTGGCTGCCAGCTCTGTTTCAATACCTGCAGCCCCAACCCATCACGTACATCTGATGCACAAGATTTCAATTTTTGCTGCCGTGCAAGGGGAAGCTCCCCAACATGTGCATGTTGCAGTGCAAGCTTGGCCTGATCAATACGGCAGAGGTTACCAACGTTGAAAGGGACTTCCAGCCTATCACTACACACCAGCAATCCATCTTTCCTTCAGCCACTCGAACCACTAAGGAAGCAGGCTGGAAGAGCAGAATGTAAATTAGCTGACCTCTCTTAGAACAGCAGATGATCTCATTTCTGTCACTCCCAGCCATCCCAAACTTCATGGCAGGCCCAATGCTGGACTATCTTGGTCAACACTTGCTCCAGGTAATCTTTCAGTGTTGGCTGAAGACCTCACTGTAAATGAGAGGTCTCTCCAGCAGCTTGGCTGTCACATCTCGCGCACTGTTGCAGAGGAACTGAGGGAGAGGCCAAGGATGTTAGGCACCAAAGCAATGCTCTAAGGCAGGGTGTCCCAACCTGGGGTCCATCGACCCCTCAGTTAATGGCAAAGCTCCATGGCATTAAAAAAAATTAGGAACCCCAGCTCTAAGGGAATTAATTGGAATCTGCATAGTTGCACCCTAAATTGGATGTTTAAGTTAGGCAGCATTGTGTCACAGATGGTAGAACTCTTGCTTCATGCTGATTGGTTCAGTCCTGACCTTGGGTGCTGGCTGTGTGGAGTCTGCCTGTGACAGTGTGAGTTTCCTCTGGGTACTCCAGTATACTCCCACATCACAAGATATGCAGGTTGGTCAGTACCTTTACCCCATTGCCATTGCTGTTACCTATCAGCCATCCCAGACTCCATGGCAACTCCGATGCTAGACTATCTGGTGGGAATGAAGGGAAACTAAGGACACTGGGATGAACATAGGATTCCTCTGATTGATTGGCTGATAGTCGACATGGATTGGATGGATTGAATGATCTGTTTCCATATTGTTTGATCAGCGATTCGATACATGGCTTGCAGTGATGGTTTGGCCAGGCAGTTTTCAGGAACCGAGGTCAAGTCACTTTGAAGATTAGAAAGAGAGTGACGATAACATAGAAACTGTAGCAGAACGAGGAATAATTGTTGATTAACTCAGGGGTATGGGCTTTCCTGGCAGAACCGGGTTTAACAAATGCTGCTACCAGCCTGTCAGGAGGTTAGAACAGACATTACATTGAAACTGCTGCCATGCTGTTAAACCTGGGAGACCAGAAGGCTGATCCCGTGACAAAGGAGAAGAGCAACCTCATTGCAGGATAGTGTGTGACTGCATTTCAGGTGGTAGTGAACTATATCAAAGGCTGTCCCTATTAATCCTTGCTGGTGCAGTCACCACATTGCCCAGCATTCCCTGGATTTGTCTACAGTATTATTCCCAGGTATATTACACTGATTCCCATTGTACAGACCACATAGTCACTCATCATCCCTGAATGTGCATAACCCTGCCTGCTCTTTCTTTTTAAGTTTTGGTAAATTAAAATTCTGCGACAGGAACCATGATCATTTACCAACAGTAAACGAAAGCCCAAATAAGAGAACATAAAAACAAAAGAAAATGTTGGGGATACTCAGCAGCTGGAAAGAGAAGCAGAGTTAGTTTCAGGCTCCAAACCCTTCATCGACCAGTAGAGTTGCTGCATCGCGGCTCGGTGACCCATGTGTCTGCTGTCGATGTGGAGTCTGCCCAATCTCCTTGTGACCATCTGAGTTCCCCCCCATATCTCAATTAGGTTTGGGTTGCTCGATGAAATGGTCATTGTAAGTCGTCCTTAATGTGTAAGAAATCTGTTGGGAATTACTGGGAATCTGGGGAAAGTCGGTTACAGGGGAAAATGAGAGAGAATTAACTCCATGGGCCGAATCGATTTTTTATAAGAAAATATGGTACTGACGCTTCGTTTCCCTTTGTTTTCAGCATCTGACTTTAACGTGGCGATCAATTAAAGGCAAGGTTCTGATCCACGTGGCAATGGTACCATTTTACAACCTTGGACCTCGCCCTGCTGGTGTTTCGGGGACCGGAGGACAGGCGGGTAGCCAGCACCCAAGGAATTGCGTTAGCTTTGGAAAGGCGGCGGCGCGCTTTGGCACGTACTGGGTGGGAAATGAGCTCTAAGACAGTTCTTATTTTGTCCCTGTCGGAAGACCAATCCTCAGGCGGAGCCTCGTTGCACAAATGGTATTCCGGCAATTATCGAAATAAATGTTATCCACTTTCATCAGAGAGTTCTCATTTTAACACGCCTTTCATCTTCGCTCTTCTACACAACGCACCGCTCGATGCACATCTCAAACCACTTCATAAATATTGCATTGATTTTTTTAATATAATGTTTAGTAAAACATAATCCTCCTAATGGATAACGGATGATCGGATATTCTAAACCACAGATGTTTGCTGCGGGAAAGACTGTTCTGGAGAGTGGATTAATCCAGATGTCAGGATTTTTGCCGCGAGAGAAATGGTCAGATAGGGATGTCTTTTTGAGGAAGGGCCAAAAAAACACAGGAATTTGACAGTCAGTTAGAAAAAGGCTGTTGCGGCGAGGAGGGGCTGGCATTGGATGTTATTTATAGATTTCAGTGGTGGCCAGGATGGTGAGGCGAGCGGGAGTAGCAAACCAGCAGTTCGGTTGCTCGTTTGGCTCTGGTACCCTGATTTGCACATCTCAGGTACTGTACACGCCCTAAAACCTGGAAAATGGAAGCAGCCGTTCCAGCAGAATTCACAGCTATCGTTGCGGCTCCTCGCACTGTTTCCTCGCTTGGGCGCACGGAGCGTTCGCGATCCAACAGCCCCAGCGCCGTGTTTGTGTGAATCTAACTGCGCTCGCTTCACTTCCCGGTCTCATCTGACTTTACAGTAGCCGCGTATTCCAGCCTGCCTTACGCTAAAACGTCATGGACTGTAACTTAACAGCTCCGACCAGCATTCTAAATGCCGGCGATTTTCTGGTTAAAATCCATTCAACAGCGATGCATTAAGGGCGTGATCAATTGAAAGTGCTCACCATAATTCCTAGCCCCCCCCCCCCACAAAGGCGGGTAGATAGATCATAATCCTATTTAAATTCATGTTCAATGAGCATGCTGTGTGCGTGTGTGTTCAGAAGTAAGAGTCTTCCACATATGAATTTCAGCTCCATGTTGCATTAAATATGTAAACTCCGTTTGTGCTCCGAGCTCAGATTTCCCAGTGCAAATATTGACTTCAGTCGCCTTGACACACCCACTTCCCGCAAACGCCAGAGTCTGAGGAGGGCACCCGCGATTGCACCCTTTTCTGGCACGCCTTGTAATGAGGAGATCCACTTCAGCGCCCCTACCCCACCCAACACCACACCTCCACCCTCAGCCGCTGCTTAAGGTGCAGTGAGCAGCGGCGGCGCCGGGTGTTGGTGGCTTGGCGCAGGCTCAGTGTGTTTTTGACGTCAGTGTGGAGCGGGGCTGGCGCACTCTCTGGCACTCTCTTCCCATTGTCAGCAGCCGAACGATGCGATCGGGCTGAAACGTTGCCGCCGCCCAGCAGATATCACCGAGCAGTAATCCAGTGACAGTCCCTTCCGGCCGAAGCCCCTGTTCTCTCTCTCTCCTCCCCTCCCCATCTGAAGACCACTGTCTTGATTGTGCAAATCTGCAAAGAGAGAGAGAGAGAGAGACAGCGAGAAAAGGGGAAAAAAACAACCCCCACCAGCCTTTCTAGGATATTCCTGTATCTGTGCACCGGCAAGGAACGGAGTGAGCCCGGCCCCATCTCTCCTCCGGCTTTGGATGTGCGATTAAAGACCAGGCGTTTCGCAAAGAGAGGGTTCAGTTCGAGTGAGTGAGTGAGTGAGGAGGAGGAGGAGAGAGAGAGAGAGAGAGAGAGAGAGAGAGAGAGAGGCCAGAGCTGTGCTACTTTCCACACACTAACCATGGGATGTACAATGAGCGCCGAGGAGAGGGCAGCCATGGAGCGGAGCAAAGCCATCGAGAAAACCATAAAAGAGGATGGCCTCAGCGCCGCCAAGGATGTCAAGCTGCTGCTTCTCGGTAAGACCGAAGGGCCTCCCTCCACCTCCTTACCCTTCCTCCCTCCCTCACCGACTACAGGCTGGTGGCCTCCTCCTCTCCCCTCGCTCTAATCTCCCTTTATCTCCTTACATTTACTAACGCATCTTCCACCCCATGGTTCCCCGTGCCCACTTTCTCTCATCGCTATCTCCGTTTTCCAACAGGGGCGGGCGAATCGGGGAAAAGCACCATCGTAAAGCAAATGAAGTAAGTGGCTTCTATTTTTTTGGGGGTGGGGGAAGATAATTCGCTTTATCATCTGGTATGGATTGCAACATCGCGGATACATCCCCCTCGCCTTATGTTGACGCCTTAATATTGAGTCGATACTGTATCTTGAGGTTAGATGTATATGAATGATAGACCGCCATATTTATGGTGTTGTTACCTCAGTCTCCCGTCTCCAATATATTGAAGGCTTCGGTGGACGAGCCGTGACTTTTCCCAGCATGTGGACTTAGGTGGTTGGAGGGTCCAGTGATATATTGATTTATTTATTGCTGAGGATGGCCTCTTTATTTTTGTTGAAAATCCCCATTTCTTTGGGCAAGGGTGTGGATCCGGTGCACTGAAGTAGTAGCTGGATCTGCTTCTGTGAATGTACGAGTATGCATCAGGACACAGATTGGGCTTCGGAGGAGGGGCCATGGAAAGTAAATCGTTCGCCGCTACCAATCAATCTATTATAGCCACCAAGCTATCACCCCAGTCTTTCTGTCACCCTTCGGTGTATAACACTGACTGCGAGGCCAGCTTTCTCAAAAATGTCTACAGTCGATGCGAAATTAACCCGACAGACGGTAACCTGAACATTTGCCATTTTCAAGGCTTTTAACCTAGATTTTGCCTTTACGATTCATTATGTTAATTAATCAGCCGGGATTCACAGATCCCGATTCACAGTATTAATAAACAGGTGGAATTAGTGGAATTTCTGAGCAGCTTGGTCCTACCCTATTTCGTACAGTCCCTTGAATCCTAATTTCTTCAGACAATATGGGATAATGACGCTTTGGGGGCGGGGGAGAGATTTAATAAAAGAATGTACTGAACGTTTTAACCTACATCTATGTTTGCTATATAAAAACGAACTGGGTCTGCCTATTATGTGTGTGGCTGCCACTGGTTTGTGTACCAGGGATGTGAATGTCAAAGCACACAAATCACTCAAAGACAGCGAGCGGTCAGGTACGGAAAGCAATCCAAGGCTAATGGAATGTTAGCGGTCATCTCATGGGGCTTGCAATACAAAAGTAATCAGCTCTGCTTCATTTACCCAGAGTCTTGGATGGACCACATCCTGAATGTTATGATTAGATCCGGCCACTCCATCCCAAAAATAGTACCGTTTGTTACCTTAGACACGGCACAGATTCGCTAGAATAACATTGAGGCTTAAATTATGCGTTTATTGGGCTTGGCTTTATGTTCCCTTGAGTTAAGAATGTTAATAGCAATTGGTAAAGGCATGTGAGATTTTTTTTTAAAGAAAGATGATTTCATAGCCATGTCCTCCCCACCACCATCTAAGGTGGTTCCTCTTGTGAAGTTAATGGGAACAGAAGACAGATCTTGGAAAATTTCATCTTGGTATTCCAGTGTTTAAATCATAAAGAACAATCCCCCCTCCCCCCCCCCCCCACACACACAGCGGTTTTAGTAATCAGGGCATTCCTTAAAATTGTTGTGGTTGCTGAGACAATTGAAATGTTCATGACCACAGTAGATAGCTCTTCATAATTAAGGATGTCAAGAAATATCTCGCTGTTGACTGTATGGAGATGATTATGTATAAACTAATTGAACGTCAGAACGGGTTTAAAGGTTGAATGCGTCTATACTGTATTCCTTTTTGTGACAAATGTCTGTATTTTTCTTTGTATGTCAACGTGGATACTGGGTTCATGTCTGGGTACTGCAGAGTGAGTCTTGCCTGCTTGTTCATCATATAGCTCGAAAAGGGAGATGCTGCAACTTGGACCCTTGTCTGTGCTGCTACTTAAATTGGTTTAGTTTTTGTACTGTTATGTATTGGCTTGCTACAAACTAGAGTCGATGGGGAATAGCTAAGGTCGTTTCTTTATCCCTATTGGTTCTATTTGTGCATATTGCCCGCTGAATAGAACTGCCATTGTAGTGCTGTAGGCTTACACCTTGCTTCAACTGATCCCAAAGTCCTCACTCACACCTTTGTTAACTTCTAACACCGAACATCGATCAATCTGCCCTTTGCATCTAAAGTAGTATTCAGTCGTCCCTGTGTTTTGTGTTTTCGATTACACTCCCGCCAACCTCCATCACTCTCTTCCCCCTCGCCACCCCCAGCCACCTATCCAGTTAAGATTTCATCCTTGTATTCTCTCCATGGCCCCGTCCTACCTTACATTCCGCGTCCTGCAAGCCACAGACCACGTGCGTATCCGACTCTAACTCGTTCAACACCCCCGATTGTCTTTAATCAACCACTAGCCACTTCTAGCCACCAATCTTAAAATCTTGAGTTCCATCCACCCTTAATTCCATTATTTCTCCACTGCTATTCTGTAAAAAGCTCTCCCCACAAACACGCATTTGTTTCCTTGTCCAGCATCTCATGCCGTGCCCATTTTGAGACGTTGTATCCCGTTTTCCGCGGGTTGGATTGGGCTACTGCTTTGATGATATGATTGCATATTATGATTTGTTTGGGTTCGTGGCCTTTTGTGTTGGGCTATCAGTGTATGCGCGCTGTCAGGGATCTGAGCGCCCAGGCGCAGGGGATGTGGGAACTGGCTGTGCGTTTTAGCGCGGCCCAGTCCCGCATGAGGGCCGTGCTTTATTCTGATCTGTGCTCTCTGTGCGGCTGGTGTTAACGTTGACAACCCCTTCCAAGTCACTCTGATCCAGGAGCTTGATCCAGGACCTGGGGTGGTGGCGGGGGGGGGGGGAGGAGGGGCAGATACAGGGCCGGGAGCCAGACCAGTACCGGTTTAAAACTGGGATGAGGCCTGCCGGACCCCGGAGAACGAGACCCGTTGTGAGCGAAAGGGCACCGGTGGCGGCCGAGCGCCTTTCAGCCGCTTTCCTTGGTGGACAGCGCCCGGAAAGAGACACCGAACAACTTCGGCAGCGCTCGGGCGAAGTCGGCGCCCCTGAGGGAGGAGAGAAGGGCGGGGCTGAGCGCCAGAGAAGCGGGCGGTGCTGCCCGAATTCGGGTGGGTGGACGGAGTGTCTGGGGCGAGAGAACCATTCCCGTTGCCCTCACAGTAGAATCTATCCCTGTCTCCGCGCCCACAAACAGTGTAAACACACGGGGAGAATCTGAAATTTGCATTTCTTCTTGGCGCCCCGTTGAATGAGAGAATGCTGCACCATTTGGGAATGAAGCACCACTTACCTTCAGAGAACGGGTGCCGGGGAAAGTGCACAACCCACCCAGCCGCTGCTAAGACTGGCTTCAGCGCTGGAATAAGCATTTATGAAGCTGAAATTAATTTTACCCTCCGTCGCGTTCGTGGAATCCGACCGTAATCATCTCAGCGAGGGCAAAATGGAATAAAGCTGATTTTTAATATTTTATACATTATTTATTTACTTAGCGGTACCGCGTGGAGTTTGCCCTTCGAGCCCCCCCCCCCCCCCGGCATTCCCACCACCCCGATTAGCCCTAACCTAAGCACGGGACAGTTTACAATGACTACCTACCCAGTACGTCTTTGAACTGTGCGAGGAAATCGGAGCCTAGTTTTGGGTGTCTGGGTTCTTACCACGCTAGGAATATGGGTTTGTTGGATTATGCAGTATGTCCCGCTGTAGCTTTCTCGGTTATCCCACCTTGTCTCCCCCCACCACCCCCGTGACTTTAGTTGATTTTGGATTACGTGATTCAATGAAGTCGAAACTCATCAATATGTTAAGGAAATTATTGTGATATGTTAACCATTTTTACTGATGGATCAAAAGATAATATAACTGAGAATATTGGTGTGGCTGTTTTTGTGCCTGAATTACAGGTAACAATAAATAAATACCTCACTAACCATTTATCAGTGTATACTGCAGAGTTGGCTGCCATCATGTTGGGCTTACAGTGGCTGGAGGAAATCTGTCCTTGCAAAGCTGTAATTTGTTCAGATTCTTTTTCGGTTTTGACTAAGCTTAAAACAGGTCATTCTAGCAGGAGGTCAGATTTACTGCTGGAAGCTCTTCAAACTTTATTTCATATTCAAAGTATTGGTTTACAATACGTGTCCTTTTCTTATGGGTGCCAGCACACAGAGGTGTTGAGGGGAATGAGCAGGTTGATTATTTGCTGAAAAAGCTGTTAAAATTTCAACTGCGGATATAGACCTTCGACTTAGTAAGAGGCAAGGGGATTGGTGGGGCTAAGAATTAGGGGGCAATGGCAAGACTTGTGGGATAACAGTCAGAAGAGAGACATAAAACTGTTGGCTTGATGAGAGAAGGGGGTAAAACAAAGGAAGAAATATATTGACTCAGCTTAGAATTGGGCATACTATGCTTAATTATTCCTTTTATCACGTTGGAAAACCACTCTGAAGTGTATAGATTTTGTCATCATTATGAAACAGCTGAACACATTCAATTGCAATGTGAAGCATATAAGGTTGAAAGAACTCAAATGCAGGTTTCACTATTATCTTTGAGGGTTGATAGTTTTCATTTAAAAACTTTATTAAGTTATGAAAGTGACTTTAATTCACATTATTGTCTTTCATTATTTACAATCCATAGGACTTTTTGGAATAATTTAGTTTTCATTTGATAAAGAACTGGTCAGAGTTTTATTTCCCAGCTCTACATCACACTCCAGTCCAGTTGGTAGCAGTAATGCACCTTTAAGTTGGACTCCCACCCGCCGGTAAAGTTCAGAAGAAGGAAACTGGAGCACCAGGGGAAACCCACACATTCGATGGGTTGCCATGGGAATGGTTCTTGCTCTGGGATTTCAGACCAGCGCCCCTGAGACCCTGTGTACCCACTGGAATTGAACTCCGAACTCCAGCGCACCCTGAGCTGGAAGAGATTTGCACTCACTATTACCCTATTTTCTTGGGCAACTTAGATTCTGGTGGCATTATGTATTCCGTGTTTGGTCTTTGCAGTGACTGGCTATTGCCTATTTGTGGTCTAGTCTTGACTGAACTGTGTAAATGGTACAGAGGTGGAGGGTTCAAAGTTTGGTTACATCACACACACATACAATAATATATTTCTCAATATAAATCATTTTTGATATATTTTCATTTTGAATTACCCCTGAAGGACCAAATGATAACAGTGATGCTAAGCCAAGGAGGGGTATGTACCAGCTTATTTTCAAAGTAAGGAGATGAAAAATGCATCTGAGAACTCAATAGCCATTAACAACAAAAAATGTTACTATCAATCATTACTGAACAATAGAGAGAGATAATGAGTAAACAACATTGATTTATTTGGTCATCTTTAGTTGAGCACAAGATGATTGCAGACACAGCTTTGGAAACAGTCTCCTAGAGACTTTCCACTGGCATACTCTTTTATCTGTTAGAGACTTTCCACTGGCATACTCTTTTACCTGTTAGAGACTTTCCACTGGCATACTCTTTTACCTGTTAGAGACTTTCCACTGGCATACTCTTTTACCTGTTAGGAATGAAAGATATATTTAATATATTTGAGGTATCTAAAGATCTGCTTTAGAAAAAAGTCATAAACCTTCAATGGATTTCTGAGAGCGATCACTCAGGACCTATCGAGTGATTGACTGGTACGTGCCATAAATAATGTTTGAGTCAAAGCCGGTGGTAGAATGCCCTTGGAAGTGAGATCATTCTTGACTTTGGCACACATTTGAAGTTGCAATGACACTAGGTAGAAATTTGATCTCATTATGTAGTCCTGCTTGGATTGATTAAGCAGCAGATTGAGAAAGTTATGATACCAATGGAATCAAGATTAATGACTTTGGACCCACCTGGATAGATGGAGACCAGTAATCTGATGAGGTGAAACTGGATTAGGCTGTAATCATTGCACTGCTGAGAACGAGACAAATGTCTAAAATTATTGGTTGCTGGAAAATACATTGAGTGCATCCAATCCATAAAGGCTGTTCCATCTTCCAGAGTACTGGAAATAGGATAGAAACCTTTCTTTAATGCCTCTCCTAGGTTCAGGCAGTGAGAAATGTTACTGCTTGTGTCATACTATGAATGTAATATTGGTTCAAAGGTTATTCATCTCTTGTGTACATTGCAGAAATAGCTACATATCACAAGGGCTAGTGCACCAATTTCTCACCGGTAATGACCAGGAAACATATATTGAAAAGATTAAATCTTTTAATTTTGTTTGTTTTGGTTTTGTTTTTGAATTCCCCATGGTCTGACTGTTAAGTCCCTGATCTCTGCAGTTCGAAATAATTAGATAGAGTAACAGTTGCACCTGATGCTCCAGAACCAGTTACTGTGCTCAGAGGGTCAGCCTGCAGGGAGTATAAAAATATTCACTCCTCTCCCTCAAACAACTAACCCTAAAATAGAAGTTTACCTTGCAGAAAATTTCACAATTTTGTTTGAAGTTAACTGGAAGTGTATTATGTTCGCAATATTGAACTCCATTGAGTTCTTGAGTACATAACAGTATTTTCCTATTTTGCAGCTTGCCATGAGTACAGCAGCATCTAAAGTCCAATTATGTTCATCTGAAATAGCACACAACCCTTTTAATATTGAAATCATAGCAGTTCCTATACTGTTCTGTTTTGCCTTGCTACAGCCTAATGGCAGGCATTTTTCATCTCACTCAGTCACTACCAACCTAGTTACATTTTGCATCCTCCATAAACAGAGATAAAGGTAGTGTTCCAGATTTATGTTAGTGAAAACCATTAGTGCAGTTGCTCCTGACTTCCTATCTCCCCCCCTATCCTCACAAGGCCTTTTAGCAAAGACCATAAAAGAAATCTGTTCGCCTACAGGTGCTCGAATAGTCTCACGTAGAACATTTTGCAATCCCTAGCCATTCAGATGGAACTCATTACCAGTGTAATATTTCTCACCACATAATTGTTGAATGCAGAGTACTTTTTTTTTAAAAAAAGGTATGTGTTGCACAGGAGAATTGGGGTTTGGAATATTTTCATCAAACCACAGCATGAAACTTAAGGATAAAATTAGTGTTTCCGCACCTTTAAGTTGCACCAATTATTAAGCTTCAGAGAATTTGAAGAATATTTTACTCATACATGAACGAGATTTAGAGATCACCCCATTGTAACTTCTTAGCAGTCAGATTCAGAGTCCCGCACAGTGATACAATAACGGGACTTAAAATCTTGTGTTCCTGGGTCTGAGTTAAAAGTTAATGTAGTTTTTTACCTGATTTAAAAAGGTAGATGTTTGCTTCATGACTGGGCAGTGTATGAGTTGGGATACTCATTATTCTATGCCTGGAGACAATGTAACTCTAATGGTCAAAACTGAATAAATGTCTGCAGTTATGGGTGATTATAAATGGCATAAGTGAAGGTCTCTCACCATGTGTTTCTTGATGGTATGAGTTCACAGCATAGATTGCCCACCATTATCGCAAATGAAATTGGTTTGTTGTCACATGTACAATGAAAAGCTTGTTTTGCACAGTGTTCATATAGATCAATTTGTTACACTGTGCATTGAGGTAGTACAAAGCAAAATGATAACAAAATGCAAAATAAAGTGTTCCAGCTACAGAGAACAAACTGTGCAAGCAGATAATAAGGTGCAAGATCATATTGAGGTAGATTGTGAGGTCAAGAGTCCATCTTATCATACTAGGGAACTGTTCAGTAGTTTTATAACAGAAGCTGTCTGTAAATGTGTTAGTTAGTATGTGCTTTCAGGCTCTTGCATCTTCTGCCCAATGGGAGAGAGGAGAGAACATCTAGGGTGGGTGGGATCTTTCATTATGCTGGCTTCTCTACTGAGATAACAAGAAGTATAGACAGAGATCACGGAGGAGAGCAACACACACAAAATGCTGGAGGAACTCAACAGGCCAGGCAGCATCTATGGAAAAGAGTATAGTCAATGTTTTGGGCTCAGACCCTTCATCAGAACTTGTAGGGGAGGCTGAGTTCTGTGATGTGCTGAGATGTGTCCAAATCTCTCTGCAGTTTCTTGTGGTTTTGGGGAGAGTAGTTACCATAGCAAGCCAGAATGAATCTAGATACAATACTTTCTATGCTGCACCGACAAAAATTGGTAAACGTTGACAGGGACATGCCAAATCTCCTTAACTTCCTGGGGAAAAAGAGGCTTTTGTGAGCTTTCCTGGCCATCGTGTCTACATGGTTGGACTAGGACAACTTACCAATTTGGAATCATGCTACGGTAGTCAATATAGATGGCTGTGCAAGATATATAAATCTCAATTTTAATGCTGTGGTTTGATTTTTTGTTATTGAGGCAGTATGGAAGAAAACTTTCAGAGTATGTATGGATGGAGCTTTTACCATCAGTCAGGCAATTGAACATAGGAGTTGAAATATTACGTTGGTGCCATTGGTGCACTTTTGCATATGGTGTACAGTTTTGGTTACCCTGTTATAAGAAAGATATCATTAAACTAGAAAGAGTGAGGATGCTGCCAGATTTCCAGCTTCTGAGTTGTAGGGAGTGGTTGGGCAAGTTCAGACTTTATTTCTCAGCGTGTAGGATGAGGTGTATAACCTTATGGGGAGGTATAAGGTCATGAGGGGTGCAGATAAAGTCTTCTTACCAGGAACGGGAAACAAAAGCTCATCAGACAAAGGTTGAAGGTGGAAGGTGAAAGATCTAAAAGGAACTTGGAAGTGGTTTCTTCCCACAGATGGAGGTGTGTGCATGGAATGAGCTGCCTGCAAAAGTGGTTGAGGCAGGTACAATAATATGAAAAAAAATATTTTGATAGACACATGATTAAGAAATGTTCAGAGGGATTTGGGGCAAATGGGTTAGTTTGGTGGACATCATTGTCAGTGCAGATGAGTTGGATTGAAGGGTCAGTATTACTCGAAGATATTGAGAGAGGTTGATAGGGTAGATGCCAACAGACTGCTTTCTTGGGCTGGAATGTCTATAAACTAAAAATAACAAGTGCAATGTGGAAGCATCTCTTTAAATGGATGATTGCAGACACTCAAAGTTCTCTACCTCAGTTTGTAGATGTTTGGTTATAATGTCAATCTTTTTTGGTGCTGCTGGAGATGCTTTAATCCAGTCAAAAGGAGACCTATCAATAGCATTCTTGGTTTGTGCTTTCTGCGTGAAATAATTAAGACACAAGAGGCTGCAGATGCTGAATTTGCACCCGGTGGAATAATGACTTTGGTCTTCCTGCCATCTTCCTTCCAAAGAAGCGGTGATGTGAGGGAGAGAGCAGAAGCTGGAGACACATTCATTGCAGGTTAGAAAGATAGGCTTAGCAGCATACAAGGGCAATGCCACATAGATGGATGAACCAGTGAGTAACTGGAGGGAGGAAGTGCAGTTGAATAGAGAGTTTTAGACTTTCCTTGCCCACAGCCCCACTTCATCAATCAATTTATTCACACAATGAAAGCCTTAAATTTTTCCTTCCCATTCTCCTCTCAAATCTTCACTATACTAGATTCATTTAAGCCTATTTTTCTTTACTGTATTTGTCCTGTTAGTCATTTTTAGATGCAGGAGGAAGTGTTGTAACCTTATAAAACCCCAGTTAGATCACATTTGGAATATTGTGCTCAATTCTGGTTGCCTCATTATAGGAAGGATGCAGAAGCTTTAGAGTGGGTGCAGGGGAGATTTACCAGGATTCTGTCTGGATGAAAGAGCTTGTCCAATGAGGCTAGGTTGAGCAAGCTAAGGCTTTTTTTCCTTTGGAGCAGAGGATGAGACGTAACTTGATAGAGGTGTACGAGATGATAAGAAGCATAGAACGAGTAGACAGTCAGAGACTTTTTCCCAGGGTGAAATGGCTAACACCAGGGGACATAATTCTATAGTGATTGAAGGAAAGTATAGGGGTATTGTCAGAGATAAGTTCTTTATAACAGAGGGTGATGGGCACATGGAGCACTCTGCCAAGGGTGGTGGTAGAAGCAGATACATTAGGGACATTCAAGAAACTCTTGGATGGACACATGGTTGATGGAGCATTTTGTAGAAGGGAAGGATTAGATTGATCTTAGATTAGGTTAAAGGGTCAGCTCAACATTGTGAGCCGAGCGGCCTGTGCTGTGCTGTAGCATTCGACATTCCATGTTCTTAAACTTTTCCTGATTTCTCTCAATACCAACAGCAAACTTTCTGACCATATTTCACTGAGGTTCCTTCAGACACTTTTTTTGTGTATTAGAAGTGCAATCCAAGTTAAAGTTGTAGAGGAAGGGTCGAAAACTCTGCTCATAGTCTCTGATGATTTCCTTTCTGATTTAGATGTGGAAGGAAATGGACCTGATGCAGGAAAGTGGGATTAGTGTTAATCGGGAAAATGGTCAGCATTGATATAATGGGATGAAGGTCCTATTTCTGTGCTCTCTTTTTCAAAGTTCAAAGTAAAGTTATTTTCAAAGTATATATTTACAACCCTAAGATTCATTTTCTTGTCTTTATACTCAGTAAGTCGATAATAGAATAATAACAGTAATAGAATCAATGAAAGACCAGATAAAAGTGGGCAAGTAACCAGTGTTGAAAGACAAACTGTGCAAATAAAAAAAAAGAAATAATGGTAATAAATAAATAAGCTATAAATCTCAAGAACAGGAGATGAAGAGTCCTGAAAGTGAGTCGGTCGGTTGTGGGAACTTTTCAATAATGGGGCCAGTAATTTGGTTCAGGCTTTTAAAGTTTGTGTGGACAACACACCATAGTTCAGAAAGGGAGATGTAGCGGAGGTGAGTGGGGAACTAGCTGGCAGTAGTGCTTTCCAAGGACCATGGACAGGAAGGATGAATTGGGAGTTAGAATAACAGAGAATTACAGATAGTGCCTGTGAAAAAGAAACATAAGTCAGCTTGAGTTGTGGAAGGAAAGGAGAGTAGCATGGAGATGGAATTCAGGGGCAGGTAGGTGGAGGTCATAAATAATGTTAGTTGAGGGATGAATTGAGAATTAAACTATAGGGGAAGGAGAAGTGCCTGGAGGGGAGAAGGGGGTCAACTGGGAGGGACGTGCCATCAAACTCTATGACGGGCATTTCCCTTGTTACAGAGAGGTTGTGTTTCTAGAAACTGGTCCATATCATAATTTTCCATAACATGGAGCTGTGTAATCTGCACTTACATCAAAATTAAGAGGTTAAAAAAATGGTGTTTATTAATTTTTTCTGCACTATTTCTAGAAGAGCAAATGCTGTTTAGAATCTCAAATATTTTGTGCAGTGATTCATAAGGATGAATTTCCATTGCCAAATGGCTGTAACGAGGGTCACCCGTAATCTGGTGTCCAGTGTTCGGAAATACTGATGGTTTGGCATCAGTCTGGAGTGAGAGCCGGGAGCCAGAGCATGATCCTGACAGTGGCCATGGTCTGGACTTGGCACTGGATATTTGGCGGGAGCCAAGGTTGGGTCCAGAACACCATGGTTATAGCTTGTGTATTTCCAATTTTCTTTAACTTTACTGGGTTCACATTGACAAACACATTAAAAAGAATGAAATGAAAGTATGTTTTTGCTGTTAATAGAACAACATCCGATAATCTGGCAAAGTATCTAGCCTGCAAAGAAAAGAGTGCCAGATTATCGGTTTTACCTTAAAGCGTAACAGTGGAGTCAATATTAATGTAGCGGTGGAGTCACTAAAGTCACTATTCCATCTGGAGCACATCCAGTACACATAGATAGTCCTAAGTTGTTCCTAAGTGAGTCTGCTGGGGTAGTCAAAAGCCCAATGTTTGCAAGTCCACGTCTGAATCCGAGTCTGAAATTAGGCCTGCCAGAGGCTGAAGACCTGGAGAGTTTGAGGGCTGTGTATTTGCGTGAGTGGGAAGGAAGAACAGGGGCTTGTTTTGCTGTTGTTGCTTGGTATGTTCTGTTTTGTTGTGTTCTGTGTTGTTCTGCCAGTCATTGTGGGTATGCAATGTTGGCGGCAGAATGTATACCATCACTTGCGGGCTGCCCCCAGCACACTCTCAGGTATGTTGGATTTCACAGCATATTTCAATGTACATTTGATAAATAAACTTGAATCTTGAAGAGAGTCCATAAGCTCCTGGTGCTTGAGTTGATGGTGGGACTGGAAGAAGAACCTCAATTATTTCGCTCCATGAAGATCCTGATACACTCAAGGAAAGGAAATCATAACAATGTTTACAAGCTGTGTCCCACAAATGGTATCCCAGCCTGATACATGCTGCTTCTTTTGGCTTGCATTCCTCTCCCTTGAGGAGATAGAGAAGCTTTATTCCACCTCTGTACAATATTGACCTGGCCCATTCCTGAACAAACACTGACTGAGCTATTGTGTATTCCCAGCAGTCTCTTTTAACTTTTCTTTGATTTTTTTTTGGGGGGGGCAATATGTAGACAGCGATCTGTATACAGAAAAGTAATGAAATTGCCAACCTTATCATTCTCCCTATCCCATGTCTGCGTACTCATGAACACATTTTGAGAACTGAGAAAAGGTTGTAAACAAATAAAGCCCAATATGTTCACATGTTGTTTCTCTGTCCATTTTAATTCATTTGAACAGGTACCCTAAGAACAGACTGACATCACAAGACAAATCTGCCCAGAATGACAATCTCTTTACCTAGATGCCTTGGCAACTTGTATTTGTTTGTTTTTATGTTTTTATGTACCATATTGGTAACTTTTGCCTTGATTTTATCACATTCATTTTGTATTGAAAGAAAATCATAATATCTCTATCTCCCTTATACCCCAAACAAATACACACAGTTTGAATGGAGACACAAGAGATACAGACGCTGGAGGCTTGAGCAACCATCTGCTTCAGGATCTCAGCGGGTTGAGCAGCATCCATTGGGGGAAAGGAATGGTCGACATTTTGTAGTAAAACTGTGCATCAGCTATTACTTTTCCCCCACAGAAGCCGCTCGACCATCTGAGATCCTCCAGCACACTGTATTTTTGCTCACAAATTGAATGTCCAGTTGTAAATTTTGTACCAGGTAAGTTACTTTCCAACACTTATGGATCGGGCTTGTTCTGATGGTTCAAACTACAGTGTATGAAACCAGTCAGAATGAGATCTGAAAAATTTCTCCTTAATTATGCAAGCCTGCGCAATCTCTTTTTGTTTCTGTAAATAAACCTGAAACAACACCTTTTATCTGACAAACCTGTCTATTATTATCAAAGGCTACTAATATCCTCATCAGTGAGATGAGACCCAAATATTTGTCATATTATAGGCAGCTCCATAGTACACATGTATCCTTACAATTTGTCATCTGCTGATCCTGAATCAGACCCTGCTGCATTTTTAAAGAAAGTCCCTTTACCATTACCTCTGTTTATGTTTCTTTTGATCATGCTTTTGATATACAAAAATGTCGTTAGTCTTCTCTGCTCTTTGCCCTTTTTGGAGTTTAATGCATTGAAATGCATGCATTTGCATTGGTATGTAATTCTATACCATTCAAGATACCCCAGTGACCTCACAAATGAATGCAGTTCTGTTTAACCTTCTCGTCTTTGGAAGTAGTCCTTGAAACAATTTTCCATGCAATTTCCGTTTTGTAAACATCTGTTATTCCTTTAAAATGAAGCCTCAAAGCTCTTAACGGTTCCTTTCATAAACCAATGCTAAGCAACTGGAATTGTGTACTGCTGAACGTCTCCGCAGGGTCATGTAACCTCTTGTTTTGATTTGGTGACATAAATGGACAAATAGACTACAATATGATAGTCTGTTAGTTGATTGTGGTATTTAGAAGTTAAATATTGATTAACTGAGATATTTCAGAGAAACTGATATATTAATTGCTTGTTATAGAATGCTCTAAAGACTATGCCACCTGGGCTCCTCCCTCTGTCCTCATACTCTGTCATAGCTGCTGCCACGACATTGACTATCTCAAATGTTTCACTGTAACTTACTCCCAGTGATCTTGTGGCCTGATCCTGTCGCCCAGTGAGGGACCACACAAACCAGGCAAAGAGGGCACTCAGCAGGTCAGGCAGCATCTATGGAAATGAATAAACAATCAGCGTTTTAGGTCGAGACCCTTCATCAGGACTGGTTTCTGTCCTAATCAGGACTCTTCATTGGCCAGTCCTGATGAAACATCAACTGTTTATTCATTCCTATAGGTGCTGCCTGACCTGCTGAGTTCCTCCAGCATTTTGTGGGTGATCCAGCAGCTGCAGGATCTCTTGTGTTGACACTGTTATTTTTTATGAACTGGCCTCTGCATTGCTGACCACCGTGCCTCTTCGGACTGTGTTCCCACCACTGAATGTTACTCCCCTCGTTTTGGCAAACGTCCACCTCCTACTGTCTCCAGCTTCATAGTCTCCCAGCCCTACACAGCCTTCTCCTGATGTCCCACTAGCAGTATTCTGGGAGAGCCATCATTCTTGTCCCATAAATCTTATCTTTTCCTGCCATGTCTGTTCTTTCTCTCTTTGTCCCGTCCCTTCCCATTTACATCCTTAATATCTCTGATACCCTCCCTCACTCTGAGAGTTTTGAGTGTTCTGGTTGCAACAGGCTGATATTCACCTTAAACATCTAGTTTCTGAGACCCCCCGCCACCACCAATTCATTACCCTGATAGCCTGAGGGTCTCAGATTCCTGCAGAACAGAGATTCACATCAGTCCCTCTCTTCTACAACACTGTCACATGGCTGATCTCGTTCAATATCTCCATTCTCTTCCTCTGTCTGTAAGGTGCAGCTGGGGAAAATTGCTGAAGGCCGAACCGTCTACTTACCTCTGCGGTACATGGAACAGTTCTTGCTTTGGTTCTTCTCAGGCCCCTACCCTCTCTTCTTGTTCCATTACTTTATTTTCACAAGGTTCTTCTCTTTCCAACTTCCCTCAATCTTATAGGACATGTCAGCATCTTCTCCCAGCCTGCCAGTCCTCCATTGCATTCTCACAGTTTCTCTAGCCCCATCACCCCCGTGTGGGTAAGATACTTGCCACACAAATGATTCTGAGATGTCTTCACTTTTCTATCACAGACAACAGTTCTTCAACTGTAACATTAACTCAGATTTTCTACTCTGTGGATGCTGCCTGACCTATTGGATATTTCCCATATTTCCTTTGTTACTTCAGATTGGATTGCCCGTGTCCTCACAGTATTATATCTTTACTTTTCTCTCCCTCTCTCTGTCACACACACACACAAACACACACACACACACACACACACACTCACACTTCCCCACTCTCTCACTCTTTCACTCTCTCATTCTCACTAACCAGCTTGTCATTAGACAAGATCTAGGACTGATGGGAAATTTCACTTTAATGATGCCTAGTGTGGCCTGTAAAACTGATGTGTTGTCATTGGAAGATTCTTTGACTGCAGTTAGCAGTAATTAGTGGGGCAGGACCAGTGCTGTACATTTCATCTGATTCATGTGATGGCTGATTTGGGAACACTTAGCACAGACAATGAAAGTTTTATTCCCCATGACTGCTATCAATCACCTCTTGAGAACACAAATAAACAGGAACTATGAGGGAATTTGACTGGGTGTCTAAATTAGATCTGTCTATGTAGGATTTGGACATACTTCACAAGTCTGCTCCTATTTTCCTTTGACCTTTATGTTCTTGAATTAAAAGAGTTTGTGGCTGTGACCCATTATTGAAACTATTTGTTTATTTTGGTAAGGAATTTTACATGCAGGTTTTTTGGTAGCTAGGTCGCATTTATTGTGATTCTTGTTTCTGATGGCTGAACATGGTTTGTGTGAGCTCAGCCTAATATCTAGCTTGTCAGCTTTATGACTTCACTGAAAATTATGGTGATTTTAATTACACAGGAACAAATACACCAGCATCAATGTAGAATAGGTACCCTGTAACTGGCAGAAGCTGCTGTTTCATCCGCTTCACTGCTGTAACTAACACAAGTACAGCAGGAGCAGCTGAGGAAATGTTCCAGTTGAGGTGTTTTTTGAAGTCCCGGATTTCTGTCACCCATAGATGCATTTTGAAGTTTTCGATTATGAAAGATACCTTATACATTCAATTGTGCAAACACTGAGATCTGTTAAGGGAGAAGTAAGTAGCAAGGTGTGGTGAGTGGCCAACTGGTTAGGGCGTTGGACTAGCGATCTGAAGGTCGTGAGTTTGAGCCCCAGCCAAGGCAGCGTGTTGTGTCTTTGAGCAAGGCACTTAACCACACACTGCTCCAGTCCACCCAGCTGTGAATGGGTACCAGCAAAATGCTGGGGGCTAACCTCGCAATAGACTGGCATCCTATCCAGGGGGGAGTCTCGTACTTTCAGTTGCTTCACACCACAGAAACCAGCATAAGCATTGGCCTGATGGGCCACAAGGCTCAGGACAGACTTTAACTAATGCAAAGCGAGCTATTCCTCGCTTTTCCATTTTTATTGTCGTTAAGTGCATTGGATGGGGCAGCAGCAAGCAGGAAGACAAATTCTGTTTGTTGAAGATTAATATTTAAAAGTTACTGAAGCTTCCATATTATGGGGAGCCCTTATTGTTTTGTAATAGATTGCATAGGGCCAAGTGAAAACCTGGGTTTAATCTGCTGGTTCATTAGTCCTTTTGTATAATATTAGCAAAGGCCAGATTAACGGAGACAATGAAAAGCAGGTTGTTGGCTTCTGATGACTACCCAGTGCATAAGAATAGGTTTCACTTCACACTCTGGTTTGTGTGAAGAGGATGATTAATTAGATTTGGAAATGTCACAAATTGCAATAAAGTTCAAATCTTTTTTTAAATCTACATTAGAAGAAATTCTAACTATTCCAGATAGGAGGTGGCCAAACTTAGATTCTATTGGATCCTGATACTTTTCAAAAGGTTTTCCAGAAGTCAAAACAAGGCATAAAATTTATTGTTAATGATCATTTTATTAAGAGACAAAGAAGAGACAAAGGAAAAAGCAGTCGTGGTCATCTCATACTCAGAAAAGAGATAACAAAAGTTACAATTCACCTATAAAAAAGCCAGTTTCAAATGGCATAACACCTGCTACTGAAAGTTAAGACGTTTCCAGAAAAATACAGAAGCAACTGTGCAGTAATTACTGGAAAATTCATGGAACAATTACGTGTGTGTGTGTGTGTGTGTGTGTGTGTGTGTGTGTGTGTGTGTGTGTGTGTGTGTGTGTGTTTATATAAAAATAGAAGCAAACATAGAAAAGTTAAAGTACAAGAAAATTAACAATTCTACACCCCAATCCAACCATTCATAGCTCCCAGCTTATCTGGGCCTCTTGCCTCAGCAACCAGTGCATGTTTGGGATGTAAGGGGAAACTAGAGCAACTGGGTGAAGCCCACATGGTCACTGGACAAATGTACAAATTCCACACAGACAACACCGTAGATCATGACAGATACATGGATGGGAGGTGTATGGAGGGATATGGACTAGGCAGAAAATGGTTTGGCACAGCCAAGAAGGGCCAAAAGGCCTGTTTCTGTGCTGTAGTTTCTATGGTTTCTATCAGGATTGAACCTACTCACTGGAACTGTGGGGCAGCAGCTGACCTGGCTGTATCACTGTGTTGTACCAAGCTGTTTGATCATAGTTGAGATGTATCTTAGCAACAGTTAACACCTCAGTCCCATTTCCTTCAATATTTCTACCTAATAAACCCAGAGTTCAATTTTAAAGTGAGCAAGTGACAATAGCTTTAAGGGAGATGGTTTCTAAATTTCTTTTCACTTTTGTTTTAAAAAATATATCTCAGTGGGACCCCTAATCAGTCTAGGCCTAATTAGAAAATCAGGGTCATGATTATATTGGTAATTAATGGAAAGCTCCTCTAAAAATGTCAGCATGCTTGCATGCAAAACATTTCCTGTATGCTATTCATTGTTTCTACTGACGCTGCGTGACTTTCCACTACGAATATGCATTTGGTGTGGCTCGATTGGCAGCTCTGTGTTGATGATCTGAAATTCAGTATTGGAAATGTGCTGCACCGGTGGGAACCTTCCCTTGAGTCTATTTCAGCTTTGTCATTGAACAGTTATCCTTGGTTCCCATGCACAATATTTGTTCCTCAATTAATATTTATAATCAATTTAGTTGCCCTACAACTGCCATCCCATAGCCCACTTGACCCGGCCTCACCTTATCACAATATTGGTTTTGTCCTGTCCAGTCATTCCATGAGGTAATGTTGCAGTTCTAATAAACCCTGGTTAGGCCACACTTGGAATATTGTGTTCACCTCATCAGACATCCCACCTCTCCCAGAAGTTCCGGGAGTCTCCCGCATATTAATAGTGGCTCCCTGATGCCCGCAAATTATATACAATGTCCCGGAAATCAATTTTTTTGAGAGTGAGAGAGCGGTCGCGAGAGAGAGAACGAGAGAGAGAGAGAGAGAAAGAGCACCATGGCAGAGTTTTCCAAAAAAAGAAAATGTAAAACGTACGTCACCCCAGACTACACTAAAGTGTACCCCATTCTAATAGAGGTCAAAAATAATGACAGTGTTGCTCGCTGCACTGTTTGCAACAGTGACTTTTCAATTGCCCATGGTGGGTTAAATGACTGTAAAAGACATGTTGAGGTGAGTTTAACAGGTGTCATTCGTTCATTAGCAAGAGCTAGCTGGCTAGCTGCTCAGGAGCTACTCTATTGCAGACATTCCACCTCTCCCGGAAGTTCCGGGATTCTCCCGCAAATTGATGGTGCTACCTCCCTGAAATGAGTTTTTGCAGGGTGGGATGTCTGCCTCATACGAGGAAGGATATGAAAGCTTTAGAGAGGGTGCAGAGATTTACCAGGATGTTGCCTGGTCTAGAGAGTATGTCATACTCCCAGGATGATAAGCGGCATAGATCGAGTGGATAGTCAGAGACTTTTTCCCAGGACAGAAATGGCTAATACAAGAGGGCATAATTTTAAAGAGATTGAAGGAAAGTACAGGGCGGGGGTTGTTAGAGGTAAGTTTTTTTATACAGAAAGTGGTGGATGTGCGGAATCCCTAGCCAGAGGTGTGGGAGAGGCAGGTACATTAGGGCAGCGGTCCCCAACCACCGGGCCGCGGACTGGTACCGGGCCACAAAGCATGCGCTACCGGGCCGTGAAGATTTGGCGATATGAGTCAGCTGCACCTTTCCTCATTCCCTGTCACGCCCACTGTTGAGCCATTACGCATGCGAGGTCATTACCCGCGTGTCATCCATGTCAGCACGGGAAGGAGATCAACTCCTCGAGCTTGCAAATGACGGCGGGCTGAAAAGTATGTTTGACATAACATCTCTGCCAGCATTCTGGATCAAAGTCAAGGCTGAATACCCTGAGATAGCCACGAAAGCACCGAAAACGTTGCTTCCAACATATTTCTGCGAAGCGGAGTTTTCTGCAATGAATGCAACGAAAACTAAACTGCGGAATAGACTGGACAAAAGGAACCCCCTTCGAGTATCGCTGTCTCCCATCACCCCTCGATGGGACCGTCTTGTTGCAGGGAGACAAGCCCAGGGCTCCCACTGATTCAGCGATATTGGCGTGTTGCAATGATTTTATATGTTCACAGGAGGAAAATATGCGCTGTGTGTTTAATATCCAAACATTACTTAAAATGTTATGATGCAATTGACTTATATAACCATATAATCATTTAACAATTACAGTACGGGAACAGGCTATCTCTGCCCTTCTATTCCGTGCCGAACGCTACTCTCACCTAGTCCCACCGACCTGCACTCAGCCCATAACCCTCCATTCCTTTCCTGTACATATACCTATCCAATTTTTCTTTAAATGATAATATCGAACCTGTTTCTGCCACTTCTACTGGAAGTTCGTTCAACACTTACTTCAAGCTCCCCTGTCCTCCCCTGATAATTGACTTATCACTATATTCATGCGAGGAAAATATGTGCTGTGTGTTTAATATTAAATTCGTTAGATAAACCCTTTTAGAAATGAAACTGAGTGTATTAGCCACTTATCACCTATATGCTGGTCGTGATTAACACACCCCCCCTCCCCCCCCCACCCGCCCCTCCAACGAACAGAACCGCCAAAAATTATTTACAAGGAAAGAAATCGGCAGGCGCATGCATACGCAGGTACACGCATGCGCACTGGTGCCCGCGCAAGGCTTCATGGTCAGTGTAGTCTTTCTCGGGGTAAACACAACGTATCTGACTGCTACTCTTGTCTGTTGGCAACCCTACCCTGCGCCCCCCCCCCCACCGGTTGGCCAGTCCGCATGAATACTGTCAATATTAAACTGGTCGGCAATGCAAAAAAGGTTGGGGACCCCTGCATTAGGGCATTTAAGAAACTCTTAATTAGGCACGTGGATGATAGAAAAATGGAGGGCTCTATAGGAGCAAAGGATTAGATTGATCTTAGAGTAGATCTTAGAAGAAAGGGCTTCATATTTCTGGGGGGGGTGGGACAGTTGGCACCTGAAGCAGAAAAGGTCCAAAATTCTTGCGTGGGAGTGCGGGGAGGAGTTAGTTGTGCTGTTCAGAAGGCTTGAAACTAATTTGGTGAGGGAATTGGATGTCGAGTAGATATATGTATAGTCATGGGAAGATGTAGCAGGAAAATTATGTCAGTCTTGTCGCTGGATAGACAAAGGTATGATGAGCCATGGTATGAATTCTTGGTTAAACTGCATCCATCTTAATGCAAGAAGTCTGACTAGTAAGGCAATGAACTTGATGATTTGCACATGGGAATGTGATATTGTTACTATCACAGAGACAAAATCATTGTAGGACCTGTAATTCTTCATGTAGGTGTTGAAAATCTTCATGTAGAATGGTGGTGTGGGGGGTGTTGTCAAAGTGCAAATGGCAGTTCAGTATTGGTTATGGAGAGCATCACAGCATGAATGAGGGAGGATATCCCAGAGAGCTTACAGGTGAAGCCATGGGAGTAAAGTTTGGGAGAAAGAGAACCGTGTCAGCCACCTGGCTTGGAATATACACAGACTCCCAAACAGTCAGCAAGAGATGGAGGGGCAGATATGTAGACAGGATGTAAAATTGCCTTGGTATTAGGAATCAGTGGGTGATGGTGGAGGGATCTGAATGTGATTGGAAGTCGGTGACCAATGGAGTACCACGGAAATTGGTACTGGGATTCTTGCTGCTTGTTATGCTCATTAATGATTTGGGAAGAGTTATGTCAGCAAAGACTAGCAAGTTTCTACAGATGTTCCTTGAAGAGCATTCCAACTGGTTGTATCACTGTCTGGTAGCGTGGAGTCAATGCACAGGATCATGAATTTGGTCAGCTCCATCATGGACATGAGCCTCCCCAGCACTGAAGACATTTTCAAAAGGTGATACAACTATCATCAAGGACCCCCACAACCCAGGACATGCCCTCTTCTCATTGCTCCCATCAGGGAGGAGGTACAGGAGCCTGAAGACACACGCTCAATATTTCAGGAACAACTTCTCATCTGCAATCAGACTTCTTAATGGAACTTAAACCTATGAACAATACATCCCTGTATTTGCTTTTTTCTTTACACTGTATACATGTAACTCTCGGTTCGGTTAGCGGCTTAATCTAGGGGAAGACAGCCCTCGGCCCGGCCAAACTTAAGAAATCTTGTTTGGGTGGGTGCCGCACAATGTGTCCCCTGTTACAAATCAGTACCACGAAGTAACAAACAATACACAATATGAGATTAAATGAACACACATCAAAGGTGCTGGTGGACACAGCAGGCCAGGCAGCATCTCTAGGAAGAGGTACAGTCGACGTTTCGGGCCAAGACCGTCCTGACAAAGGGTCTCGGCCGAAACGTCGACTGTACCTCTTCCTAGAGATGCTGCCTGGCCTGCTGCGTCCACCAGCAACTTTGATGTGTGTTGCTTGAATCTCCTGCATCTGCAGAATTCCTTGTGTATGAGATTAAATGATTAAGCTTTATAATTCTTAATTTGACTATATGGCTACTAAAGAAACAAAAAAAAAAGAAAAGGGCCCATTCTCCTGAAAGAGTCTATTGCACAACGTTGGAGCTCACGGTTCTGTTCATTTGTTCTCCATCGACCTCCTCAGAAACGGTATCCGACCCTCAGACCCTCGCCCAAAGTCCACTACGTCTGACGGCCTACGAACTCTCTCCATTCACATCTTCTCTCCTCCGCTCCCCGGCAAAAAACCATAAAATCCCTGCTCTCAAGAAAGAACAACATCCCGCTCATTGGCTGGCATACGTTCCAAAGGCCCCATTATCTCTCATCATATCCCAAACATTGCTGCTACAGAGAAATCATTACCTTAGCAGTGAAGCATTACAGAGAGGCCATTACTTTAGCAGTGAAACCTTACAGCGCGTTACATACGTGTAATTTTTTATATGCAGTGGATTCTGGTTAATGGACCATCAGTTAACAGTTAAAGAGTTGTCCGAAAAACTTATTTGGGACAACTCTTAAAGAACAGAAACAGATCAAGAGAATAGCCAGGATTCCCGTAATTTATTTGATACACTATACCGCTTAATTGTGCCAGGAGACTGTTGCGGAATAGCTTATATCTACACTGTGCTTAGAGCAGACAGTTTTTTAATGGTGTCATTTACGTGTGTTTATATTAAAAAGCAGTGATTTTTGTCACTCATAGTTGACGAGTAATAGCGGTAAGACAATTCAGAACTGTTTTGCTCAATGTGGCTTCAAGCATTCAGACTTGGAGATGCCAGAAATGGCTGGGAGTGAAAATGAAATGATTTTACTACTTCAAGAAGTTAGGAACTATGAGGAATTTGAAGGTATCATCAATCATCTTGAATGTTATAATAAAAATGAAGATTTGTAGGAAGAAATCATCGAAAGCATTGTATGAAGGTAGTCTATTATCTGCACTAGATGTCTGTGCTGAATTTGTTCATTTACAGTCATTCAATAGAACATGATGGTGTTCATTGGATGGGTTCCTCCATCAATAACTTTTACAGACTAATACACAGTGTTATAGCTGTGTTCTAGTTTTGCTGGGATTCTAATTTGTTCTGTATTTCATTTAAGTACATGAATTGTTACTCAGTTAAATGGTAGTTTGTCTTTTTTATACCTTTTTAAAACTACTTCCATGAAACTTCGGCTAATTGGGGCAGCCGCTTAATTGGGCCAAAATGTACTGGTCCCGATATGTCTCTATTAACCAGAATCTACTGTATTTTCAAATTCATGTCATAAAAGGTTCAATGATTTTTACTGTTTATACTTATTTTTAATCATTCTAAGTAAGAGCAGAAGATAAGACATAGGAACAGAATTAGGCCATTGAGTCTGCTTCAAGATTCGATCATGGCTGATTTATTATCCCTCTCAACTTCATTCTCCTGCCTTCTCCTCCTTACTAATTAGAGATCTATCCACCTCCATTTTAAATATACCCAGCAGCAGTCTATGGCAATGAATTCCACAGGTTCGTCACTTTGGCTAAAGAATTCCTCCTCAGAAATGATTCTTAATGAAGGCACCCTTGGATATTGCTGTCTCTTCAGATTTATTTTGCATGTTTGACAGGTGGGATTTTTGTGGGGAGACTTATTCTGGTCTAGACTCATTACCGAATTATGTTGTTCAAGGCCACACCATCACCCAGGACCCTGTCACCGGTCTCCAGGGCCAACAGTGGCAGTGCGATCCAGAGAGGGTGGGCTTGAAGGAATAGGGAATGGAGGCAGGGTTCGGGTCTCACTTGGTAAAATCCAATCCAAGCTGAATGGATCTAGTCACTGGACTCTAACACAACAAAGTTCCCACCCAGGCAGATTGGGTCTATGAATTGGAAAGCAGTACTGGTGGATAAACACACTGCGTACTGCCGGTGGTTCAGTGCAGCCACACAACAGTACTGGAGGGTGCAAATGAGATTCATCAGGATGCAGCCTGGGATGCAGCATTTCAGTTCTGAGAAGAGACTGGAGAGGCTGGGCTTGTTTCTCTAGGGGTCAGGGAGATGGAAGGAGGCGGGGGAAGATTACGAGACAGGAAGCAGAGGTTAAAAGGTTCTTGATTAATAAGGGCACCAAAAGTTACGGGGAGAAGGCAGGATTGTGGGGTTAAGAGAGATACTGATATCAGCCACGATGGAATGATAGAACAAACGTGCTGGGCTGCATGGCCTAATTCTGCTCCTATATTTTATGGTCTTATAGCATAGATAGCAAAACAGCTTTCACCATAGCAGGAGAATCTAAACTTAGAGGGCATGTGTTCAAGATAATGGGTAAAAGATTTAAAGATGGTCTGAAGAACAACTTTTGTTCTCCCAATGGGACGTTTAGAAACTAAAACTCACTACCTGAGTGGGTGGTGTAGGCAGATACTCTCCCATACTTAAGCAGTATTAAGACAAGAATTTGAATCATTAGGTCATAGTAGGTTGTGGATCACATGCTGGTTATGGATCACATGCTGATATAGTTGAGTACTTGATGGTTGGCATGGATGTGATTGGTCAGAGCTCTTTCATACCAAGAAAGGCGCTACGTTAATGCAGTCTTATTTCCTTTCATGGGTTTGATTTTGCTAATTGAGTGCATGTCCACCTGCTCTGTCCTCAGATTTATATTGTGAGTGTTTGCCTTTCTCAGGGGTTCTTTTCCTGTTTTGAACATAGAAGTCAATTTCCTTTATTTCAGGCTCATTCCAGGTTGGTCATGTAAGAGTGGAAACCATGAGATTAGATTATGAGGACACGCAGTCCTCTTTTATTGTCATTTAGTAATGCATGCATTAAGAAATGATACAATATTCCTCTGGTGTGATATCACAAAACACAGGACAGACCAAGACTGAAAAACTAACAAAACCACATAATTATAACATATAGTTACAACAGTGCAACAATACCATAACTTGATAAAGAACAGTCCATGGCACAGTAAGAGAGTTCAAAGTTTCTCGAAAGTCCCACATCTCACACAGACGGGAGAAGGAAGAAAACTGTCTCTACCATGCTCGACCACAGTCCGACTCTGAGTTGTCTGAAAACTTCGAGCCTCTGATCAGGCCTCCGACACCGAGTACTGAGCACCATCTCTATCCGAACGATTCGACCTCAATCTCGGTCGCCAGCAGCAGGCAAGGCCAGGGATTTTGAGGCCTTCCCTCCGGAATATTCTCGACCACCCAGTAATAGCAGCAGCGAATCAGCGTTTCAGAAATTCTCCAGATGTTCCTCTGTGCTTTCATGTCTGTCTCCATCAAATCAGAATTGTCTATAGCCCCTATTTAACGGATACGATATCATTTTCACCAGAGAGCTGCGCGCGCACAACGCACTGCTATCCTCTCCTCCTGCTGATGAGGAACAAAGGTGATGATGAGTTCTCTGATGAGCTCACATCTTAACCGTTGCTGATGAGGATCTCCCTGATCTCATGCCAACAGAAGACATGCCACTTACAATCTGAGAGAAACCAAGCCCATTCTGTGCAAAGCCAGCAAACTGGCTCGTGTGGTGAAGCAGCATTTTACCATGTTAGGTGTTCTTGGAGCAAATCAGCTACATATCAGGAAGAAACATCATGGCATAAGTCTGCAGGGACTTTGCCATCCATTTGCCAGGCTTCTTGTAAATTGATGTTACATTAAGAGACCTTGTTCAGTCTATTCCTGGAGAGACCAGCTGCTCCACTGTAGGAGCTGATACACGCTCTCATCTTATGTAAAGCTTGCAGGTACTGTAACCGGCCCCTGTTCGGAAACAGTCGCGCAGTTGGTGAAGGTGGGATGAAACTGGCCATTGAAATCAAGGAAGCCCAAAGTCAGAGGCTCTGCACAAATCTAACATTCAGCTGTGGAAAATTGTCCACCATTTACTCCCTGCTCTGACTTGCTAGAGTGAGATTGCCAAGCGGTCGCACTGAGTGAGTGAAGAATCTCAACACCAGGGCAATGCCTGGTTATCCAGGTGTACACCATGGTGCAGCAGTGATCAATTATGGACAGCTGCAGAGGAATTGTTGTGCTTCAGTTAGCTTCAATATAATCAAATCATCGTTTTGTTCGAGTTTTATTAAGACTGTATCTGATAGGATCTACATTCTCCCTTAGAGGCAGGAGAAAGGTCTGGATCTGAAACATCGACTGTCCACTTCCCTCCACAGATGCTGCCTGACCTGCTGAGTTTCTCCAGCTGTCTGTGAGATTCTCCTGTAAGAGTTGTTCATCCTTAGGGGTGCCAGCTGGAGAGAGGAGTGATCAGACACATTTGATGCTTGCAATGAGTATCATAGCTAAATGCCTCTTCTAAGTGTGCAGCTTGCAAAAGCAAGGTGTGCTTTACCCACTTAAATCAGGAAGAGGCAGGCTTTGAGCCCATCTGAAAGAACAAGCTGTCACAACAGGAGGTAAGTTGCTCCTGATTCCTCTGAGGAAAATAAAGGAATTGATCCCTTTTGGGAATTAATAGTGATATAGAAATTGAATACAAAGAGGGTTAAGCCTGGTTTTGATTTACTCTCACAATAAAATAAGAGGTCTTGCTTATAAAGCTAGTTTATCTTGTAGTTTTTTTTGTGTGTGCAACAAAACTATATGCCCTTTTATAGCATGATTTGCCAAAAGTTTTGCTATATTTGGGAAATATTACCTCATATCAATAAGCCTTGCGGCTCTGGCAAGACAAAATGTTTCAGGAGGAAAGTTAAAGAGTTTTTTTTTGTTTCTAGAAGAATCATACGATTGATACCTATATAAAGATATACAATGAATTGGAAAAATAGGATGACTGAGGGCTTCAAATTAAACAGGTTTTAAAAACTGATGACTATTATTTCCAGTTACAGTAACTAACTGAGTTTTCGAGAATCAGAGGTTTGTCTTGATAATGTGCCCTTACAGTGCACTGCCTGAATGCGTGAAGGAAGCAGGTAGAGTGATAATATGCAAGGTGGATGGGATGTATACAGAACTGTGCAAAAAGCCTTTGGCACATACTGTACGTATAGCTGGGGTGCCTAACACCTTTGCACAGAACTGTAGTCATTTTATGTATTGCACTGTACTGCTGCAAAAAAAAAGAAATTTCATGACAGATGTGAGTGATGATAAACCTGATTCTGATATGGGTCCCTACTGTGGACTGAGAGGGGGGCAGGGAGAGGGGGGGGATCATGGTTGGGAAGAAAGGGAGGGAGCAGAAAGCACCAGAGAGACTTTCTATAATGATCAATAAACCAATTGTTTTGAATCATATGATCTTGCCTGGTGTCTCAGGGCTGGGTGTGTCTGCACCTGGTCACGTCTACCACCCCTCCCCCCCCCACACCCGCCCCGGCACTCCTGCACTGCCACCTGTCACATACCCCTCCTGTGGCACTCCACCCAACACCCTTTGTTCCTGTCAGAATTACAAACTTGCTCTCTGCTCCATGTTGACGATACAGTTCTGTCCAAAAGTCTCAGGCTGTACATACCCGCCGAAGACCTTTGCCCAGTATGTAGCTGCGAATGGAACAGAACTCAGCGAGGTTATTGAGAAACGGATCTGGCACCTGTAACTTTGTCTGTTCTTGTTTCTACCAGTGGGACAGTCTCGAATGAGCCGATACAGTCACCAGATAAGGCTATGGTCATTTAAAACTGAAATTCTTCTCACAGAGGATGGCCACTCTCCAGAAATCTGTAACACAGACAGATCTGGAGGCTGGATCACTGGGGATGTTTAAGGGGGAGGTAGATAAACCTTTGAAAGTTCAGGGCATTGGGACTATGGGAAATCTACACAGCAGAGGAGAGAATGTCTGGAGCAGACTAGTCGTGATCATTTTGAACGGTGAGGCAGGCCTAGAGGCCGAGTTGCCTACTACTGCTCCTTTTTTCTTATTTTTATTTTCTAACTTACACTGAGGGAAGGTCTCATTCATGGAACTCTGTGTGCTGAAACATGAGAGGAATTCTACCAGCGACGAAATCAATAAATCTTTCCTGAATGCTACACTAACCATTTGGTGGCCTGATTAAGTGTCTCAGCATCTTGTTTGACCCGCTAAGTTTTGCTAATGCAAGCTGATGACTTAACAGACCTTCTAACCTTTCAGCTGAGTAAATGCATTCGTTTCCTTAGGCTCTGCTAGCAATACCCCAGACTATCACAGTCTTTTTCTCACTTAGAAGAGGACACTGTAAGTAAATATTGAACTTATCTCTGTCATTCAAGTCTCAATTTCCCAAAAGCCAAACAGGGTTCGTTCAGTTCTCTTGTACCTCCACAGCATGAAATGTCAACGGAACAGTGCAAGAGAGAAAAGTACACCAATTATTTTGAGTCATAGGATACACTGACATTACAAATTTCCACTTAAAAAAACTATTCATTATGTTAGTATTTTACCTGGCACTTTATAGCCCCAAGGCAGTATTTTTGAGGAGTCTTCTTTTGAATGGGAAATGTATCATTAACTTTGCAACAAGAAATCTCCATAAATAGCACAGATGACCAGATAATTTGTTCTTACTTACTGCCAGTTACACCACTGGCACTCAGGGCAGCAGTGAAAGTCCTCCGTCTCTGTCAGTGTTCAGAGCTTCCTTCATTATGCCAGTGGCTTTCTCTCAGTTTTCACTACAGTACTATCAGTCATGCAAGTCCCCGGTGGAGACTAAGGAATACCATCGCACTCAGATGTAGAATGACTCTTCATTGCCATTTCTGTAACCATTTTGTTTCACCAGTCAGGGTTGTTAGGCCTGAGCTGAACCCGCAAGGACTGGTGGACCACACTCAGTCTGGCCTTTACTGTTTGACCTGTTTGACATGGGTGGCCCTACCAAAGACCAAAGCACAAGGCCCCGACTCCAGCCAACACAACTCTCAGTTGACGTTTCAGGCCAAGACCCTTCATCAGGGCTTCGTTAGTCCTGACGAAGGGTCTCAGCCCGGAACGTGGACTGTACCTCTTCCTAGAGATGCTGCCTGGCCTGCTGCGTCCACCAGCAACTTTGATGTGTGTTGCTTGAATTTCCAGCATCTGCAGAATTCCTCGTGCTGACAGTTTGCTGTGGTTTTGTATATTGTGAAAGAATGCTGCATCTCTGAGTTGGGACATGACCACTCAGGAGCTTTGCTTCGCTTCAAATTACTTACACACTAATTTGTTGAGATCTCCTTTGCTCCGAAATAGAAGGGAACAAGCAATGAGGCCAATCTGTCATTCAGTGAAACTGTAGCTAATCTAAAGTTTGGCTTCGGCTGCACTTTCCTGCATAATCCCAATGTCTCAGCTTTGAGCAACTGCACTTTCCTGGGTCAGAGACTTCGCTCCAGAGTCTGGTCACAGCCCATTCATTTCATTTCCCTTCTTTGAACGCCTGCCATCCTTCTGTGTGTTTTCATTCCCATTTGGGCCTAAGGAAGAGTCTTGGCCCATCCTACATCTGAGTGCGATGGTATGCCTGAGTCTCCTTAGATGCTGCCTGATCTACTGAGTTCCTCCAGCATTTTGTGTTAGTTAGTCTGGATTTCCAGCATCTGCTGTTTAAATTTAAAGCATTAGCTCTCTGAAATTTCTGACTGTGGTTTTCTATTTTGAATGGAACACAAGGGTCCTCTTTATGAATCATCCCAGACACCATTCAGAACTCTGTGGTAGGACAAAAGCTTTAGGGGAGGTGTTAGTCTACTATCACAGAGACATATTTTCCAGCTCTGAATATAGCTGCATATCTGACCTTGAGACAAGGGCAGGGCTAATCTTACCTATCTCTAATGAGTAGGTGTGAACTGCCTTCTGCCACACTAACCTGGGAATAAACTAGCACAGTACTGTGCAAAAGTTGAGGTACCCTAGTTTTTTATATAGTTTCACATGGTATGGCCTCTACCGAGCCCTGATCTCAACATCATCGAGGCTGTCTGGGATTACCTGGAGAGACAGAAGCAAGCAAGGCAGCCAAAGTCTGCAGAAGACCTATGGCAAGTTCTCCAAGATGCTTGGAACAACCTACCAGCTGATTTTCTGATAGACCTGCACGACAGTGTACCTAATATGTAGAATTGATACAGTTTTAAAGGCAAAGGATGGTCACACCAAATATTGATCTAATTTAGTTTTCTTTTACTGTTTACTGCTCTTTATAGTTCTTGATGTTTAGAAGCTTTTCATTTCCATGATTTCTGAAAGCATCTTCACTTTACAGAACTTTTTCACTTTTGCACAGAACTAGTTGTTTTGTTCTGTCTGGGAGGATGTTGCTGAGGAGAAAGTTGATGTTTTGTTGAAACAAGATTCTAACAGCATTTCATGCAAATGTGCGTGCTTGGAGTAATGCATTTTGTGCCTTGGGAGGTGGATGGATAATATTGTAATTGGTAACAATTAACAGACTGTGGTAGATTTGGCCCTTGTCTTGGTGATTAAAGAAGTGGTGTAGATTCTCATTGGGCCTTAGTATAATGTTTCCCTTGATAGGTGCTGTGGGTGAGTACACAAGGGAGGAAGGATTAGGATGTCCTGATGGGCTGAGCAGTATTGGAATGGAAGAAAGCTCACTTGCAAGATAAACACTGTCACTTGGGACCAGATGACCCATTTCTGTAATGTACTTCGTAATTTTATAGAGCTGTAGCTCGAGTATGAGATCAGCATTTAGGAACTGGACATGGCTTGTAAATATATTAATAACATTGGTTTATAGGATTATAATCCAGCAATGTGCCTGAACCAGGAGATCTGGAAGAAGTAAAGCTCAAAGTTCAAGGTAAATTTATACTACTCAGTGATTCTAGCAGGCATTCATAGAGAAAGAGATGAATAGAATAGAATCAATGAAAAACTACACACAAACAAAGACTGACAAGTAACTAATGTGCAAAGGGGACAAACTGTGCCAATACTATATATATATATAAATAATACTGACAATATGAGCAATTAGGTTCTGTTCACTAATCAGTTTAGAGATGAAGTGAGTGAAGTTATCCAAGCTGGTCAGGACCCTGATGATTGAAGGGCAATAACTGTGGTGTGAGGCTCCTGTACCTCCTTTCCAATGGCAGCAGTGAGAAGAGAGCATGGCCCGGATGGCAGGGCTCCTCGATGTGGGTGCTGCTTCTTTGTATATGTGCTCAATCCATGATACAGCTTGAAACAGAACATGATTTAAAGCCATGGGCATTCATTCTCCAGTGGAGCAAAAGGGTACAGTTGTAATGATTAACCCGAGAGATCTCTGTAGAGATATCAGTAAGTGCTGAGAGTTGACCAGAGCTCTTCCAGAATTGTAACTGCATTCAGGGCCTGCGGTTGTCACACTAAATTGTTTTATTGGAGCTTTTGAGGCAGATCAATAACCTGCACTCAGCAGGGCAGCTTTTTTTTTTGGTACGATGAGTTACCAGCGCAGCTCATCCACAGGCTGACGATGAGCACTAAGTGCCAGACTTCCACAGGCTGACAGTGGAGTAAGAGCAGCTGCTGACATAAAATGTGATTAAATGACATTAGGCCAAGTTCCATTTCTATTTAATAGCAGGATTTGTACATCTGGACAGAGGGAAAAGCAATGTAGATTGTTGACATGGTGATTGGCAACAGATAGAGATTACTGATTTAAACTACCTGCTTGATTTGGGTGAGGATATGTCCAGGGACTTTTGGAAAAAGAATTGAGGATGTGGATTGATTTGAGACTTGCTTGTGCCTCAGAACGTTCTTCTGCAGACATCCCGCCTCTCCCGGAACTTCCGGGAGTCTCCCGCATATTAATAATGGCTCCCTGATGCCCGCAAATTATATACAATATCACGGAAATCCATTTTTTTGAGAGCGAGCGAGAGAAAAGCAAGAGCGAGCACGAAAGTGACCACGAGAGAGAGAGAGTGTGCGAGCGAGAAAGCAAGCAAGCGAGAGCGCGTGAGAGCACGCAAGCGACCACGAGAGAGAGAGAGAGAGAGCGCGCCATGGCAGAGTGTTCCAAAAAAAATATAAACCGTACGTCACCCCAGACGACACTAAAGTGTACCCCTGCCTAATAGGGGTCAAAATAATAACAGTGTTGCTCACTGCACTGTTTGCAACAGTGACTTTTCTATTGCCCATGGTGGGTTAAGACTGTAAAAGACATGTTGAGGTGAGTTTAACAGGTGTCATTCGTTCATTAGCATAGCTAACATTATTTAAACTAGCTGGCCGGCTGCTAAGGAGCTACTCTATTGCAGGCATCCCACCTCTCCCGGAGGTCTCCCGCAAATTGATGGTGCTATCTCCCTGAAATGAGTTTTTGCAGGGTGGGATGTCTGCTTCTGTACCTGTGCACAAGCCTGCAGGATGATGGGATGGGTATATGAGTCCAATCATGTACTCCACACCCAATAGATATAAAAATATTAGATGCACACAAAATGCTGGAGGAACTCAGCAGGTCAGGCAGCATCTAAGGAGAGGAACAAGCAGTCGATGTTTCGGGCTGAAACCCTTCATCAGGACTCATCAGATGCTCACAGTGCAGAGATAGGCTTTGGAGTTAATTTTATTTATGCCATTTCTTTGCCCAAGAAAACAAAAACCAACCCTCCCCCCCGCCCTACCCTATTGCACGGACTCATATTCCTTTCCTCCTAATGTTTATTCACCTCCCTTAAAGAAACAACTATGGTTTTGATATCAGTTCTCTCGATAGTAAGCTATTTCAACACAAAACACAAAGATAGTTTTCCTAAGCTCTCCCCTCATTCCCGAGAGATTGTCTTAAGTAAATGTACCCATGTCCCCACTGAGTCATGAGCTCAAAGCCATGCTGTGGATACTGAGAGCTCTCACTGAAGTGCGGGACTGAGGGAATGCTGCATCGTCAAAGTTACAGCTTTTACACAGGAGGCCCACATCCCTTTCCCTCTGTACATAAAATTCACAAGATCCCATTCGTGGAAGGGCAAGGAAGTTTTGCCCAGACATTCACCAATAAGCACAATGACCACTTACTGTTCCAGTAGCAGTTTAGCTTGATAAGAATGTCTTCATCTTGTCATTTGATTTGATGAAGGAATTCACATGTGACCTCAGATTATTTCTGCTCCATCTGTCACTTGGCCCCTAGGTAGTCTAACCTTCAGAGCTAATTCTCAAATTTTATTCTCTATATATGCTAAATTGTCTAATTGAGACTAAACACTCTGCTACTCTCTCTGATGTCACTCACCCTCGTCTGAACAGTACACATAGAAATTCATTAGAAGTCCTGTACCCTGCTCATTCCCATCTGCAAGAGAATAAATTGCAATATATTGTTGTTATAGAGCAACTCACACAAAATGGTGAAGGTACTCTGCAGGTCAGGCAGCATCCGTGGACATGAACAAACGGTCAACGTTTCGGACCAAGGCCCTTCTTCAGGACTGGAAAAGAAGGGGGAAGATACCAGAATAAAAAATTGGGTGGAGTGGAAGGAGGACCAGCTATGAGGTGATAGGTGAAGCCAGCTGGGTGGAAAGGTCAATGGCTGGAGAAGAAGGAATAGGAACATAGAAACATAGAAAATAGGTGCAGGAGTAGGCCATTTGGCCCTTCGAGCCTGCACCGCCATTCAGTACGATCATGGCTGATCATCCAACTCGGAACCCTGTACCTGCCTTCTCTCCATACCCTTTGATCCCTTTAGCCACAAGGGCCATATCTAACTCCCTCTTAAGTATAGCCAATGAACTGGCCTCAACTGTTTCCTGTGGCAGAGAATTCCACAGATTCACCACTCTCTGTGTGAAGAAGTTTTTCCTCATCTCGGTCCTAAAAGGCTTCCCCTTTATTCTCAAACTGTGACCCCTCGTTCTGGACTTCCCCAACATCGGGAACAATCTTCCTGCATCTAGCCTGTCTTATCCCTTTAGAATTTTATATGGTTCAATCAGATCCCCCATCAATCTTCTAAATTCCAGAGAGTACAAGCCTAGTCGATCCAGACTTTCATCATATGAAAGTCCTGCCATCACAAGAATCCATCTGGTGAACCTTCTTTGTACTCCCTTTATAGCAAGAATGTCTTTCCTCAGATTATGGGACCAAAACTGCACACAATACTCCAGGTGTGGTCTCACCAAGGCCTTGTACAACTGCAGTAGCACCTCCCTGCTCCTGTACTCGAATCCTCTTGCTATGAATGCCAGCATACCATTCGCCTTTTTCACCGCCTGCTGTACCTGCATGCCCACTTTGGGGATGATGGGAATCTGATAGGGGAGAAGAGTGGACCATGGGAGAAAGAGGGAAGGAGTAATGGACCCAGGGGGAGGTGATAGGAGAATAGGTAAGAGGCCGGAGTGGGGAATAGAAGAAGAGGGAAGGGGGAGAAAAAAGAATTACTGGAAGGAGAAACCGATATTTGTGCCGTCAGGTTGGAGGCTACCTAGATGGAATATGAGGTGTTGCTCCTCCACCCTGAGAGTGGTGTCATGGTGGCAAAAGAGGAGGCCATGGTCCAACATGTTGGAATGGAAATAGGGATAGAAATTAAAATGGTTGGCCAGCAGGAAATTCCCCTTTTGGCAGATGGAGTGGAGGTGTTCAACAAAGTGATCCCCCAATTTAAGTTGGGTCTCACCAATGTAGACGAGACCACTTTGGGAGCACCAGATACAATAGATGACCATAACAGATTTACAGGTAAAACATTGCCTCACCTGGAAGGACTGTTTGGGGGCCTGAATGGAGGTAAGCGAGGAAAAGAGAGCCTCATCCTAGGAACAGATGCAGTGGAGATGAAAACACTGAGAGATAGCATCACGGTTAGTATATGCCATTACAGCCCAGCATTTCTACAGGAGACATTTGTGGGAAGAGGTATAGTCAAGATAGCCATAGGAATCGGTAAGTTTATAAAAAAATGTTGATAGACAGTTTGTCTCCAGAGATAGAGACAGAGATATCGTGAAAGGGGTGAGAGGTGTCAGAATGGACCAAGTGGTGGAAGTTGGAGCAAAGTTGATGAAATTGTTGAGCTCAGCATGCTATAGAGTCCTGCCAGTTATTTTTGAATGTGCATATAATTATCAACTAATGTTTGCTCAATTACCTTTCAAATGGTTAGAAAATGAAGGGTTCACGCAGTATATGGTTTGGCTAGATCTTAGATGTTATGAACTCACATTTGGGCTAAGTTGTGGATGTTATGAACATTCATCAATAGCATCACCGTTAGTGTATGCCATTATAGCACCAGCAACCCAGGTTCAGTTCCGTGGCTGTCTGTAAGGAGTTCTCATGTTCTGCCCATTCTCCCGGTGTTCCGGTTTCCTCCCGCAGTCAAAAGGCATAGTACCCATTGGACCAGAAGGGCATGTTGCCTTATCTCTGAATAAATAACATTCTGATCACATTCTGAAGTTAATGTTTCTGCTGAAGTATCTATTTCTGCAAGTTATTTTAATCCTAGTTCTGAATCTCCAAATGTTGAGTATTTATTGTTAATGATTCAATAAATTATGCCACCATGAACTCAAACCATTTGTCCAAATTGACTAGATACATTCTTCAAGTACAAATTCCGTTGACCTATTTCTCAACCGTGCCCTGTAAGTGAGCGGTATGAATTTCTGCTGTGGTGTTGAAAAGACCACTAGTAAACAGTTAATGACTCAGGAGAACAACATTTTTAGAAAAGTTGTGTAACTGTACTTCGGTGTTTTGTAAACTACAGTTCTACTGCACGCACTTACTGTCTGAACAAAAAGCAAACCTATTTATCAAAAATGGCCATTATAATCCTTAACCTGCTCTCCTTTGTTTTCTTCATTTCCAAGCTTTATCCCATCCCTTCCTTTCCATAGCTGGCCCTCAAAAGTTCAGTTCTTTCCCAAGATATTCACTAGTGAAGCCTTAGAACCCCAGCTTGGTCGCCTCCATCCTGCGGAATGTTTGATGGCTCTGGGCCTGTTTAGAGGCAAGTGGGTGATCACAATGAACCCTATCAAATATTCAAAGGCCTACATAGAGTGGATGCGGAGAGGATCTTTTCTAGAGTGGGGAAGTCTAGAACCAAAGGACACTGGCTCCCTTTTAGGACAGAGATGAGGAGGAAATTCTTAAGCCAAAGGGTAGTGAATTTGTGGAATTCATTGCCACAGATGGATGTGGAGGCCAAGTCATTGGGTATAGTTAAAGTAGAGTTTGATAGGTTCTTGATTAGTAAGGGTGTCCAAGGTAATAGGGAGAAGGCAAGAGCACAGGGTTAAGTGGGATAATAAATCAGCCATGATGGGATGGCAGTGCAGACTCGATGGACTGAATGGCCTGTTCTGTTCCTGTGACTTATGGTCTTGTGTTCTTCAGCTGCTGCACAATCTGACAGGTAGTCTTCATTCAACATGATACAATCAGCCACTATTGCCTTCACACATTGCACATGACTCTTTGATGTCTACTGAGATAAAAGCAGGCTAAGTCCCAGGTCAGATCTAGCCACAAGCGCATAATCAGAACCACTAGCCTGATTGAAAATCTCCATTTCTTGTCATCATCCATTACGGCAAAAAAAAGAACTTTATTCCTCTTTTAAATGACATGTAATATTCAAATCTAATTCCTGCTGCATCGTAGGCTAACGTCAGAGGGTAAAGAACTTTCAAGGCAGGCTAGCCTTTCACGTACTCGTCTCTAAAAAGGTCCTGGGCCTCCCTTCCTCACAGGCTATGGGAAGCAGTCATTGAATATTTTTAAGGCAGGTGTAAACAGATATTCGACAAGCAAGAGAGCGATACCTCAAGAAGGTGATATCCAGTGTCCTCACCACCCAGGACATGTCCTCTCCTCATTACTGCCATCAGGGAGGAGGTACAGCAGCCTGAAGACACAACTCAATGTTTTAGGAATAGCTTCTTCCCCTCTTCCATCAGATTTCTGAACACTCCATGATCCCATGAAATCTACCTCACTATTCTGCTCTGTTTTTGCACTTTTTAATATATATTCTTACTGTAACTTACAGTAATTTTTATGTATCGTACTGCCCAGCTCCCACAAAACAACAAATTCCCTGACCTAGCTCAGTGATAATAACTCTGGTTCTGAGCCGTACCGCTGGGAGATGGGAATGAGGAGTTAGGGGTTGCTTTCAGATCAGCCATGATTTTATGAGATGGCAGAACAGGCTGGAGGGGCCGAGTGGCCTACATCTGCTCCATTTTCAAATGATCATTTATCAAGAGGCCTATTTATGAAGACATGTTGTCAAGTACACAAAGGGGTGTTTAAGAGAACAATGCAGATTGCCAGGACTACTCAATGTGATCATAAAGGCATATATTAATCTCCTCTCAATTCAAAGTAATGCTAAGGCAGCAGCTGTAAATGGTTGCTATCTCCTTTGGTCATTGTCCCATGGTCTCATTGGAAATTGGAGCCAAATCCCTGAAGTACAGATCATTTGGTGAGGCAGAGATGGATCAAATGTACCACCACAACTGCTTCTTGGCTCTGAGGTACATGTTCTCTCAGAGTACCCCTTGATGGGCTGATTCCAGATTGCCGGGTATCAGCTGGTGCGCCTGCAGTTTGGGAAAGCAGGCTTGGCCTCACTGGCAGTGACGGTGTTGAGTTGTCACTGACACGTTTGCAAGAGATAGGAGCCTACCTTGGAGGATGAAACCACCTGTTGAGTGCCCTAGAATAGCTGGTGGCTGGCCATGCTGATGTCAGGGAGTGTAAGGCCATTTGCCCTCTGAGTTCACACCTGGCCGATCTGGTGTTTGGAGATTACTCTGTCCCTGTGTCCAGCCCTTGCTCCCCCAGAGGCAACTACCTGCAATGTTGAAGTGGAACCTCTGGTATGGAACCAGGTAATCTGTTGTTGGTCATCCTCACCTGGAGGGGAGAACTATGATGAGAGGTGACATCGTAGCTTCTTGACATGGACTAGTCATGGGGTAAATGTGGGAGTGTGGGTGTTATTAATGGATTGATGGGCACAGGGTGTTTGTTGTGTTAGTGAGTGAGCACGTTCGGGGCGGGGAGTGGTGTAGAGTCATTGAGAGGCAGGTTGAACAGCAGGGGATGGAAGACAAGGATAGAGAGAAGCACGGAAAGAGCAAGAGAGCGAGAGAGAGAGACGTAGAACTGCAGGAGAAGAGGGAGAGAGAAGCACACAGAGCAATGGGGAAAGGGAGAAGAGGGGAGCAGGGAGACATAATCTGTATGTGAGTGTGTTTTGAGGAAAGCATGTGATTGTGTGGTGAGGGCAAGAACTGCAGACATAACGAAAAAGTCTAATTAGTGAGGCCCTACCTTAACCAACCCAACATTTGGTTGAGGATCCTGTAGATACTTTAGTCCTGATTTTAGTGGTCATATTCTGGACTCTGCCGTCATCAGGATGTTCACAGATCTGCCTCCTTCCACCGTTGGGTGAATTGTCCTCCACACACTGAACTTGATGCTTCCACTGCCTTCAAACCCTTTGAATCTGCTGCATGGTAATTTTGCCAGGCCGAACCTCATCTCTCAGCACGGTGACCCCGCTCTCTCTTTACTGAACCAGCATGCTGATGGGGTTAGCTGGAGTGACATGTCAAACCTTGATGGGCAACTTAAAGGTGAGATTGTGGCTCATTGTATCAATGGTGATGGCCCTCAGGAAGGCTTCCTGTTAGAAGGAATTCTGTTTGGTTGATTAGATGCTCTTCGTTCGGCTGAACTTGTCTGACTGCAGGCAGACAGGACTGATACAGTGAGACATGTCCATAAGAATAAGTGACAGTTATAAATCAGGACAGGCACGGTGAAGAAGTCAGGGCAGTGGGTACCATAAATAATATGTGGCGTGATTACTTTTTATATGTCACCGTGGAAGGGGTTCAGTCTTGTACTGCTGCATATATTGCAAGCCTGCTGCTGAGTTCATTGCTGAGCGGTCAGGGTCATTCCACTGCTCCTTCATCAAGTCATCTAACCACAGATCACAATTGGTCAAAAGTAGCACAGAATGCCAGCCCTTGCGATCCCTTCACTGACAGGAGGATAGTCTATGTCTTCTCCTCAGGCTGAGGATGACTTGCTTAGAGCATCATAGAACAGTGCAGGCCTTTGATCCACAATGCTTCCCTCCAGATATGAGAAATGGACGGTGCCTTTGTGTGAAGACCAGAGCTCGCTCCGCTCCTGCTGCAGCATGGCCACGGTAGAGCAACGAGGTCAAAGATGGTCGGAGAACAGGCCCCGCTACGCGGACGGTACACACCTCACGTTGACGGTCGGAGAATGGGCCCCGCTACGCGGACGGCACACCCTTCACGTTGACGGTCGGAGAGCGGGCCCCGCTACGCGGACGGTACACCCTTCACGTTGACACACAGGTGCAATTGTGTCCGTGCCCACTTTCTCCATCTGAGGCTCAGAACTCAGAACCTTGGGAAAATCTCCAGCTGACTGTCTGATGCTGCCTCATTGATGGATTACCTATGATGGTTGGTACCAGTATTGGCTTACTATTGCCATATATACCGATAAAGGGAAAAGCTTGTCTTGCATACTGTTCATTCAGATCAAATCATTACACTGTGCATTGAGCTAGAACAAGGTAAAGCAATAACAACGCAGATCAAAGTGTACAGCTAAAAATTCAGTGCAGGTAAATGATAAAGTGCAAGATCATAAGGAGGTAGATTGTGAGGCTAAGCGTCCATCTTATTGTACAAGAGTTTCATCCAACAGCAGGATAGGAGCTGGCCTTCAGCCTTGTCGTTTGTGCTTTCAAGCTTTTGTCTTTTCTGCATGATAGGAGAGGGGAGAAGAGAGAGTGTTTGGGGTGGCTGAGATCTTTACTGAGGCAGCAATAATACAATAATCCCTCAGAGGCTGGTGGGTGAACTATCCTTACCAAGACTCAACACTTCTCCCTGTAATTGGATTGTGGGCTTCTTGACGGAAAGACCCCAGTCAGTCTGAGTTGGCAGCAACATCTCAAGCTCCATCATGCTGAGCACTGGTGACCGCCCCACCACCCCGCCCTAAGCTTGTGTGTTCAGCTGCTGCTGTTCACACTGCTGGCTTATGACTACACTGCTAGGTTCAGTTCAAACCACATCATCAAGTTCACTGATGATCCAACAGTGGTTGGCCTCATCAGCAACAATGATGAGTCGACATACAGAGAGAAGGTCGAGAGGCTTGTCAAATGGTGTGAGAACAACAACCTGAGTGTCTATGTGGACAAGGCAAAGAGATCACCGTGAACTTCAAGAAGGTGCAGGTCAACCACTCTCCATTGCACATCAATGGCTGTGCCATGGAGAGAGTGAGGTTCTTTGGTGTGCAACGTAACAGATGTTCTAACCTGGAGCCAGAACACAGTAGTTTCTACACTTTTTGAGCAGATTGAGGCATGCAAAGCTCCCCATCCCCATCCCCATTCTAACAGCTTTCTACAGGAGCACCGTTTATGTGTTCCGTCTGGCTGTATGGTGTGGGATGGAAGCTGCAAAACATCCGAACGCAAGACCCTACAGAAGATAGTGAAAGCGACCGAGATGATCACCAGGGTCTCCCTCTACCCCATTTCTGATATTTACTGGGAGCATTGTACACAAAGGGCTTTAAGCATTGTTGAGGATCCCTACCATCCTTCCCACAATCTCTTTGACCCACTACCGTCAGGAAGGAGGTACAGGAGCATCAGTACTGGCACTGTCACATGCATAGCAGTTTCTTCCCTGGGCTGCAAGACTAATGAATACACTGCCACCAGTGAGGTCTCATCACTACGACAGCAAGCTGTCTACCGTTTACTGTTTACCTGTGCTGCACACTTCACATGCATTTTGAATTATATTTTATTAATGTATTTGTGGTAATATTTTGTTTTATGTACCGTGTGTGTATTGTGAGTGCACCATGGTCCGGAGGAACATTTTTTCATTTGGTTGTATATTTGGACAGTCAGATGACAATAAACTTGAGCTTGAATTCAAATTTGAAAACTACAGACAGCGTCAATAGAAGTGAGACTGGTTTCGTTGATGTGCTGAGCTGTGTTCACAACTCTGCATATTCTTGCGGTCATGTGCAGAGCAATTGCCACACCAAACTACGATGTACCCAGACAGAATGCTTTCTGTGGTGCCTTGATATAAACTGGTAAGAGTTGATGGGAACTTGCCAAATTTCTCAATCCTCCTGAGGAAGAAGAGGCATTGTGGGTTGTAAGATGTAGTTTACTTAGCCGGCTTCGCTCTGCTGGAACAGAATCATCTGACTCAGCAGTTAAGTAACCTGCAACTCTAGGGTGCCTGTGCCCCACTAACACTTAACCACCAGGCCTCAGTCTCTTCCATTGACTCTTAACCCGCAGGTCTCCATCTCTCCTGTTGTAAACCTCTGTGTCCCACGCCCTACCTAAACTCTCAGAGCCTTAACTTCGATCACAGTGGTCCAAAGTGTCCTAGTCGCTGAAGTCATGTAGAAGTGCAATAAAAAGAAGTGTGACATCCGATTTGTGCACCACACATCGTCAGTCCTACATTGCAGCTTCAGCCTGGATTTCACACACAGCAGATCTTGTCCACGATCTGCTCATTCAAAGCCGAGGCTGGCACCTTAATTTCCTCATCTAATTCAACAAAGAAAATTACAGCCCTCCCAACCAGCACTTCACTGTCAAGATAGCTCCAGGGTGTTTATTCTTTTCATCTTCTGACCACCAGGCGTTAGTGACGTTAACACTTCATTCTTTGTTTCCAAGCGATACAGATTATTGGGTCAGATTTCTTTAAATAAACAAATAATTGCATTAAGCACAGTGCACTAATGATTTTATGGAGCTATTTTTCCTCCCAGTGTAATTTGGCTGTGGTTGGATTTTTACTGGTCACAAGCAGATCCCATTTCCTGGGTCTGGTTAATGAAGTGTCCGCGAGTACGTTCCTTGTCAGCACCGGTGCACCACCGGGATGTGTACGGAGCCCCTCCTTACACTCCTTTCACCCATGACTGTGTCCCTGCCTACGCCACCAACTCCATCATCGGATTTGCAGGCGACTGCATTAATTACAATGTAACAGAGAGGAAGTGCAGAAACTGTCCAAACGGTGGACTTTCACTCAACATAAAAAAAACAAAAAAAAATTCTTAATTTCAGGAAATCAAGAAAGTGTGAACAATCACCACTACTCATAAGTAGTGATGTGGAAGTGGTCTCCAGCTTTAGGTTCTTGTGAATGACCATCACAGGGGATCCCTCTTGGGCCACCAACACCTCCTTGATAGTAGGGAAAGCTCCTAGACTACCTTAGGCGTTTAAAGAGAACAAATCTGCCTGAAAAGCTTCTGATAAACCTTTATCGCTGTGTAATTGAGAGCCTACTGACCTACTACATGATAATATGGTATACTAGCCGTAACAAGATCGACCAAAAAGCAATCCAGCGAGGGATGAGGACAACACGGAACACAACTGCCAGATATGGAAACCATCTGCAACTCACGATGTCTATGGCTGGCTGGCCAAACCATGATGGAATCATCTGACCCCAATGATCATCTGCTCAGTTTCCTACCATCTGGCAGGAGATACAGAAACATCCCTACACGGACCTCCAGACTAAAAAGCAACCTTTTCCCCAGGACTGTCGTGTAGCTGAACAATGTCCCATTTTAGGGTTGTTTTTTTTAATTCAGTTGCAGCTTAGATGTTATTTAAATAACTCAGATGTTATTTTAAATTTAATCATTGTGTTTTTATGCAGTTTTGCACTGAATGAAGTAGCACTGCAATCTTGTTGTCTTCAGCATTGACAATAAAGCTCCTACTAACCAACTAGCAGCTTCCCTGATGTCACTGTGGCTGAAGGTTGTAAAACAGACTATAAACACCCTACATGTTCAGGAATTCTATAGCTATTAAATGGCCACTACCCTGGTAAACACCCCAAAGGCCACAACATCTCTACATTCCTTCCTAATGCTGCAAGATCAGAGCAAAACCTTTCTTTTATATGGCACTTTTAATGTAATAAAGTGCCCAGAGCACCAGCCAGAAGTGTTTCAGACTCCATTATAAGAATATTCTGAAAAATAGAAATTCATAATGCAACAACTGAGTAATGTTCGGGGAATGTGTCATGTCTTCTGAAGAGTGTGTGTGTGTTTGAAGTTTTACTTGGTAGGTTATTATCATACCTAGCACTATGAATCTGTAAATCCGGTGGTGTGACAGTCAGCAACTCTGTTTAATAAGTCGTTGCAGTTTGAGGGAGGATTTTCCATGGCCAGCTGCCAGTTTTAGTTTGGAATTGCTTGATTTCATCTTCTGAGTGGATTGGATGTCGTGTATCCAGCGAGTGACTCTGTCTTATGGATTTGGGGCCTACCTTATTCAGTACTCCTGCGTAGGAAACGCTGTGCATTTGCTCAGGATATAAGAACACCACGGATTTCAGCTGCTCAATTATCATTCTACTGTAAAAGCCTGCGAGAAAATAAATCTCAGGATAGTAATTGGTGACATATATGTACCTTGACAATAAATTAACATTGATTTTCTGATTCTTGATGAATGGTCTCGGCCTGAAATGTTGACTGTTTGTTCCTCTCCATATATGCTGCCTTACCCACTGTGTGTTGCTCTCAATTTCCAGCATCTGTAGAAACTCTTGTGTTTATCTCGTTTTCATGCTACAATGCTTTTCACGGTGTAGAAGACCCAAAGCTTTTCACTCAAACAATATGCTGGACTTGCTTCTCTGTGAAGGAGGTAATTTAAGATAATAAATCGGGCCCTTATCAAAATTGAAGGTCCAACTTTTCAAAATCCTAGTCCTTATTTCCAAATCTGTTCACTGCCTCAACTCAGGGCGTTGTGACCTCAGACCATCTCTGGTTCTAACATCATCAATCCCCCTGCCACTGTGAGCTGTTCTACCAGCTGCCCAAGTCCCTCCAAGAAACATTCCTATTTTCTCCCTCTTCCTTTAAAATATTATTTTGCAACCTAGATCCTTGAACACGTCACCAAGTATGTCCTTTTGTGCCTTGCTATTAATAAAGTGGCCATTAAGAACCCAGAGATCCCAAGAAAGTGCAAGTTGTAGTAGTCAAAACTCATCAAGTAGAATTGTTAAATAAAAGCCGGAGAGGAAGGCAGATTTTCCTGTGACTGTGAAGGCCAAGGATCACATTACCATTTTGAATGAGAAGTGTGGCAGAGATAAGAATGTAAACTTATAATAATTGAAGGTACAAGGTTGTTTAATATCATTTCCAACACAAGTGGAAGGGAGAACAAAATGATCAAATGCAGCACAAAAAAAAACAGAATAAGATAAGGAGCACCATAATAATTTATAAAAAAAACACAATAGATATAAATGCATAAGACGCTTATACACATACATAGAATGATTGTCCATAAAGTGACACTAAGCACAGGAGTGTCTGTACATAAAGTTACTCTGATAAGAAATTAGAAAGTGGTGATGCTGGGGGTGTGGTGGGGTGGATTAATGGGGGGAGGTGTTGATCAGCCTTATGACTTGAGGAAAGTAACTTTTTGAGTCTGATGGTCCTGGCTTCGTTGCTACTAATGGGAGTGGGACAGACAGTCTGTGAGCATAATATGTTGCTGAGGAATATTCTTTCTTTGTAAGGGTAAGTAATGCCAGCTTTCTCCTTCAGAGGATGGGATTGATGTAAAAATGATCATTTATCATTTTGAGGAGTATTTAATTCGCTAGATGTCTGGAACCCCATCAGCTAGTCTAAGCAGACTTCCCACAACGACCCTGTGAGCCTCTGGGTCTAGCAGTGAGACCATCCCCACACTGAGCATGCGCGTCCCAGCTGGGGCTGTGCAGGTTTGGATATCTGTGGTATATGGGTGGGCTTCTCTTTGAAGACCTCCACTGTTCAGTAAGTTGCATATAATCAGGACTCTCTCAATAATAGGTGCTGTGTGTTTCATGGAAAGGGGGGTTTCACAAAAGTTTCCGCTTGGGATGGAGCTGAGGCAGAAGGCGTCAGATTGCGTAAGTTGTGAGAGAGTAGAACTCTAGCTAATAAGAATCAATAGGTCTCTAACTGACTAAAGATAAAACAATTAAACGCCTATTTTGAATTCCCTTTCTACGTTTCCACACACAATAACAGCATTACAGTGCAGTGACCTGGGTTCATTTCCTGCCACTGGCTATAAAGAGTTTGTCCGTTCTCTCCGTGATGACATGTGTTCCCTCCGGGTGCACCACTTTCCTCCCACATCCAAAAGACGTACTGGCTAGTAGGTTAATCAGTTACATAGGTGTAATTGGGCAGTGGTTTGGGCTCGTTGGGCTGAAAGGGCTGTTGACGTGCTGTATATCAAATAAATAAATGGCTCCTTGAGATACAGTGGAAACCCTTTTCAGTGGAAGATGGCCGTAGAGGGACTATGTAGCACAGCATAATTAATAAAGGACATACTGTAGGTGTTTGGATCTTTTTGTTAAACTGACCATCCTTCAGAAACTAGGTTTGTACCTAAAGGAATGAAATGTCCTTGGTTGAATTCCTGGACTGAGAGAAGTCCATCTTGGGATGCATTTGGACAGCCGAGTTGAGGGGTGCATCTGCATCAGTAATTGAACTGATGGTGTTCCTTACTCCTAAAGCCAGCTACAAATAGAGGCAACACAATGAGGGTGAAGGGAGAGTGAGGGTGAATGTTGTTTTCTTGGTAAATGTAACAATTGGATGACTATGAAGAGGAAGCTGCCAAGACTGATCTGTCCCTTTCTTAGCCACCCTGTACTGGTTGTACACCTCCTTTACGTGATTATATTCAGATGCAGCAATAGGTTAGAACCTGGAATTTGCTGCTGGAAATTAGGGGAACCAGGTTTGGTGGCAGCTCTCTTATGGGTGATGAGTAAGTGTTTGAAAGGAATGAACACAGAACCAACAGGAGAAGCTGGGGGGATAGCACAGGATGGATTGCTCTTAAATGTCAAGTATGGACTCAATGGAGTGAATGGCCACCTTCCATTGAGTATCCATTCTGCAGTTCTGTGATTGTTTTTTAATAAGAAGTCATCTGTCTTTTCTTTATGAACCAGTAAGCTGTTCGGATAGCAGTTGGTCATTGTTGGACTGGGTGTAGAATTGTTTCTCTATTTCCCAGGTAGTTAAACTTTCCTATGCTCGCTTAGAGAATCATTGGTAATGTAATTGTTCAGTGAATTTTCCAGCAATTGTGGTACAATTGCTTCTGTATTTTTCTAGAAATTTCTTAGTAGCAGGTGCAGGTGCACACTACTTGAACCTGATAATCTTTTGGTTAATTGTGTTCACTAGAATTTTTGTTATCTCTAGTTTGAGAATGAGGTGACTTTGGCTGTTTTTTTCTTTTTGTTTTCTTTGTTCTCTCAGCTTCTCATTCTTGTTGGTTTTCTGCTCTTGTAGTACCTAATAAAATGATCATAAGCAATAAGCTTTATGCCTCATTCTTCACTTCTGAAGAACAATGATGAGACAGCCTACAGAGGAGAGGTCAATGCCCTGACACAGTAGTGTCAAGAAAACAACTTCTCCCTCAATGTCAAAAAAATGAAGGAGTCAAAAAATTGATCGTGGATTACAGGAGGAACAGAGTCAGGCTAGCCCCTATTGATATCAGTGGGACTGTAGTTGAGAGGGTGAGTAGTTTCAAGTTCCTCAGTATACACATCACAGAGGATCTCACCTGGACTGAACATACCGGCTATATGGTGAAAAAGGCACAACAGTGCCTCTTTCACCTCAGATGGCTAAAGAAGTTCAGCATGAATCCCCAAATCCTCAGGATTTTCTATAGGGGCACCATTGAGAGAACCCTCACTGGCTCTCTCTGCGACTGGTACGGGAACTGTACTACCCCCAATCGCAGGGCACTGCGGAGAGTGGTGCGGACAGCCCAGCACATCTGTGGATGTGAACTTTCCTCTGTTCAGGCCAGCAGCAAGCGCGTTCAAAGGGCATAAAAGGATCATCAGGGACCACCCCAACCACAAACTGTTTCAGCTGCTACCGTCTGGCAAATGGGACAGGATCATTAAGGCCAGGACCAACAGGCTCTGGGACAGCTTCTTTCACCAGGCCTCAGATTTATCAATACACATTGATCTGATTGATTGTGAATCTGATTGTACATTGATCTGACTGTACATTGTATCTGATTGCATATCTGACTGTACATTGATCTGGTTGTGAATCTGACTGTACATTGATCTGACTGTACATTGTATCTGATTGCATATCTGACTGTACATTGATCTGATTGTGAATCTGACTGTACATACATGTATACAAAGCAATTCTGTATACAATCTTAGAGTTTGGGCAATATCCTCCCACATTTCCCCTCCTTATTGCTTGTACATTGCAACAGAGACGCAACATAAAGATTTTTACTCCCTCATTTTGTGAGATGGACGTAAGAAATAAAAAAATTCCTAATTCCTCGGATCACAAAAGTATCAGGATCCAACATCAATTTGGACAAGGCTGCAGTCCTATACTTGATCAAGTTCTGGGCACTGAAAGAGCTCCTGTCCAAAGAGTTTACCTTCCTCAGCTGTACACATTTCTAAGAAAGTTATTTTATGGAGAAATTTTGTAGTCCTGCACTTTATATGCTTCCACAAATCCAGCTGGAGGTTAAAGATGGTTTCAACTGAGGAAGCACGTACTTCTTTACTTTTAAAAGCCATACAGTGGATCACTTCCTTCCATAAATATTTAGACCCTGAAGAGAATGTACTTCTCCAGAGGACAGGGGGTAGGCAGCATTATCAAGGGCAAAGTCACAAGAATCTCAGAATCAGCTGTCCTTTAGGTTTGAAGGTTTAGTACGAAACACCTGTGCTTGGGGGTTTCCTGTGGTGTTAGACAGGAGAAATGATGCTGAAATTCTTCACTTCCAAATTCCCATGCAGAGCAGGCTGTGCACAGCAAAATCAAGCAGGGTCCTGAAACATTAAATTTGTCTCACTCCACAGATGTTTCCTGACCTGGTGAGCAATTCCCGCATCCCTGTTCTTAATTCCAGTTTCCAGCGTCCGTAGCCTTTTCTTCTGTGCTCCAAAAGATTTCGTTTGTCTCTTGACAGTGATCACCAGATGTACCAAGCTATCATGCATGAAAGATGGACAGCAGTAGGTGAAGGGCCTAGCCAGCCACTTTAGCACTTTTTGGTTAATAATTTTTTAAAAAGCTGGAAAAACACAGAAGGCTAGGCCTCATCTGCAGAAAACAAAATGTAACTCATGTCCGAGATCCTTTGTCAGAACATTTTCCAAGAAAGCGGGTTTACTGAGAACTTCTGCAGTTTTGTTATCTCACCCACTCTCTCCATAGATGCTGCCTGAGCTGCTCTGTGTTGCCAATATTCTGTTTTTAATTTCAGATTTTCTAATATCTGTGGTATTTTTAATATATTTATGTACCTTCTGTTTACATTATGTATATACATAGCTTGTCTATTTTCTGGTTTCTGTCACCTGTAGCATTGATTTTCAATGATGCTCACGGCATGCAATCCCCAGAGTGGTAGAGTACTACACCACAGAAACATCCTGACCAATTCTACACATCGAAGCTGGTTCCCAGAGAGGTGTTATTTGATGGAGAGGCATCCGGCCAGTACCAGTGCCTTAATGACGGAAGATGCATTTCTTGTTGAACAGCAGCCGCCCAGGGACTGAGGCAGCTGCGATTCACCAGCCATTGAGAGGTATTGTGGAGTGACGGAACATGAAAACAGATCATTAGCCTCCCATATCCACACCAACTGCTGGTCACCCATCTGTATTAATCCTGTTTCTCAGCAATCGGCCTGTATACCTGGCTGATTCTAGTGCTAACCTAGTCACTTCTTAAGTGCTGTCAGTGACTGTTTACACCACTTTCTCGGGCAGAAAGTTCCAGGTATGCACCACTCTCTAAGGGAGAAGAATCTCCCTCAGATCCCCTCTAAACTTCTCCCCACCCCCACACAACCGCACGAACCTATGTACTATATTTCTCTCCGTCTCTCTATCTCAACTCTATGTCTCTTACAGGCCGAAACTCCTGCAGACAGGTGGCAGATCAACTGATGATCCCACTGGTGATAGCACAGGACACTTAACGTCTTAGTCCACTTGTATTCTGTAACTCTCTAACTCTATGTCTCTTACCCTATCCCTCTCTGATGTGGGGGAAAGTTTCCTATGGTGTACCCTATCTATACCCCTCATTCTTGTCCTCTCTTGTCCTCCTTCACTTCAAATAACACAGACCCAACCTCTCCAGTCTCTCCTCATAACTGAACCTCCCTACCCACTCAAAAGCCTGATGAATCCCCTTCTGCACTTTTTCCAATGTGGTGCTGATCATGACATCCTCCTTTCAGAACCTGCCAATGACCAGATGAGGCAAAACATTTTTTACATACAAAGGTGGCAAGCTTGGAACTAGGGTGGAGTTTCTGAATTATTGGATGTTACACTTATTAACACCCTAGTTAATGCAATCAGTTTAATAGGCGTACCAGAACCGGGCCCAAAGTGGTTTTTGGGGAGCCTTGGAAAAGAGATTACCAGTGTGCTTGAAGTGAGTGCAGGGACCAGGCCCAGTGAGTTTTGGGGGAGTGAGGGAACCGGGCCCCAGTGAGTTTTGGGGGAGTGAGGGAACCGGGCCCCAGTGAGTTTTGGGGGAGTGAAGGAACCTGGCACCAGTGGGTTTTAAAGGAGTAAGGGAACTGACACCCCAGTGAGTTTAAAGGGAGAACGGGAACCGGGGCCCCAGTGAGTTTAAGGGGAATGAAGGAACTGGGCCCCAGTCAGCCTTAGGGGTGTGGGAACTGGAGCCCCGTAGAGGTTAAAGAGAGAGCGGTAAACCTTACCCACTGAGGCAGATCAAAAAAAGAGATTTGCTTTATTTGTCTCACAGTGAAATGTGTCACTCACGTCAAATCTAATCGGCAAAGAATGTACAAACTCCTTACAAACGCCAGGGGATCGAACCTCAGTCTTACAGCTGGCACTGTAATCCTGTTGCCCTAACCAGTATGCTGCCATTCCAGCCAGGTGGCACTTCACTGGGCTTTCTGAGCAATAGGATAGTGGATTATCAGAAGCTTTTAGATGCTATAAGTCAGAATGAATTCCAGCTTCTCCCTGTCCAGTATGAAGACAGGAGGTTGTTCTCCTTTATGACAAATGGGGAACAAAGGACATAGTTACAACTGCCTGATACTGGTGTATTTTATTAACCCACTTCTGCATTAAGTAGCCTCGAAATCTCAAGGTGTTGCCTACACACATGCAGTGTCGCACTTTCACTTCCTGTTTCTGTGCACAGGTGGTTTTCCCAATGAAGAATATAGAAACATGCAGGAAGTGGAAGCAGTTCATCCACATTTGCTGCTAATGTTGTGGGCTGGAGTGTGAGCAGCAGTGGCTGAGCTTTAACTCAAATGAAACTGGCTACGAAGTAAGTAAAAAGGAGCCATGAGCTTGAGCTTCAATTTACCTCCTCTCCTGAGCAAGTGAGACAAATAGCCACCACTGGTTCTTTGTTTGAAAAGATGGATCAGGCTCTGAAGGTCTCACTATGTTCCCAGTGACTGCTCAGTGATCAGCCTGGGGTAATCCAGGAGGAGTAGGTTTTGGGGCTAGAAGTGGGACAAGATGGCCTGCAATGTTTATTAGTACTTGTGTGACTCTGGTGAACTACAGATCTCGTGAACCCCCAGACATAACCCAGCACCCTGAGCTGCGCTGTTGATGACCCTCAGGTTCAAGTTGCCACTCAGTGCTCCTGAGTTGAACAGGGAGGCAGCCGAAGCCTCAGTGTACTGTAGGTGGTTTGCAGATATCCTAATGTGTCCTTACTGCTCTTCAAGAAGGTGAAGTGGCTGCATAGAGGCCATTGGACTGTTGCCTGTAAACACTGAATTGGAAAAGCAACCATTAAACGATTAGAAAACTATGGTTTTCCTTCAACTATTTGTGGAAACTTTTGATTCTATATTAGTCAAGACCTTCAAGCCAAGATCTGCAATAGGTGTGTATCTGGTCTGAGTAGTTAAAAGGAATAGAATCAGAATCCGAATCAGGTTTATTATCGCCCACATGTGACGTGAAATTTGCAGCAGCAGTTCAGTGCAATACATAATCTAGCAGAGAGAGAGAGAAAAAAAACCAGTAATAAATAAAATAAAACATAATAAATAAACAAGTAAATCAAAATATTTTTTTTAAATTGCAGAAACAGAAATACTGTGTATTAAAAAAAAAACGAGGTGGTGTCCAAAGCTTCAAAGTCCATTTAGGAATCGGATGGCAGAGGGGAAGAAGAATAGGTATTGGTGAGGAAGTCCTGGAATTTTCCTCTCATTGTAAGCTCATGGACTACTGTACTTCACATGAAGTACAGCCTGCTGGAACTGATGCCAGAGTAGATGGTGGGTGGTTTTATTGGGCTAAGGAGTCATTTCCATAACGAAGTGGAATAAGATTGGGTGAACCTTTCATTTGACAGTGTGTCTGCTCTGCACCACAGCCCTGTTTAGGGTTCCTCTGCATCCCTCACTACTCTTTCTCATTAGAATCTTCTCACCTCACTCTTGAAGGCTTTGATTGACTGAAAACCTACTATCCTCAGGGAGAAGAAAGCTCCTCACCTTTTAAAGGCCTTTGCTGGAATTGAAATTAGCTGCTGGTGAACTGTAAGGAATGCCATGCGAAGCATGGGACCCTGGATGAGGTGAAGGTAAAGGCCTTGATGAGAACATAGGAACACAAGAGAATAGGAGCAGTGAGTTGTCCACCAGGTCCCTCAGGTCTTCTCCAGTCAATGCAATTAGGCATCAACTCCTCGTCATTTCCTCATTACCCTCAATTTCCCAATCTGTCAAATATTTATCCATCTCCACCATCCTCAAAGGCAGAGATTTACTACCCTCCGAGAGAAGAAATTTCCACAGTATATCCCCTCGCTCATGACTCACCCGCTAGTAAAAACAGCTCAATATCTGCTCTCCGGAGTCTCTTTCTGTCATCTGAATAGGATTCACTCTCCTTTTTCTATACTCCAAGCAGTGCAAACCCAAATTGCCCTGCCTCCCTTGGTAGGACAACCTTCTCCTCCCAGGGATAGCCTGAAGGCCCTCCTTCTGCAACTGTCATTCCGTCTGCTTCTCTGTCCACAGGTGCTGCTGGCATGCTGGGTTCTTCCAACGTTTTCCAGTTTTGTTTCGGGTTTCCAGCATCTGCAGTTCATTTAATTTTCAGTTTTTAGATAGACTGTCCACTTCAGGGACAATCTTTACAGCATCTACCTGGCTAATTGTTCTTGAGTTGCTTGAACAAAATCTGCAACAGACTTTTTGAAATGATATAATTATTTTAAGTCTCTTCAATTAACTGAAGGATCTACTCAAAAAGGTACTGGTGGTAGTGTTGTTTATAATGCCATGCTCTCATCTCCAAGGCTGAGATGATTTACATTGCTCATCCCTTAGCTGGTTCCAGAATTCCTGCCCTCGTTGACTATGGACAAGTTCTACCCTGATTCCAGGGACCAGAAACCAACAGCTAGAAGCCGAGCTGATATTGATACTCAATAAATAAATCTGAGAAAGAGAACTGTTGCTGTCATGTTAAATGATTGTTCAATGTGGGGGAAAAAAGATGTTGCGTTCCAAACAAGTTCAATACAAACGGCCTAGAGCATAGAACATAAAACATTACGGCACAGTACTAGCCCTTCAGTCCACCATGTAGAGGTAGACAAAATTATCAGGGATATAGATAGGGTAAGTGCAAGCAAGCTTTTTTCCACATGAGGGGGGAACTTCTTCACTCAGAGGTTGGTGAGAGTGTAGAACGAGCTGCCATCACAAGTGGTGGATGCATGGTCAGTTTCAACACTTAAGAGAAATTAGGATGGACACATGGATGGGAGTGGAATGGAGGGCAATGGTCTTGGTGCAGGTCATTGGGACTACGTAGATTAATGGTTTGACACGGACTAGATGGGCCAAAGGGCCTGTTTCTGTACTGTAGTGCTCTATGACTCTAGGACTCTATATTATGCTGACCTTTTAACATATTCTAAGATCAATCTAACTCTTCCCTCCTACATAGTCTTCTATTTCTCCATCATCCATGTACCTGCTTAAGAGTTTATTATATGCCTCTCGCGTATCTGCCTCCACCACCACCCCCAGCAGACCATTCCATTCTCTGTGTAAAATAAGAACTTACCTCTGACATCACCTTTATATTTTCCTCCAATCGCCTTAAAATTATGCCCCCCCCCCCGTATTAACCATTTCTTCCCTGAGACAAAGTCTGTGGCTATCCACTCAATCTATGCCTCTCATCATCTTGTGGACCTCTACCATCTCTCCGCTCATCCTCCTTCACTCCAAAGAGAGAAGCCTTAGCTTACTCAACCCATCCTCATAAGACATGCTCTTTAGTCTATGCAGCATCCCAGTAAATTTCGTCTGCACCGTCTGTAAAGTTTCCACATCCTTTCTATAAAGCCATGAGAACCGAACACAATATTCCAAGTGTGATCTAACTAGGGTTTTATAGAACAGCAACAATACTCATGGCTGTTGAACTCAATCTCCAACCAATGAAGACAAACACACCAAATACCTCCTCAACATCCCTATCGACCTGCGCAACGACTTTGAGAGATCTATGGATGTTCCTCTGTTCCTCCACAGTGCTAAGAATTCCACCATTAACCCTGTATTCTGCCTGATTTCTTAAATTACTGTTTTGGCCAAACATGCTAGCCAATTTCTGTTAAGAAGATCCTAAAAGGATCATAGCCATAAGTTGCTTTTGATGGTAAATATCTGCTTTCATCAGAAGGATAAAAGCATATATATCTATCTTTAAATAGTTCAGTGGTGTTTTCTTTTTTACCTAAACAAGTAGACATTTTAAACAGAAAGACACATTTCCAATACTTCAGCCTTCATTTGGACTGCACTGCTGTCATCAGCTCAGTTTTTGTGCTCCATGTTCTGGAATCTTGAGTATTTGTACAATAATATTAACATAATTTCTAGGTTATGGTGTACAAATGTAAAGCCTACACTATGCTGTGTGATGTGATCAGTCATCAAGAACTGAATATTAATGAGGAGTGTTCTCTGAGAGCAATATTTGACACATATCCTGGATCATTCAACATCTTAATCATAGTTCCTTATAGCCAGCCAACCCACCCAGGTGTGCTCAAAGTATGGAAATTATTTAAGACCATAAGACAAAGGAGCAGAAGTTGGCCATTCAGCCCATCGAGTCTGCTTCACCATTTTATCATGAGCTGATCCATTCTCCCATTTATTCCCACTCCTCCGTCTTTTCACCATAACCTTTGATGCCCTGGCTACTCAGATACCTATCAATCTCTGCCTTAATGACTTGGCCTCCACTGCTGCCTGTGGCAACAAATTCCATAGATTCACCACCCTCTGGCTAAAAAAATTTCTTTGCATCTCTGTTCCGAATGGGCGCCCTTCAATCCTTAAGTCATGCCCTCTCGTACTAGACTCCCCCATCATGGGAAACAACTTTGCCACATCCACTCTGTCCATGCCTTTCAACATTCGAAATGTTTCTATGAGGTCTCCCCTCATTCTTCTAAACTCCAAGGAATACAGTCCAAGAGCGGACAAACGTTCCTCATATGTTAACCCTCTCATTCCCGGAATCATTCTAGTGAATCTTCTCTGTACCCTCTCCAACATCAACACATCCTTTCTTAAATAAGGAGATCAAAACTACCCACAGTACTCCAAGTGAGGTCTTACCGGCACCTTATAGCACCTCAACATCACATCCCTGCTCCTATACTCTATTCCTCTAGAAGTGAATGCCAACATTGCGTTCACCTTCTTCAGCACCAGCTCAACCTGGAGGTTAACCTTAAGGGTATCTTGCACGAGGACTCCCAAGTCCCGTTGCATCTCAGAACTTTGAATTCTCTCTCCATTTAAATAATAGTCTGCCTGTTTATTTCTTCTGCCAAAGTGCATAACCATACACTTTCCAACATTGTATTTTATTTGCCTTGTCTTTGCCCATTCTTCCAATCTATCCAAGTCTCTTTGCTGACTCTCTGTTTCCTCAGCACTACCGGCCCCTCCACCTATCTTTGTATCATCAGCAAACTTAGCCCAAAGCCATCTATTCCATAATCCAAATCATTGATGTACAACTTAAAAAGAAGCAGCCCCAACACGGACCCCTGTGGAACACCACTGGTAACTGGCAGCCAACCAGAATAGGATCCCTTTATTCCCACTCTCTGTTTCCTGCCAATCAGCCAATACCCTATCCACGTATGTAATAAAGGCATCCGTTAGTCTGCGAGACCGTGAATCTGCGCCTGGAAAGTCTTCTCTCTCCAGGGCGCAGGCCTGGGCAAGGTTGTATGGAAGACCAGCAGTTGCCCATGCTGCAAGTCTCCCCTCTCCACGACACCAGTGTTGTCCAAGGGAAGGGCATTAGGAACCATACAGCTTGGCACCAGTGTCGTTGCAGAGCAATGTGCGATTAAGTGCCTTGCTCAAGGACACAACATGTTCCCTCGGCTGAGGCTCGAACTCCCGACCTTCATGTAGTTAGTCCAATGCCTTAACCACTTGGCCACGTGCCCACACCCACGTATGTAACTTTCCCATAATTCCATGGGCTCTTATCATGTTAAGTAGCCTCATGTGTGGCACCTTGTCAAAGGCCTTCTGAAAATCCAAATATACAACATCCACTGCATCTCCCTTGTCTAGCCTACTTGTAATTTCCTCAAAAAATTGTAATAGGTTTGTCAGGCAGGATTTTCCTCTGAGGAAACCATGCTGAGTTCTGCCTATCTTGTCATATGCCTCCAGGTACTCCGTAACCTCATCCTTGACAATCCAACAATTTTACTCCAACAATTTCCCAACCACCGGTGTCAAGCTAACAGGTCTATAATTTCCTTCTTGCTTCCTTGCCCCCTTCTTAAATAGCGGAGTGACATTTGCAATCTTCCAGTCCTCCGGAACGATACCAGAATCTATCGACTTTTGAAAGATCATCGCTAATGCCTCCGCAATCTCCACAGCTACTTCCTTCAGAACATGAGGTAACACTGATTTGTATCAGTGTTACCTTTCAGTTTAAGGCACTGGACGAATGGGTTGTGATATTATTGCCAGTACCACTGGAGTGACTCAGTGTAATCAAATCAGTTACAGTGAACAACAGTGCTGAAAGAGGGAAGGATAGGGACAGGAAATGAATATTTATTTTGTATGTGAGTAGATGTGAACCATATCAGATCGATTGCAAGAACTGAGAAGTGCACATGCATTTCGTCTTGGGGGGTTTGGGTCATTGCTCACACGCTGTAAGTTGCCCAATGTGTACAATGGCTAACATGACTCAGTAAAACATGTAATCATACGACTCCATTTTCAGCCTTGCTCCATGCACACAGAACAAAATGTTCGTGTTGCTTTATATGAAATTATTCAAATCCCTTTCCCTTCTACAGCTTACATACAGCCAACTTTGTCATTATTCCCTGGACTAAAGCAAATTTTGGTTAATGAAGCAGAGCTGTTGACAGGCTCCCAAAGCATTCTCAGCCCCGGGAGACTCCAATCTACGTAGGCTGACACATTAGTCCACCTTTGAGGTGATATAATGCTGGGTGGAGCACAACCTGGAAATCTACAGCACTACTGGTTAGTAGGTACAACCATACAACTTCTCCACACTGATCTGCACCTCAGCTGGCTGTACCTCAATACCACTGCACCTGCATGCCTTTGGTCCCCGGATGATCATACACAATTTAAGGAAGTCAATTACTTTTTGGTGTGCATATTAGGACTGGGTATGATGCCGGAGTCACATTAGTTTTGAATGTGCATGTGTTGGGCTGAGCTGGGCTGCATTGGATACAATGAGTTGCAAGTGTGGACGAGATGTTGCTATGATTTGATGAGCCAGGTCCACTTTGGGCATGGATGTGTGCTCATTGGGGACTAGATGTATTGGTGGCACTAGATGTGTGCTAGGATTGGATGTGTTGAAGATTTGGTGAGGGCAGGTGGTCACAGCTGGTGCATGCTTTGTCAAAACAACCTTATTTTGCAAATCTGAATGCTCCCTGGGAGATATGCCATGAGAGGAACCAATCCACAGAGACACCCTAGAAACCTTGCTTCATTTGTTTCACAGAGAACAACATGCATGTAATGATGGCGATGGAAAGAGTGATGCGTGTTCATTCTCAAGAGTGCGTGGGGTGCACCACGTTGTGGTGTTTCAGATCTACCAAATTGTTTCAGATCTCCAATTATGCTGGACAACAATGATTTTGCTTCCTGAATATGTTTGAGTATATCATATGGACTTTGGGCGCTGATCATGAAAATTACCATGAGATTTCCTTATTTTTTGAAATCATTTTATATTTGCTATTTCACTTCATAATTCAAGTCAGAATAATTGATGATAAGATTAAGGAAAGCATTTTTGTTGGTCGCCAAATTATCAAACAGGCCATCAATGACAAGCAATTGGAAGACATCTATTGGGACTGGAGAAAATCGCATGGAAGGCATTCAAGTATGTTGTTGAAAATTACAACATCAGAGCACCAAACCATGTGCAGCTGGTTGGCAACATACTTCAAGCATATAAAATCATGAAGTGCAACATGTCACTAAAGATTCATTTTCTGCATTCCCATTTAGATGTCTTCCCTGCAAATCTTGGTGCTGTCAGTGACAAGCAGGGTGAGAGGTTTCACTAGGATATTGCGGTCATGAAGAAATGGTAATCAGGACAACTGGAATCCATCAATGCTGGTTGATTATTGTTGGACACTTAAGGGAGAAGCCTCAGACACTGAGTACAAATGAAAATCATTGACAAAACATTTTAGCTTAGTTTTTGCAAAGTGACAGCACCGTTATGCAGTTAAAAGCATTATATTCAATAAAAGTTAATTTCTTGTTTCTCCAAATTCCTATGTGATACGAGTAGTCTGAAATTATATTTCTGTTCAGTTTCAAGTGGTCTATCAGAAACAAAAAAAATATTCTGAGGAAGCAAACTTCTGAAAAAATCTGTTGTTGAGTGTTATCTGCAGTTCAGGGGAACCCAATTGATAACCCTGTCAATGCAGTTGATACACTGGTAAATGGTTTGTGTTTCCACTGTCAGTGGCAATGGCAACTAAGAGATGAAAGTGAGATGAGAGATTATTTGTTGTAATGGTAGAAAAGTAAGAAAGAAATGGTGGCATTTGTTCAACTCACTGGGCATTGAGAAATAACTAGATATTTGAAACAACTTGTCCCTCTTTTGTAGAGCGAAAACACCATGTGGGTCACCCTACAATGATTGTACAAGTTGCCGAAGAGTGAGAGTGTGTCGCCGCGGTTCCTTGAACAACACCGTGGTAACACTACCATCGGTTTTAGTCTGGTGTGCCCTGCCGATGAATTGAGACCATAAGATGTCAGACATAGTAGCATAATTAGGCCATTTGGCCCATTGAGTCTACTCTGCCATTCCATCATGGTCTATTTATTATCCCTCTCAACCCCATTTTCCTGTCTTCTCCCTGTAACCTTTGATTCCCTTACTAATCACGGACCTATCAATCTCTGCTTTAAATATAGATTTGGCCTCCAGAGCTATATGTGGCAATGAATACCACAGATTCACCACCTTCTGGCTAAAGAAATTCCTGCTCATCTCTGTTCTAAAGGGATGTCCTGGTATTCCGAGGCTGTGCCCTCTAATCTTAGACTCCGCACTAGAGGAAACATCCACTCCATGTCCACTCTACCTAGGCCTTTCAATATTTGATAGATTTCAATGAGCTTGCCCCTGATTCTTCAACACTCCAGTGAGTACAGGCCCAGAGCCATCATACTCCTGGTACATTAACCCTTTCGTTCCCAGGATCATACTCATGAAATACCTCACTGTTCCCAGCACGAGACACCATAAGGGTGGCTCCATGGGTAATTCCCGAAGGACTGGCACAGTGAAAGCAACGCTCCTGTACCACCTGGATTGTTGCAACCGAAGAAATGAATGGGGGAATGGGAGGGGAGCTGTGAGGGACAGTGTTCCAACGGGGGATTAGGAGAGTGTTACAGTGAGGGAGCTGAGGGAGTGTGTTCTAGTGGGGGTTGGGGGAGAGTTAAAAGAGAGTGTGAGAGTGAAGGAGAGTATTCCTTCGGGGGGGGGGGAGACAGAGTGTAAAGATGAGGGAATGCTTCCAGAGGGTCAGAGGCTGCTGGACAGTGTACGTAACCTGATGTATTCTGTCCAGCAGGTTATGTATTCTGTCCCGATAAAAGGTCCCAAGCCAGAACATCAACTGTTTATATCCTTCCATAGATACTGCCTGACTTACAGAGTTCCTCCAGTATTTTGTCTGTGTTGCTCAAGATTTCCAGCATCTGCTAAATCTCAAGTGTTTAAATTACAGAATACAGTGAGTTTTGGAACTAAGTGAGTCACTTTTTGCTCCTTGTACCGGTCTTGCACTGGAATCGACCTCCAGTAAATACCCTATCACTGATTAACTTTTATATCTTGGACATTCATCCTATAAAAACCATTCAGTTAGTCTCGGCAATACTTTGACTGCAGCGCCCTCCTGTCTCACTGCTCTCCAACCTCTCCAATCTTCCAATTACCCCAGTCCTTTTGCTCCACCACTGATAGGCAGATCTACACCACGCTCTCCTCTTTTATAATGAATGTGATAACTGATTTTCTTTACCAAACCTCTTTAGAAGGCAAAGGTTGACGCTAAGGTAATAGAAAGAGGATTAGCTTTATTTGATTCTATGTCAAATTATGTTCAATTACCTCCTTTAATACAGCCTGGAATGAATTTGCAACCATCAGCTTCCACGAGCCAAGACATTGAAAAAAAATTGAACAGTTCTGGGACTCAGTTGATTTAAGTCAATACTGCATGATATTTAGAATATTTCTGGTGGATTCCAAAGCTGGCACCGAATGTTAATGATTTGACTTTGAACTCTTGAATGTCTGGTCCAGGTCCTTTGGTTTTGAAAGGATCAATGTTGTTAATTTTCATCACATCATTTCAGAAATAATGGACCCATTAAAACATCAAACATCTAATATCCCAATTAAACATTAAAGGATGTTTACTATACAGGATGAGTCTAAGAGGGCACTGCCTCAGAATAGAGGGACACCCCTTTGGAAGAGAGATGAAGAGGAATTTCTTTCGCCAGAGAGTGGTGAGTCTGTGGAATCCATTGCCACAGGCCAAGTCATTGGGCTTGTTTGAGGCAGAGGTTGATAGATTCTTCATTGGTCAGGGCAAGAAGGAATATGAGGAGATTGGGGCTGAGAGGGAAAATGGATCAGCCTTGATGAAATAATGGGGCAGACTCAATGGGGCAAATGGCCTAATTCTGCTCCTATAGCTAATGGCGTTATGATCTTATCATCACGACAGGAAACAGCTTTCCCTGAGGCTTTTTATTACTTCGGTTTTGGAGAGAGCTGGTCAGCCAGTGCGGTTGTTAAGTTACTGTACTAACAGCCAGAGTTCGAGAACATTGATCCAGAGACACTAGTTCAAGTCGCAGCTTGGCAGCTGGCAAATTTAAATTTGAGTAAATAAATAAATCTTAATGCAACCATGATACCACCGTTAATGCAACTGTTGCCATCAGGGAAGGAAATCTCCCATCCCTCCTCCTTCGATCTTTCCTTGGTTTCAGGTCCTTCAGTGTACAATTCTTTGGGATCAGGGTACCAGTAGCTGTTGCCCACAAGAAGGAGACCTCCCTGCTTGAAATGTTGTAGTTTTTGCACTGAAGGTGCTCCCACAGTGCTGTTGAATAGGCAGTTACAGGTTTAGACCCAGTGCCAACGAGGAACTGGTCAATGTTGAGGACTCCCAGCATAGTTAATTATTTATTGAGATTCAATGTGGAGTAGGCCCTTCTGGCCCTTCAAACTGCTCTGCCCAGCAACCCCAGATCGAAATACATATATGTCACCATGAGATTCGTTTTCTAGTGGGCATTTACAGGAAAATAAAGAAATATGCAACGCTGAGGGAGTTTGAACAGGAACATTCATGATTTTAGGTCTTTCCATTGGCCTTCTAACCTGCTATCAGCCTAGATAAATATCCCCAGCCCTGGCATCTTACTTGAGGAGCACCGAGCACCCACACATCAGGACATCAGCGCCTGTCTGTGATGCCCAGTGTCAGTGATGCTGCACTTGGCTACTAGTAGAGTTTAGGTTCCACACAAATAATATTTTATCTTTTGTAGAATATATTATCGCAATTATAGAGCAAATGTTCATATACTGAGGACTAGGCATCTTCCTTTAGCATGTGAGCTGCCAAGAGTTTATTATTTGCAAGTATAAGAAATAAGAAATAGGAGCAGGAGTCGGCCATCTGGCCCGTCGAGCCTGCTCCACCGTTCAATAAGATCATGGCTGATCTGACCATGGACTCATCTCCACCTACCTGCCTTTTCCCCATAACCCTTAATTCCCCTACTATGCAAAAACATAGCCAACCTTGTCTTAATTATATTTACTGAGGTAGCCTCCACCACTTAATTGGGCAGAGGATTCACCACTCTTTGGGAAAAGCAGTTCCTCCTCATCTCCCTCCTAAAGCTACTCCTCCAACTCTTGAGGCTATGTCCCTGAGTTGTAGTCTCACCTACCAGTGGAAACAACTTTCCTGCCTCCATCTCATCTATCCCTTTCATAATTTTTTAAAAACTAATTTTAGTGTGAAGTGACAATATGTGTATTTTACCCTGCATTCATTGGCGATGTTCTTAAAAAGTAAACTCTGAGGGTAGTGTTGGTTATATTTAAGTGAATGGGTCAGCTTGACTCTTACAGGTGGGGAAGTTTGAATCAGATGAGTAGTCTCACTCTTGTTTTATCTATTTGATAGAATAACAACGTCGGAACTTTTGATTACAAGTGATGTCCTGATCCTCCATTTGCTCCCCCTGCCCCTGCTGTACCCTTTCCCATGTCCCGCAGGCTGCACTGATGCAATATCTTCAAAGAATTGTTCTGATGGCCTCGGAAAATGAGTGCCAGCTACAAGAAAGCAGCGTCCATCATCAATGGCCTCCACCATCCAGACACCCTAGTTCTGTCTGATGCCATCAGGCAGGAGGTACAGGAGCCTTAAGTTCCATATCACAGGTTCAGTAACCATTATTACCCTTCAATCATCAGACTCCTGAACCAGCGTGGATTACTTCACTCACCTCAATACTGAACTGTTTCCACAACCTATGGACGCACTTTCAATAACTCTACAACCCATCTTCTTAATATTATTTACTTATCATTTCTTTTATTTTTATAGTTGCACAAATTGTTTTCTTTTGCATATTGGTTGTTTGTCAGTCTTTGAGTTTTTTCATCAATTCTATTGTATTTCTTTGTTCAACTGTGAATGCCCGCAAGAAAATAAATCTCAGGGTTGCATGTGGTGACGTATAAGTACTTTGATAATAAATTTACTTTGAACTTTGATGACTCCAGTCCAGCCAGATCACTAAAAGAGTGTCAAGGTAGTCCCAGCAACACATTGTTGGCCGAGAAGTCTGTATCTCTAGCTTTCAAGTGTAGTTTTAAGAAATGCAACTATTTTCAACTAGGGAACACATAATGGCACAAAGTCCCCATCTCTAAGGTTTTTCATGCCTGCTTTGGTGCTGTAAAAAAAAACATTTTAACCCTCTTTCTACAATGACAAACCTACCACTTGCTGCACCAAGACACAGAAGACCATGGACCAAGTGTGCTTGGGTTGGATTTGTATGGATGGGTACCAGGTGGACGGTCTGGAAAGGGTGACTGAAAGACTGGTTCCTGTGCTGTGTGTTTCTATGACTCATGTACACAGGGGTAAAGTTATACATCGTGTCATTTAGGCTGGAGTACCTTTCCTCATCCCATTCCAGTATGTCATAAAAAATGGAAGAGGCAAATGGGGGTAAACATTTCTCACTATTTAACGACAGCCAGGCTGGCAAATATCTGAAGGACAATCCAAAATCACAATTATTTACTGATAATACCAAAATGACTGCAGTATCACACACAGAAATGCTGGAGGAACTCAGCAGGTCAGGCAGCATCTATGGAGAGGAATAAAGAACCGACATTTTGGGCCAAGACCTTTCATTAGGCATTTGCAATGCATGTTTCATATTTGATAATTGGGTCCCTGAACCCAGCTAAAAGGGTGTTTTGAGATATCTGGGTGTCATTAACCCAAACTGCTGACTCATGTTCCGGTATTTGCTGATGTACCAGCACATTTCCCTGATCCTTGGCTTTATGTAGAGCATGTGGTGCTAAGCTGATGATGACAAGTGCCTTTTGAAAGCTGGAGGTAGAATGCATGCATTCCAATTTGACCGATATCCAACTGAGTGGGCTCAGTTCAATTTCTCCCTCCTCTGACCCTGCTAAAGGAAAACAGACAGTTTTTTACAGACACAGGAACAGGTGCTGGAACTCCAAGCAACACATTCAGTACTTATCTGAAGGGCAATCCAATTCACAGTTATTTACTATCAATACCAAAATGACTGCAGTATCACCTACAAAATGCTCTGATAACCCAGGTGCAGCCCTGACCTGTGGGGCTGACCATGTGGAGTTTACACATTCTCTCTGTGACTGTGTGGATGTCTCCTCGAGTTTGTTTTTTCCCCCACATTCCAAAGATGAGATGAAACATCACGGACTAAATGGACCGAATGGCCAGCTTTTACATCACAAGAAAATTGAGAACCTACAGCACTACCTCCTCTGAGCAGTCCAGAGTGGATGCTGGATGGGATGTTATACCTGATCTCACTTCTCTTGCAAATGTAAAGCAAATCCTACATTTTTGTCCGGGAATGGAGAAATGTCACCTCAATATCAATAAAGTTGATTTTTAATTCAATTACACAAGAGGTTCTGCCGAATCTGAAAATGCAGAGCAACATACACAAAATGCTGGAGGAACTCAACCATTCAGGCAGCATCTGTGGAGAGGAATGAAGAGATGACATTTCAGGCTGAGACATGATGAAGGATCTCGGCCAGATACGTCGACCCCTTATTTCTCTCCAAAGTGTTTCACAGTCTAATTTCATAAACTATCTCCTGATCCATAAGGCCCTAAGATACGTGAGCAGAATTAGGCCATTTGGCTGATTGAATCTGCTCTGCTGATCCATTTCCCACTCAGCCCCAATCTCCTGTCTTCTCCCCGTATCCCTGCAAGTGCCTAATCAAGAATCTATCCTTTCATCTCCTTGTGGGGAATATCATAAGAAATGCTAAACTGACCCAGGTTTGACTTTTGGAACTTCTGGAGTGAAAAGGAGTACTACATAAACAGAAGATGATTTATTGATCATTACAGGAGGTCTGTATTCACATATTTGTTTTAACCATAAGGATCATATAGAATAGGCTCTGTTAACAATGATAAAATGGGAAGTTAATGAAATAACAAAACATTTGGAGCTCAAGTGTCACATCTAGTGGGACGTGTGTAGGTAGTGCTATAGTGCATGAATTCAACATTGTGCTGATGCATACAGCCAGTGGAATATTTAGTATATTTTGGATATTCTTCAATATACAGTGTAACTAATAATCTACAAAAAAAAGTTGAGGGCACTCTCAGCAGCTGAGTGGATAGCACAAAGATTGGTGCTGGTGTTGATTATTGGAGGAGGACATTAGTAAAGAATCCCAGTCAGACTTTGAAGGGAAGTGGTCTTGACACTGACAGACTAATCAAGATACACATCTATGGAACTAACATCAAAGCACAAACAGATTATGTAGAGCGCTGAACTGAAGATTGCTGAAAGGAAAGATGCCATGGTGTCTCAAATGATTCATGATCAGTACTGTGGACCCGGCTGGGAGGTGCTTTGCAAGCAAGATGCAGTTGGACGCAATAAAAGCAAGAGTTCTCTCTCTTGTTTTGGAACTCTGAGAAGTAGAGAGAATTTAACTCTCAAATAACATAACCATCTCAGACCAACAGGGAACAAATATGTCCTGTTGCCTGTATTTAACCATGCATTCACTTTCTTCAGCTTTTTTTGTCTCACTGATTTATTACCTGCTTCAGAATCCTTGGTCTGAATGCAATTTTTCACCATGCTGGTGGACTTGTGTTTTAATTTTAATTGTAATTGACATCTTAAACTTTAATTGCACCTAAGGAAAATCAGATTGTATATAGATGAGATCATGTTATTGTTATCTCAGGCTATTAAATCCTTTAATGACAAGGGGGGAATCCTGTACTAATATTCAATCCCTCACAGGATACATTTGGAGGGCATGTAGGCTATATACTTTGATTTTAATATTTGATGGAACTGATGGATAAAAGCCCTAATGCAGAACAGTATACTTAGAGTCAAGTAGTCATCATGTTTCTGAATTATTGTTCACATACGCTAACAAGTATTTCATGCGTTTTGCAAAAAACTCAAATGGCGGCAATGAGATAGTAACCAAATGTTTTGAATGAATTAATCTCACAGCTAAAACATAGCAAATCACAAGTTAGTTAAAGGGTAGCACACACAAAACTCTGGAGGTCAGGCAGCATCTATGGAGAGGAATAAAGAGTTGATGTTTTGGGCCAAGACCATTCATCAAGTTAGTTAAAAGAGCTTGGTATGTATGTGGGATAAATAGGTTGTATTATTTGATAAATGTGCAAAAGAAGACAGATAATAATGATAATAAATTGATCGTAGTAAATAATATTGAGAAGATGAGTTGTAGAGTCTTTGAAAGAGAGTCCATAGGCTGTGGGATCAGTTCAGTGTTGGGGTGAGTGAAGTTATTCCCTCTGGTTGAGGAGTCTAATGCTAGAGGAGTAATAGTTGTTCCTGAACCCGAGGCTCCTGTACCTTCTTCCTGATGGCAGCACCGAGAAGAGAGCATGACCTATGTGGTGGGGTCACAAACATACCTTATGTGTGTTTCAGACCTAAACACAAAAAAGAACAGCAAACTTCCAAAGCATGGAAACCTAGAATCAGAACAGACTAAGCAATGTTACTAAAAGTGTGTACAAAACTAAATGGTTAAATATAATATGTAAGCCTTTTGTTAACTGAGGATATTAAAGGATTTGGAACAAAAGTGAACTGATGAAGTTCAATTAGAGATCCGTCTTAACATCCGTGAAGAACAGAATTAGCTCGAGAGCCTAAACGCCTCATACATGATCCATTATTCATGAACTTCTACCCCTTGGCCTCACTACTGAGCTTACAGTTCAGGATGTTCCATGTTTGACCAACAGCAGAGCCCAATATAGCTGGCTGAACATTTAGGAACAGTTTTGTCACCTCTGCCATCAGATTTCTGAATGGACGGTGAGCATTCGACCCTCAACCATCAGGCTCGTGAATAAAAGGGGGTAACTACACTCAACTTCACTTGCACCATCATCGTAATGTTCACACAGCCAGTGACCTCACCTTAAGGACTCTTTATCTCATGTTCTCGTTATTTATTGCTATTTATTTATATTTGCATTTGCACAGCTTGTTGTCTTCTGCACTCTGGTTGATCTTTCATTGATCCTGTTATAGTTACTGTTCTATAGATTTGCTGTGTCTGCCCACAGGAAAATAAATCTCAGGGTTGTGTATGGTGACATATATGTACTTTGATAATAAATTTACTTTGAACCTTGATTACACTATTTTGTACTAATTTAATTTTTTAACTACTGCATATATTTATTATCGTAATTTATAGTAGACTTGATATATTGCACTGCTGCCACAAAACAACATTTCATGACATATGTCAGTGATAGTAAACTGGTTCTAATTTATTTTATTGCAAAACAACACACACAAAATGCTAGAGGAACTCAGCAGGTCAGTCAGCATCCATGGAAACAATCAGTCGACGTTTCAGGCCGGAATCCTTCGTCAGGACTGTAGAGGGAAGGGGCAGAGACCCTATAAAGAAGGTGGGGGGAGGGTGGGAAGGAGAAGGCTGGTAGGTTCCAGGTGAAAAACCAGTAAGGGGAAAGATAAAGGGGTGGGTGAGGGGAAGCAGGGAGGTGATAGGCAGGAAAGGTGAAGAAGGAATAGGGGAAAACACAATGGGTAGTAGAAGGAGGCAGAACAATGAGGGAGGTGATAGGCAGCTGGGGGAGGGGGCAGAGTGACATAGGGATAGAGGAAGGGAGGGGGAGGGAATTACCAGAAATTGGAGAATTCCAAGGGGCTGGAGACTACCCAGACGGTATATGAGGTGTTGCTCCTCCAACCTGAGTTTAATCTCATCATGGCAGTAGAGGAGGCCATGTATGGACATCTATGGAAAAAAGTACAGTCGACGTTTCAGACCGAAACCCTTCTGCAGGACTGGACTGGAGGAAAAAAAAAGCTGAGGAGTAAATTTGAAAGGTGGGAGGGGCAGAAGGGAGAGAGAAATGCCAGGCAATAGGTGAAACTTGGAAGGTGGGGGGAGATGTGTTTGGTGGTGAGGTCACGTTGGAGATAGTTGAAGTTACAGAGAATTATGTGCTGGGCACAGAGTCTGGTGCAATGGCAGGTGAGGTCAAGAGGAACCCTGTTCCTAGTAGCGTGGTGGGAGAATGGAGTAAGAGCAGATGTGCCTGAAATGGAAGAGATGCGACTGAGGGCAGCGTTGATGGTGGAGGAAGAGAAGCTCCTTCCTTTGAAAAAGGAGGACATTTTATTGCATATTTTCATTTCTTTCAAATGTTGCTCTACACTAAGCAAAAGATATAAAGTTGTATTTTCCCACTGACAGTTCATGGTTTTAAAGAGTAATATATCCAGTCCTTCAAATTAATTAAACACCGGCAGTTATTTTATTTAAAATATAGATTGTAATACATAGGAGCTGTTTCCCGGAAGGTGATACATGTGATCCAGTGGGAGTATTGGGAATATTGATAAGCTTCAGGATGAGGGTCTTTATCTGGACATGAGGCTCTGATGGACCGAATCTTCTTAGCACTATGTCAGACACACAACATATATAATTATTAAAAAATATAACTATTATGGTTGTAAATTATGTGTCTTTGCTTATTGTCAGTAAAGTAGTTTAGCAGAAAATCCAAAATCAGAGCCAAAGCGTTAAAAGATATTTGAAGTAATTGGTTAATGTTAGCTTTTGTGAAGTTGTTCAGTTTATTTCCCCTTCAACTTTGATCTGTTTTGAAACTTGGTTCCTTCCTGGAAGCATTGTGATCTTTGATTCATGCATTCTGATCTTTTCAGTTGAGGCGATGCAGTTGATTAACATGAATTTCAGGCCAGCCATTTGGGTGTAATTTGCTATGTGTCATGTGTAGAACAGAATGCCGATGTTGTGCCTTAGAATGGGGAAGAGACAAAGGCAATGGCACGGGGTGCTGTTGCTTTATAATAACCCAGGTTCGAGGTTTCCATGCCTGAACCCCAATATCCCAATCCTCTGTATTAGGTGGCAGGCTTGCATCATACTAACGCTTGGGTCACCTGGACCTCTTGGTACTTGAGGAGAGTTCTTTCTAAAGCTTGTAAGATTGATCCAAAGAGGGCAGGATGGGATAGATGTCAAGATTTTACATTGCTGGAAAGCCTTCAATGAAGGGGTATGATATTAAAATAAGACCAGAACATCAGGTCAAAGGTAAGGGGTGAAAGGTGAAACACTTAAGGGAAACGTAAGAGGGAACTTCTTCACTCAGAGGGTGGTGTGTGAGTGGAAAGTGGATGAGTACATGGATAGGAGGGGTTTTCAGGTCAATGGGTCAAAGCGGAAAAACAAGTTGGCATGGACTAGACAGGCCAGAATGCCTCTTTCTGTGCTGCAGTGTTCTATGACTCTTTGACTCTATAAGGGGCTGGTGATGTAAAACCGAGGTCTGTAGAAATTCCTACTTGTAGAGCATAGTGAATCTCAGGAATTCTCTGTTTCAAAGAGTTGTAATCAGATGATGAGAGGTATTAAAGAGTGAAATTTTACAGTAAACCTTAAAGACTTAAGTTTTTGGAAGATTGGGGGAGTGAGGCTGTGGAGTTCTGGGACAAAGAAGGATTTGAGGCCTGGGGTAGATTAATCATAAACATACACTCAATGGCCACTTTATTAGCTACAGGAGTGGAACCTGGTGTGGTCTTCTGTTGATGTAGCCCAGCCACTCCAGGGCTCGACACATTGTGCAATCAAAGATGCTGTTCTGCACACCACTGTCGTAATGCATGGTTATTTCAGCTACTATCGCTTTCCTGCCATCTTGAACTAGTCTAGCCATTCTCCTCTATCCCCTGTCATTGACAAGGCATTTTTGTCCACAGTACTGCCACTTAACGGATGTTTTTGTTTTTCACAACTTTCACTGAAAACTCTCAAGGTTGCTGTGCGTGAAAGTCCCAAGAAATCTTGTTTGTAACATGCTGTCTGTCAGCCACAAGCTACGTGCTGTCTTCCCACAATCTTTCCTCTGGCCAAAGCAAAAATAGCAGATCCACATGGGGCAAACCGAGACTGTTACAAATGGTCTTTTAACAAATAACGGCCCCGCTCTGCCCAGTGGAATGACTAATGCAAAACTACTTGTTCAGAGAAAGAGCCTGTAGTTACAGCAGCAAGCATGCGGCACTTGATGGAGGCATGGCAAGTGCCTGCACCAGTGTCTCTCAACAACTGCTGTTCTTGCGAGCAAACTAGCAGAGGACTAAGTCCTGATTATGGGAGAACAAGCTTGCCCAGTACAAACTTACATGGTAGATTTCAATGAGTTCAGCAAATGTCACCATCCAGAATCACTTTCCCTTACCTTAATAAGTAAACGTTTTAATATAACTCGTCAAAAGATGCTGGAGTAACACAACAGGATAAACAGTCCACGTTTCAGGCCAAGACTCTTCAACAGCACCTGTCATCAGGAGATCAGCATCAGTCCTCAGTCTGAAACATTGATTGTTTATTCCTCTCCATAGATGCTGCCTGACCTGCTGAGTTCCTCCAGCGTTTTGTGTGTGTTACTCTGGATTTCCAGTATCTGCAGCATCTCTGTGTAATCTAATGGCTGAAATCACCGCAAAGTCCTGGTTGTGTACCACACATTGTACATGGAGCTCCCTTCAACTGAGTGCATGACAATGGAGATGAGAGGCCTCTGTGCATTGGGCTGACCATCAGTGGAAAACAAGCATATAGTCGGAGCCAGGTGCCCCCATCTTCCCTCCTTTCCTTATGTCTCAACCCCACACCACTTTATGTAGCCAGTCCTTGTGGCACTTGTGAACTGGACTAACTGCAACAAACCGCACCTCCATGACACTTTTAATGTAGTATTTCATGGAGGCATAATCAAACAGAATTCCCCACCCAGCCATTTAACTAAAAAGCCTGTCAGTACAGAAAGCTGCTTTTGTTGCCACCTTGATGCGAGTCTCCGGAAGGGATTGTTTGTTTCACTTGCTTCCAGCCATTGGTGGAAGAAACCACACAATATTACATTCGGTCTCTCCTGAAGGACTCCTAGCTCCTGATGGTCCCTCTCCTGACCTTGCAGCTTTAGGAATTTGTTTATTGACTTTGATTCTGAATTCAAGTCTATATTTCCAAATCATCTGCACGTTTAGAAAGATCTAGAAATATAAGCTACAGAAACATGCTCTTCAGCCTACCCATGTCCAGACCAATCATTATTCTTACTGATACATGTCCCTTCATCCGCATTTGGTCTGTAAGGTCTTATTGATAGTCTGATTCTGTTGATCTAATTCCACAAATTGATGCTGGTGGATCAACAGAAATTATTGTGTTGGGTTACAAATTCCCGTTGAGTGTTTTAATCAATGTGCATAAAATCACTCGTTAATCTGTTGTCCAAGTCTCTTGCTCAGTGTTGAACTGCTGGAATTTTTCTTTATATGTCTGTGCTCGTCGTTCAGTTGTGCAGAACACATGTCAATCGTCATTCCGATATGATTAAAGAACGTCATGGCAACGCAGAAAGCAGTTGGCATGGAGGGCAACAAGATCCATTCAGAGAATTGGAAAATTGTAAAACATTCCTGTTCATGCAACCTCCAATTTAATTAATAAAGGAGCATGACAAGGGTTAAATTAAGTTAACAAGCAAGATTTGGTACTTAAACGTCAATCTGTTGAATAGTCTCAGTCTGACCTGATTTGAAGTGTCGGATCAGTCTGTGGAGCAGCACAATGGTACAGCTGGTGGAGCCGCTGACTCACAACACAGACGATCCAGGTTCAATCCTGGCCTTCTCTGTTGTCCGTGCGGAGTTTTCATCTTTCCCCGTGACTGAATAGGTTTCCTTTGAATGCTCCAGTTTCCACCCACATCCCAAAGACGTGCAGTTTGCTAAGGTTAATTGGCCAGTGTACATTGCCCATTGTTGTTGTTCGTCCATCGCTGACATCGATGAGGACCTCGACAACATTATTGATGGTGTCGAGACTAGCGCTTGATTTGGATTTAAGTGAGGGAGAGTTGCGCAGCGTCAACCTCACTCTCTCTTCCCAATTCCCATCTGGATCCAGTGGAAAGACAGAGTCGAGACGGCTGGAAATGGGACTAGGCGCAGTGGATGACCAGGACATCTTTTGTGACTTGTCCTGCTCAACACGTTCCACAACGCTTGCAGAGACCGCCTTCTTGACCGTTGGACCTTCCATAGGTCTCGTCCGCTCAATCTGCCGGAGTCTGTCTTCACATGCTGGGATAGACAACTCCCTATCTCACCGAGGGTTTGAGACCCGTCGGCTACCCTCACCTGGTTTAGCCGGCTTGTCGAAGCCGTTGCCCGGGGTGTGGCCGCTGTCGCATGCAAACAGCTACAGGGAGCCACAGGTGAGAGCTGAGTGCCAGGTGGGGACCAAAGGTGGACTAACCGCCTTAAAAAGGACGCGACATTGCCCATAATGTGTAGATGAATTGTAGATCAATAGATAGACAGATACTTCATTAATCCCAAAGGAAATTACACTGTCACAGTAGCATTACAATTACACAGATATAAATATTAGAAGAGAAGTAGAAAGAATAAAAAATAACTTACCTCAAACAGTCTAACGGGAGGGGGTCATCACTTCCCTGGCTATAGGTTGACTCATTATAGAGCCTAATGGCCGAGGGTAAGAATGACCTCATATTATAGCGCTCTTTGGAGCAGCGTAGTTGTCTTAGTCTATTACTGAAATTGCTCCTCTGTTCAGCCAAGGTGGCAAGCAAAGAGTGAGAAACATTATCCAGAATTGCCAGGGTTTTCTGTAGGGTCCTTTGTTCTATCACGACCTCCAGTGTGTCCAGTTTGACTCCCATAACAGAGCCAGCCTTTCTAGTCAGTTTATTGAGCCTGTTGGCATCACCCATGTTGATGTCACTACCCCAGCACACCACCACATAGAAGATTGTACTGGCAACAACAGACTGGTAGAACATATGAAGGAGAGGCCTGCATATTCCAAAGCACCTCAGTCTCCTCAAGCAGTAGTCTCTGTGTTGGTGCTCCACTCAAGTCTGTCATCCAGGTGCACCCCCAGGTACTTGTAGGTCCTCACCAACAATAGTAACAGGGAGCAGTGCAGGCTTAGTCTTCACCATCTCCTTTATCTTAGTAATATTGAGTTGCAGATGATTCAGCTTGCACCATTTGATGAAGTCCTCTACCATGTATACTATTGAGTTGGGTGGGGTGAGTTGGTGGGAATATGGAGAGAGGATAGGTTGCAGAAAAGATTAGTGGGGGATAGGATTGCTGGCATTGACTCACAGCCAAAAACCTCATTCTGTTCTAAGGAAATATGGTAAAATAGAAGCCCTCAAACACAGTCATTGTGCCAAATTTATCCATTAATTGCTTCGGGGGAGAACTTTTGAGTCATTTTATTTGAACTCTTATGAGTCAGAGTTTCCTGGTTTAAAGTCACTTCACCAAGGCATACTGAACAGCACTGACTATCTTAAAAATGGGACATTACATTGAGAATATTGCTAATGCTGGAAATCAGAAAGTGCCGGAAACTTACTGCGGGTTATACCTTCGATGAAGGCGCTTTGACCTCAAACAACCGCTCTGCTTCACTTTTCTCAGATGATACTTGACAGCACCATTTTCTTGAGGGTATCTTGATAGTATCTTTTGCATTCAGGGTGAAAGGGGACACTTAAACATGAAATAAGAACTGAAAATGTTTGTTAGTCAGTTATAGAGTCATAAAGTCATGGAAACAGGCCCTTTGGCTCAACTGATCCATATCAAGCAGGTTTCCAATCCAAGCTGGGGTCCCTTTTTCCCAACTTTGCCCATATCCCTCTAAACCTTTCCATTCTATGTACCCCTCCAAATACTTTTTAAATATTGTTTATGTATCTGACTCAACCTTTTCCTCTGTCAACTCATTCCATATACTCACCACCCTTTGGCTGAAAAGGGTTCTTCAGGTTCGTATTAAAACTCTCCCCACTCACCTTAGACCGATATCCTCCTGTTCTTGTTTCCCTACTCCTGGCAAGATGAATGTTTATTCTTTTTTGGCTACCCCCACTTCCTCCAGACCAAAGGTGTAGCTACGGTCACTTGCATGAGACCCAGCTGTGCCTGGCTTTTTGTCGACTACGTGGAACAGTCTATGCTCCAAGCCTACACCTGTATCACTCCCCAACTTTTCCTATGCTGCATCGATGACTGCATTGGTGCTGCTTCCTGCACCCATGTCTCATCAGCTTTGCCTCCAGCTTCCACCCTGATCTGAAATTTACCTGGTCCATTTCCGACACCCCCTTCCCCTTTCTCAATCTCACTGTCTCTATGTCTGGAGACAGTTTATCTACTGATATTCTTTACAAACCCACTGATACTCACAGCTACCAGGACTATACCTTTTCCCAACATGTTACTGGTAAAAATGCCATTTCCTTCTCTCAGTTCATCCATATTTGCTGCATCTGAGGCTTTTCATTCCAGAACTAATAAGATGTCTTTCTTCTTCAAAGAAAGGGGCTTTCCTTCCTCCACCATCAACGCTGCCCTTGACTGCACCTCTTCCATTTCACGCATGTCTACCCTCATCCCATCCTCCTCCCGCCACCCCACCAGGTATAGGGTTTCTTCTGTTCCCACCAGCCTCCACATCCAGCATATAATTCTCCATAGCTTCTGCCATCTCCAATGGGATCCCACCATCAAGCACATCTTTCCCTCCCTGCCATTTTTTGCTTTCCATAGGATTTGCCTCCTACGCGACTCACTTGTCCATTCATCCCCCCGCACTGATCTCCCTCCTGGCACTTATCCTTGCAAGCAGAACAAGTGCTACACCTGCCCCTACACCTCCTCCCTCACTACCATTCAGGGCCCCAAACAGTCCTTCCAGGTGAGGCATCATTTCACCTGTGAGTCTGTTGGGGTCATCTACTGTATGTGGTGCTCCCAGTGTAGCCTCCTGTATATCGATAAGTCCTGACATAGACTGGGAGACCAATTGCCAAGCACCTACCAGAAAAAGTGAGATCTCCCGGTGATCACCCATTTCAGTTCTACTTCCCATTCCCATTCTGATACATCTATCCTTGGCCTCCTCCACTGTCATGATGAAGCCACACTTAGCTTGGAGGAACAACACCTTATATTCAGTCTGGGTAGCCTCCAACCTGAAGGCATGAACATCGATATCTTGAACTTCCAATGCCCCACTCCACCATTCCCCAATTCCCATTTCCCTCTCTCACCTTATCTCCTTGCCTGCCCATCGCCTCCCTCTGGTGCTCCTCCCCTTTTTCTTTCTTCCATGGCCTTCTGTCCTCTCCTATCAGACTCCCCTTCTCCAGCCCTGTATCTCTGTCACCAATCAACTTCCCAGCTCTTTACTTCACTGCTCCCCCCTCCCAGTTTCACCTGTCACCTTCTACCTTGTACCTCTTCCTCCTCTTCCTCCATCCTCTTGCTCTAACTTCTCATCTTTTTTTCCAGTCCTGATGAAGGGTTCTTGCCTGACTGTTTACTCTTTTCCATGGATGCTGTCTGGCCTGCTGAATTCCTTCAGCATTTTGTGTGTGCTGTTTGGATTTCCAGCATCTGCAGACTTTCTTGTCTTTATCGGCCAGTTGTTGGAGCCCTCAGCACTTTTTTTGTATATTAAAATGATAGTCTCCTTCACTTTGTCCAGTGAATGCAAAAGCATTGTAAAATCTTCAGTGTTCTCAGAGTGTCCTGGTCACTTTCTTCATGTCTGTGTGTGGAAACTTGTACGCTAAGAGACCATTTACTTCTTTGGTCACAGTGCACTTGAGCAGTGTTTCACTGGAAGCACAGCACCTTGGGCTGTTTCAAGATGAGAAGGGTAATTGTAATTTCCTTCTGTTCATCTTTGACGTGTATTTCTTTTCTTACTCGATTTTCTCAGCCCTTTCATTGGACCTGCAGAAAATGTACTGAAAAAGCACTTTAAAAGCTTGCTCTTCCCACTGTGCTCATTAGTCAGTTGTCAGTGCTCCCCACCTACTGCACCAGTTCCTGCAGCTCTGGAGCAGATTACTAACCTTCATTTGGAATAATTAATTGAATCTCTGCCCTCAAGGAGAATTCATTATGTAGGCAATCTTACGATTGGATGTAGTTTCCATATTGTGGTTAGCTTGGTATTTGCTGGATATTATTCTGATTGCCATTACAGTTTTGATTCCATCATGGGCAGTGCTGTTATGAAGGTTTGAGGTTGTTTCTGTTTTGTAAAATGGATCCAGTGATTTTATACAATACTGTACATGTATTTGAAAGGGCAGGTAGTGCATCAAGTGCTGGATTAATAGTAGAATTGTAGGACACAGAAACAGTCCCTTCATCCTAATTTGTCCATGTGAAGCGAGTTGCCTTCCTGAGCTAGTATCAGTCACCTGCACATGGCCCATATCCCTCTACTCTAAACCTTTCCTCTCTACTCAATTAAATTCAGATTCCAATTTATCTATCACACATATATCAAAACGTAAAGTGAAATGGCCATTTACGCTAACAACCAACACACCCAACAAATGTGCTGGAGCAGTCTGCATATATCTTTTAAACAATAAATTGTACCCACCTACACCACTTACTGTGGCAGCTTGTTCCATCTCTCTGTGTGAAAAGGTTCCTCATGCCTTATTGTAAATCTATTACCTCTAATTTTAGGTGCCCCTACCCTGGGAAAAAGGCTGTGACTTTTCACCTTATCAGTGCCCATCATGAATTTTATATCTATAAAGGGTCAGCCTCTCAGCCTCCTATGCTGCAGGGAAAAGAGTCCCAGTCTATCCAGTCTCTGACCTTATAAATGAAGCCCTTCCATCCCAGATAGGTAATAGAGCATTTTCTGCACTTTTTCCAGCTTACTGTTAACCATCCTATACCTAGATGACCAGAACCGCATCAAGTATTTGCACCAAGTTTGAGTATTCTCTGAAACCCATCAAGTACTTTATCAATAGCTAAACCATGAGGAAGAAGGCCAAGGTTTGAGTAATATCTGTGTAATTTCATCAATGATGCCTTTTGAGGTCAATGTTAGGGCTCCTATGACTGTATCGAGTTGTGACTGAAATAAAAACACACAGCATATGATTTAGGTTAGGTTACTATAGCAACTTCATATAGTTAGTACTTGAGCTCAGCTGGTTCGAATAAGTCTTGGAACAATGCAGCACTAAAGGAGAGCATTAGCCCTTCCCGTCTCTTGGAAGAAACTCGGAGATTAGCCTGACTCCCCAACTCTGCAAGTGTTTGCTCTTTAGGAATGTGTAAAATTTCCTTTTCAACGTTACTATTGAACGTGTCTCCATCACTGTTTTGCGGAACATGTGGAGGGCTATTGGAACCCGCCAAATTAAACAATTTTTCCTCTTTATCTCTCAGTTTCCTTTCTCAGTTACCTTACCTGGGTATTTCTCAAGCAACTGTTATTCCATATTTCAGGTCCTGCATCCCGAACCGCACTCCTAACTCAACACGAAATCAGAGATACTGCTCAGAAATAGCAGAGCAATAAAGCACATTCCCTCTATTATTGTATTGCCAAATTACGGAACTGTAATACCAGAGAAAGAGGCCATTCTGCCCATTGAGTCCCTGTAGTGCATAAATTTACCCATTGTTAACATAACAATACAGTGGCTACTTTATCAGTTGCTTGTTAATGGAAGTATCTAATCAGCCAATCACAGGGCACTAACCTAATACATAAAAGCGTGCAGACAGGGTTAAGAGGTTCAGTTGTGGTTCAGACTAAACATCAGAATGGGGAAGAACTGTGATCTCAGTGACTTTGACGGTGGAATAATTGTTGCTGCCTGACAGGGTGGTTCGAGTATCTCAGAAACAGCTGATCTCCTGGCAGTGTCTAGACTTTACTGAGGGTGGTGTGGAAACACAAAAGGAAACATCCAGTGAGTGGTAGATCTGTGGGTGAGAATGCCTTGTTCATGAGAGAGATCAGAGGAAAATGGGCAGACTTGTTCAAGCTGACAGGAAAGCAACAGTAACTCAAGTACCTGTGCGTTAAACAGTGGTGTGCAAAAGAACATCTCTGAACGCACAACAGATCGAACCTTGAAGTGGATGGGCTACAGCAGCAGAAGACCATGAACATACACTCAGTGGACACTTTGTTAGGTACAGGAGGAACCTCTGAGTGTATATAGACTTCTTTGAGCCTTAAAGGAGACCACACAATTAACTTCTACGAAAACAATAGCTTACACTTGACATGATATCATTGACATATCCAGGAGTTGTCTGTAGGCAATTAGAAAATCTGAAAAATTAGCCAACAAGATTGATTGACTTTCATTGCAGTAATTATCCTTATACATGTTTTTATATTTTTGCCTGAAGCTACAGTAGTGTTTGAAAATATCAACATCTTTACTGCATTGCTGGAATAGAGGCTCCAATTCCTGTATATAGTTGGGTACCTGACTTTAACTACACTGTTGCGGACTGGTACAAGGTGAGATTCGAGTTGGAAGGACAGCTGTTTGCTCTCGATTCCACTCAAAGCTCCAGAATAGACAAAGCTGCAATCACAAACAATACTTAATTCAATATTGGATGTAGGATAGCCCCTAAAAACATGAAACACTGCTTTCTCTTGTTCTCATCACAGCTTACGAGATGCTTATAAAGGAACCTTGTGAGAACGAGCTGGTTGACAAAGCCACTCCTTTATTGTCAGCAAGCCACGCGTTCGCTCACATTCTCCGCAGCCACCATCCAGATCTACTTGCACAGCTGCGAGGTTGATACCATGGAGTGCCTTCCCCACACAACCCCCACTCCCACCAGGACAAAAGACTGGAGCTGCAGTGAGATTATATGATGTCTTCTGTAGAGATTGCAAGAAGCTCAAGAGTTTCAGTTGGATCGAGAATGGTGGTTGTGGCAGGAACAATGACAGCACCATTCAGATGGTTCCAGCAGGGCAGAATCCCAAGGAGGAGAGAGCGGACTGTGAGGTGGCAGGAGGGGAGGCATGATAATTATCTTAGAAGTTTCGAGCCATTGCTAGCAGAGCCATGACTTGGAAATTATAAATGTGAGTTGCATTGGCAGAGGGATTGAATGTAAGTTGAGCAATGGTTTCACTCAGAGTGGTGCAGGGGTAGGGGGAGAGGTCAACAGGGGCCTTGATTTCCCCACCGTCACACAGCGCAAGTGCTTTCCTGCAGTCTGATCCCTCTCTCATCCGCACAAGGAAGGGCTACATCAAGCATCAGTAACCTGGGACAATTCAGGGTGACTGTTTAAAATGATAGTGGGCATAGATAGGGTGAATGTACCCAGTCTTTTTCTGAGGGAAAGGAAACCAGAAACTCAAGGACATTGGCTTAAGCTGTGAGGCAAAAGATTTTAAAGGGACACGAGGGGCGACTTTTTCAGTGTGGTGCATATATACATAGATAGATACTTTATTGAAACGACAGTGTCACAGTAGCATTACAAGTGCACAGATGTAAATATTAGAAGAGAAGTAGAAAGAATAAAAAATAAGTTACCTCTAACAGTCTAACAGGAGGAGATCATCACTTCCCCGGCCATAGGTTGATATAGAGCCTAACGGCTGAGGGTAAGAATGACCTGACATAGCGCTCTTTGGAGCAGCTCAGTTGTCTTAGTCTATCACTAAAAGTGCTCCTCTGTTCAGCCAAGGTGGCATGCAGAGGGTGAGAAACATTATCCAGAATTGCCAGGGTTTTCTGTAGGGTCCTTTGTTCTATCACGACCTCTAGTGTGTCCAGTTTGACTCCCATAACAGAGCCAGCCTTTCTAATCAGTTTATTTAGCCTGTTGGCATCACCCGTGTTGTTGCCATTGCCCTAGCACACCACCACATAGAAGATTGTACTGGCAACAACAGACTGGTAGAACATGTGGTGAAGGAGAGGCCTGCATACTCCAAAGGACCTCAGTCTCCTCAGGAAGTAGAGGCAACTCTGGCCCTTCTTGTGCACAGCCTCTGTGTTGGTGCTCCACTCAAGTCTGTCATCCAGGTGCACCCCCAAGTACTTGTAGGTCCTCAACACATCCACGTCCTCACCATCAATAGTAGCAGGGAGCAGTGTAGGTTTAGTCTTCCTAAAGTCTATCACCATCTCCCTTGTCTTACTAATGTCGAGTTGCAGATGATTCAGCTTGTAACTTTTGACGAAGTCCTCCACCAGGGCCCTGTATTCATCCTCCTGTCCTCCCTTTATACACCCAATGATTGCTGAGTCATCAGAGAATTCCTGCAGATGACATGACTATACAGAGTAAACAGGAAGGGAGCCAATGCAGTCCCTGTGGGGCCCCAGTGCTGCTTATATCCACATCTGACATGCAGCTCTGAAGCCACACATACTGTGGACAGGCTGTCAAAGTACCGTTTGTAGTTGAGGAAGGTACCATAATACTTAAGTGAAATTTGGACCATTATAAAGCACTAGTGAGGCCTCACTTGGAGTATTGTGAGCAGTTTTGGACCCTTACCTAAGAAAGGATGTGCTGACATTGGAGAGGGTTCAAAAACAGTTCACAAAAATGATTCTGGGATTGAAAAGCTTGCTAACTGAGGAGCATTTGATGGCTCTGGGTCTCTACTCACTGGAATTCAGAAGAATGGAGGGGGGAACCTATTGAATGTTGAAAGGCCTCGATAGAATAGACGTAGAGGGGATGTTTCCTGTGCTGGGGGAACCTAAGACCAGAGGACGCAGACTCAGAATAGAGGGACATCCTTTAAGAATGGAAAGGAGGAAGAATTTCTTTAGCTAGAGAGTGGTGAATCTGTGAAACTCATTGCCACAGGCAGCTGTGTAGGTCAAGTCATTGGTTGTATTCAAGGCAGAGGTTGATAGGTTCTTGATTGGTCAGGGCATGAAGGGATACGGCGAGAAGGCAGGAGACTGAGGCTGAGGGGGAAAATGGATCAGCCATGACAAAATGCTGGAGCAGACTCAATGGGCCGAATGGCCTAATTCTGCTCCTATATCTTATGGTCTTATTACATAGAAAGAGAAGGGTTTAGAAGGATTCGGTCAAATGCGGGCAACTGGGACCAGCTTAGGAGGATGCCTTAGTCGGCAAGGACCTAGTGGGGCAAAAGGCTTATTTCCATGGTGTATTACTCTCTGGCCGTGTTCTATGACTAGCAGGTTACATGGCTGTCACTGAGATTTCACTCTGTAGCCTGGCTCCAAAGACTCTTGAAGACAGAGCCCAAATAGACACTGCACTTAATAGGCAGCTCATCCACAACCACTACCATTCTGTCCACCCTCCAGTACTGTCGTGTGGCTGCACTGAACCACCGGCAGTACGCAGTGTGTTTATCCACCAGTACTGCTTTCCAATTCATAGACCCAGTCTGCCTGGGTGGGAACTTTGTTGTGTTAGAGTCCAGTGACTAGATCCATTCAGCTTGGATTGTGAGACCCTAACCCTACCTCCATTCCTTCAAGCCCACCTCTCTGGATCGCACTGCCACTCTTGGCCCTGGAGACGGGTGACAGGGTCCTGGGTGACGGTATGGCCTTGAACAACATAATTAAGTAACGAATCTAGACCAGAATAAGTCTCCTCACAAAAATTCCACCTGTCAATCATGCTGATGATTTCCAATATCCAATGGCATCTTCATTCAGAATCACTTCTGAGAAGGAATTTCTTTAGCCAGACAGTGATGAATCTGTAGAATTCATTGCTGCATTCAGCTGTGGAGGACAAGTTACTGGGTGTCTTTAAAACATAGGTGGATAGGTTCATAATTAATAAGGACATCAAAGGTCATGGGGAGAAGGCAGGAGAATGGGAAGGAAAATAAATTGGCTATCATCAAATTGTGGAGCAGACTTGATAGGCTGAATGGCCTAATTCTGCTCCTATATCTTATGCCCTTATGGTCTTGCTTAAAAATGTTTAATAATAAGTATGAACAGTAAAAACCATTGACTCTTTTACAACATGAATTCAAAAATACAGTGGATTCCGATTAATTGGGACACATCGGGACCAGTACATTTTGGCCCAATTAAGTGGCTGTGCCAATTAGCCGAAGTTTCATGCAAATAGTTAAAAAAGTATAAAAAAGATAAACTACTATCTGCTGAGTAACAAATTATGCATTTAAATAAAATACAAATCAGAACATTAACAATGCTACTACAGTCCTATAAAACTATAGTTCCTAATTGTTATGAATGGTGAAATTCATCCCGTATGTAGACTGCCATTGACTGACTTTAAATGAACAAAATCAGTACAGACACCTGGTGTGGACAGTGGACTGCCGTCCTGCAATGCTTTCCAGCATTGCATCCCTCTAATCTTCATTTTCATTATAACATTGAAGATGATTGCCGATATCTTCAAATTCTTTGTAGTACCTAACTTGTTGAAGTAGTGAAATAGTTTCATTTTCACGCCCGGCCATTTCTGGCATCTCCAAGCCTGAATGCTTGAAACCACAGTGAACAAAATAGTTCCAAAGTCTTACTACTTATTTCTCACCAACTATCAGTGACAAGAAAAACTGCTTTTTGAACACAAACACACACAAATGATGCTATTTAAAAAATATTTGCTCTTAGCTAGGTTTACTGTTTAAAGGCCGCACAAGTGCATGTGACTATAAGAGACTGTTCTTCAAAAGTCTTCTGTCCCAATTAAGCAGCAGAGTGTTCCAGATAGTCCAAGGGAATCCTGGTTATTTGCTCAATTGGACTTGTTCTTTAAGAGTTGTTCGAAATAAGAGGCTACTCTGATTAACTGATGGCTCAATTAACCGGAATCCACTGGACTTAACAACAGGTTTCAAAACTATTAAGCAGAACATAAGTGATTGAAGTGAAAGAGAAGCTCGGGTTGGCTTCCAGTTTGTAGGGTTGTTCCCCGAGCCTCGAAGTCTGGTCGCAAATGTTTCATCGCCAGTCGAGGTGACATCATCAGCGCTCAATTGAGTGTTGTATCTGCCGAGTGCTCGCATTTATATTGGTCTGACTTGTCATTCTGATTGGCTGGCTGTTGTGCTGACCACTAGTCTCCACTGGGTCCCGGCCAACCAGATATCGGGGTGGTCTCCGCTGACCCATATCCCTGGCTTGTGAGCGTTGGCTCCTTGGATGTCCATGACTCATCCCTCGGCCCTGATCCCGCAGACACATAGGTTCCTCAATTGTGTCCAGTTCAATATGCTTGTTAATAGAGTCCTCTGTTGAGAACCAATTTCTAAGAATTCTCACGATTTCTTGTTTTGTGCTTCTGCCAGTATTTTTGCAGTTTTGCAGATGAACTTGTGTCCGTCTTGGTCTTCATGTACTGAGATGAGTGACAGACATCGTGTCCCCTGATGTTCATATATTCTCGCGGATAGTTTTCTCCCCTTATGTCCTCGGTAGTGTTGGGAGCAATCTCCACATGGCATTTGGTATGTTACATTTGTTCTCTCCATGTGTGCTGCTGGATCTTTGGTTCTCAAGACTCCAGTAGCAAACATATTGAACTGGATGCAATTTAGGAAGCTATTTGCCTGTGGGATCGAGGCTGAGGGGTGAGCCACAGACACCCGAGGGACCAACGCTCACAAAGCAGGGATACGGGCCAGCGGAGATAACTCAGCTATCCGGTTGGCCGGGTCCCAGTGGAGGCCAGCCACCAGTGCAACAGCCAGCCAATCAGAACGAGTTGGACCAAAATAAACGCGAGCACTCGCCAGAAACAACAGCCAGTTGCACACTGATGATGTCAACTCGGCTGGGGACAAAACGTTTGCGACCTAACCTCCGGGCTCAGTGAGCAAACCTACTACCATAAGTGATTATAAAAGGATGTAACTTGCCTTGTATTTGCCTTTCTTCCCTGCGGCACGCTTTTCCGCTCTAAATGACGGGCCTGATCTGGCATGGGGTTTGAGAGCAGATACCACAGTGCAGGGGCTGGGAGTCACCACATACTCCTGCCCTGCAGGGGAAGGTGAAACTCTTGACAGTCACTACCTGAAGAACTGTGGAGGCTAGGTCTTTGGAAGCACTTAAGGTGGAGGCAGATTTGTGGTCTGAGAGTTATGTGGATCTGGCGCAGAAGAGGAGTTGAGGCCTGGGGTAGATCAGCCATGATCATAATAATGGTGGCACAGCCTCAAGGGGTCTAGTGGCTGACTCCTGCTGCTCTGATCCTGTAGACTGGAGTAGAGAATTGCTGGTAGAACTTGGCCTATGAGTCCATTTTTCTATAGTTATCTGCCTGCCCCACTAACTGATGGCAGTCCTACTCAGAAACTCTTGGAAAGTGTTATTTTGATAGAGTGGTGTAATGCCAACTTGGGCCCTCTCAGAGGGCAGTCAGGAGCAGCCAGAACAAGGAGCTGTGTAGGAGGGGCAGCCATAATAGCCACCTTCCAGGTCACCACCCCTGAGAAGCAAGATTAGATTGTCAGAATGGCTGGGGTGCCAGTCAGGAGGGCAGAGTGAAACAGCTGGCAGAGCGGCTTCGTCACAACTGCAGCAACTTGGGTTTGATCCTCACCTCTGATACAGTCTGTGGGGGGTTTACACATTCTCCCTGAGTGTCCCCTGATGCTGCGCTTTCCTCCCACATCCCCAGGACATCTCGTCACCATCATCATGGGCCATGTCCTATGACATGAGCAATCGTGGTCTCATGACTGTGATCGTTCTTGGCAAATTCTTCTACAGAAATGGTTTGCCATTGCCTTCTGGGCCATTGCTTTACAAGATGGGTGACCCCAGCCATTATCAATACTCTTCAGAGATTGTCTGCCTGGCATCAGTGGTCACATAGCCAGGACTTGTGATCTGCACCAACTGCTCATACAGCCATCCAGCACCTGCGCCCATGGCTTCACGTGACCCTGATCAGGGTGGGTTGGGGGGGGCGCGTTGCTAAGCAGATGCTACACCTTGCCCAAGTGTGACCTGCAGGCTAGCGGAGGGAAGGAGCGCCTTACACCTCCTTTGGTAGAGACGCATCTCCACCCCACTACCCGCAAAGATGTACAGGCAAATCTGCTGGTTAGCAATAGATTGTGACTGGTGTAGGTGAGTGGTAGGATTGGGTGAAGTTGAATGGAGTGTGGGAAGATTGAAAATCGGATTAGTGTTGGAGTTAATGTAAATGGATCTGGATGGATAGCATCGACTTGATGGGCCAAAGGGCCTGCTTCCATACTGGCTGGCTCTTTGAGGGTCAATGAACACCCTGCCTCCTGTGTATGTGTCAGGTAATGAGCCGTAACTTCCTCCCTGCCTCTTGTTTCAAGCATAAGTGGAGGAGGAGGGCATTACTGAATTTACTGAATTTCCTTTCAGGCAGAATCATTGAGGAAAAATCTGCCCTTAAAGTATTTCGTCCCCATGATAACAAAATGTGGGTTTACTTCAATAAAATGCCTTCCATGATTTGAGTTGCCTGCCAGCCTGTCATGAGAATGCAGTTGAAACTGGTGCAGAAAATAGGGTAGGCAATCGGCAACCAGCAATAAGCCTGTAACCAGGTCATCTGTTGCAGAGATGCTGGTTGAGAGATAACAAGGCTATTAAGTGGCTCCATTGTGAGTACAGACTGTAACACCACATGTCCCCACTGCAGGCAAGATCAGCAGCTGCAGAAGCCTGCCGGTATCATCCTCCGTCCTGGGCGCTGACAGCCAGCCCTGTTTATTTATTAGTACACAGGCAGACTGCTCCACACAAGCAGAGAGGAGTTTGTCATTTATGCTGACTTCAATTAAACAGGCAGATTTTATCTTTTCGGTGAATTTGGTATTTATTGTGACACCTTGCCCTGTTTGAATTTTACATGTGGGAAGTAAAGTGTGCAACGTGCTGTCAGGGGTGATGGTAGAGGCAGGTTAGGGACATTTAAGAAACTCTTCAACTGGCACATGGATGATAGAAAGATGAACAGCTACGTAGAAGGTAAGGGTTAGACTGGTCTTGAGTAAGCTAAAGGGTCAGCACAATATTGTGGGCCGAAGGGCCTGTACTGTGATGTAGTGTTCTGTGTTCTGTGTTAAAAAGCACCACTGGTACATGTAAGGGGAGTGAGATCACAGAACTTTCCAGACTGCCCAGTCCCCATACCTGTAGTTGTAACAACAAGTGTGCACCACCCTGCCTCCAACTCAGCTGCTGGTTCATAAGGTCATCCAAAGATTTCCCTCGAATGCCGCATTTAACATCCCTTCAAAGCACTCTGCAGAGACCCTGTAGCTTTCTTTCCTAGTCTAAACCGGTGTGGTCGTAGGAAGAGACAGACACCTGAATGGCCACTGGTCAGCAATGGGAACAAGGATTTGCCTGCTCCAGTAACTGATCCATACCCCTGCTCCAGAAGCCCACTATGTGTACACACAGTTTCCGTATCCTGGGATACGATTGCAATCAGGAAATCCGAATGCTCTGTTAATGGTTACATCTTGCTGGGCTGAGTGAGATCTTCCAGACTTGAGTTACTGCAGGTATGACAGCAGGGTTCAGTGGCCACTGTCATGTCACACATTGCATCGAAAGGAATGTTTTGCTCTTTTATATCGTTAGCATTTTCTTAGGTCATGGATACCTGAGGGTGAGATCTCTAGGGTTTCATGTGGTCATCCACAAGAGCTGCAATAATTCAGAGATTGTGTGTGTATGCCTGTGAACAGTCCAATAGTGATCTTCAGAAAGCAATTCTGTTGCCTCAGTGTCAGATAATCAACAAGACATTGAGGAGGAGAAAAAAGGATCAGCCATGATTGAATGGTGGAGCAGACTCGATGGGCCAAATGGCCGAATTCTGCTCCTGTGACTTAACTTTTCCCGTGATGGACTGGGCTGTATCCATTACTTTTTGTAGGATTTTTCATTCAAGGGCATTGCTGCTTCCACACCAGGCATGATATAACCAGTCAATACACTCTCCAACACTCATCTATAGAAGTTTGTCAAAGTTTTAGATGACATGCCAAATTTTCACAAACTTCTAAGCAGAGGCACTGCTGTGCTTTCTTCATAATGACACTTGCATGCCGGACCTAGAATAGATCCTCTGAAATGATAACTTCAGTTAATTTAAAGTTGCTGACCCTCTCCAATCCTAACCCATCACTTTACTTTTGCTCAGAAGTTGAAAAACACACAAAGTCACTTGGAATGGTAACCATTTTTCCTCAATATTATAATGAATGGCTTCAACAACACATTAGACTGATAACAGGCGTGAAAAATGAGAGGAAACTAGTTCTGTCCTTCATAGGAATAAACATGTGTTTGTATGTTGGACTTTTGAGCTTGATAATATTATGGCAGCTTGTTTTGTAAGTCCATAAATAGGGCATTTGTAATCTGAGGACTTGCTCTCTTCTCATCAATACCATCAGGGAGGAGGTACAGGAGCCTGCAGACCAACCCTCAGTGTTTTAAGAACAGCTTCTTCCCTCTGCCAAAAGCTTTCTGAATATTCTGTGAACCCAAGACACAAACTCATTATTCCTTGTTTGCAGTTAATTTCAGCTTAACTGTTTTGTAATTGTTATGACTTGCACTGTACTGCTGCCACAAAACAACAAATTTTGCGACATACGTTGGTGATAATAAACCTGATTCTGAGAGTCAGGACAATAAATGACCTGATGACTGACCTGACTGCCCGTTGGTTACGAGTAAGGTTTAGGATGACAGGCATTCAATTCCCACTTTGCAGGGAGTTTGTACGTTCTCCCCGTGACCGTGTGGATTTTCTCTGCGTGCTCCTGTGACCTCCCACATTTCGAAGTCCATGGTTTAGCAGGTTAATTAGTGATATGGGTGAAGTTGGGCAGTGCAGGCTCGTTGGGACAGTAAGGCCTGTATGATTTTTCCTACAGTGGGCGAGTCTACGACCAGAGGGCACTGCTTCAGAATACACAGATGTCCCTTTAGAACAGAGATGAGGAGGAATTTATTTTGCCAGAGGGTGGTGAATCTGTGGAATTCATAGCCACAGACTGCTGTGGAGGCCAAGTCATTGAAGATATTTAAAGTGGATGTTGCTAGGTTCTTCATTACTAAGGGTATCAAAGGTCACGGGGAAAACGTAGGAGAATGGGGCTGACAGCAATAATAAATCAGCCATGACAGAATGGTGGAGTAAGCTTAATGGGCCCAATAGCCAAATTCTGCTCCTATGTCTTACAGTTCAAGGTCTTATAAATAAAAATCACAAGAAACAGGAGAATGAGTAGGTTAACCAGCACCTCTAAACTGTTCATTATTTAGTCAGGTCATCCAATATTGACCTCAGTGCCACTCCCCCACTAACACCATTCCCCTTGACTCCTTTGCATTTCAAATTCCTGTCAGTTTCCACCTGGAATATATTCAATGGTGTCACCTCCAGAGCCTTTTCTGTCTTAGACAATTCCAAAGATCCACGATCCCCTAAGGAAAGAAATCATTCCTCATTTCCAAGTTTAATGGACACCGCCTTACTCTGAAATGTACATCCTAGTTCCAAATACGCTATGGGAAACATCCTCTCAGTATCCACCTTGTCAAATCCCTTGAAATCTAGTGATCTCAAGAGTTCAAAGTAAATTTATTATCGATGTCTATATATGTCACCATATAAGACTCATTTTCTTGTGGGCATGCAAAGTTCAAATTTATTATCAAAGGACATCCTGTATATGTCCCGTTATACAACCCTGAAATTCGTTTTCTTGCGGGCATTCACAGTAAGTACAAAGAAACATAATAGAATCAATGGAAGAATGCACGTAGCAAGACGGACAAACAGCCAATGTGTAAAAGTCAACAATCTGTGCAAATACAAAAAACAAAATCAAAATTATAATAATAAATAAATATTGAGAGCAGGAGATAAAGAATCCTCGAAAGTGAGTCCATAGGTCATAGGAACAGTTCAGTGTTGGGCTGAGTGAAGTTGAGTAAAGTTATCCCCTCTGCTTCACAGTAGATACAAAGAAATAAAATAAATTTAATGAAAAACTACAAAGACTGACAACTAATATGCACAAAAGACAAACTCTGCCAATACAGAATAAATAGTAAAAAAATACGAAGAACATGAGTTGTAGGGTCCTTGAAAATGGGTCCATACAGTAAATTGTGGAATCAGTTTGGTGTTGAGGTGTGTGAAGTGATCCACGCTGGTTCAGGAGCCTGAAGGTTGAAGCGTAATAACTGTTCCTGAACCTGGTGGTGTGGGACCTGAGGCTCCTGTGCTTTGCTCCTGATGACAGCAGCAAGAAGAAACAATGTCCTGGATAGTGGGTGTCCTTGATTAGGGATGCTGCCTTCTTATGGCACCGCTTCTTGCTGATGTGCTCAACGGTGGGAAGGGCTTTTCCTGTGATGGACTGGGCTGTATTCTAAGTTTTCCTGTTCGTTGCACCAGGCCATGATGTAACCCGACAGCACTCTACTGCATAGTGTAACTTATGTTTAAGAATTGTACACAGTACCCCAGGTGTGGTCTCATACCACGCCACATGCCGTAAATGCCAACACGTTTCCCTATTGCCCCAGTTCCACACATGATGCATGCAATGTCCTGTTCATGCAGTTCCCTACATACAAGGTCGGAGGAGGAGGATGAAGTATGATCAAAACCCAACAGCTCACACTTCCAGCATAGCGTTAAACACAGTATAAAGTGGTGCTGCGCCATTGCTGCTGTAACAAAAGCAGTTTAGTGGGTCTGGTACCAAACTGCAGTTGCTGAACAGACTGAACCATGGATTTTCAGCCAATGTGGCCCTGTAAAGGGCAATGGAACAATGGAGTCCTGATGGAGAGTCTGGGCCTGGAACGTCAACTGTTTATTCATCTCTGTAGATGCTGCCTGACCATTTTCTGTGTCTTACTCTCGATTTCCAGCATGTGCAGAATCTCTTGTATGATTTAATTAAAAATCAAATTTATTGATGTTGAGGTGAAAGTACTCAATTCCTTTGGCAAAAATGTATGATTTGCTTTATATTTACACAGAGAGGTGAGATCAGGTATAACACCCCATCCAGCATCCACTCTGTACTGCTGGAGGAGGTAGTGCTGTAGGTTCTCAATTTTCTCGTGATGTAAAAGCTGGCCATTCGGTCCATTTAGTCTGTGATGTTTCACCTCATCTTTGGAATGTGTGAAAAAAAACAGAACTCAAGGAGAAATCCACACAGTCGCAGAGAAAGCGTGTAAACTCTACACGGACAGCCCCAGAAGTCAGGGCTGAACCTGGGTTATTGGAGCCCTACTGTGTGGCTTTACCACCCAAAGTGAGCATCTACCTGCGGAAACTATTGAAGCAGGAAGGATTCTTCCCTTTTAGAAGAATGGTGGTGGATCTCATTGAAGCCTATCGAATATTGAAAGGCCTAGGTAGAGGGGATGTGGAGAGGTTGTGTGTGTGTGTGTGTGCGCGCGCGCACACGCACGCGCATGCTTATTTGTTATAGTGGAGGGCGTCTCGGATCAGAGGACACAGCTTCAGAATAGAAGGACGTCCCTTTAGAACAGAGACGAAAAGGAATTTCTTTAGCCAGAGGGTGGTGAAACTTTAGAATTCATTGCCACTGATGGTTGTGGAGGCCTAATCTTTGACTATATTTAAAGCAGAGACGAGAAGGAATTTCTTTAGCCAGAGGGTGGTGAAACTTTAGAATTCATTGCCACTGATGGTTGTGGAGGCCTAATCTTTGACTATATTTAAAGCAGAGGTTGTTAAGTTCTTGATTAGTAAAGCTGTTAAAGGTTATGAGGAGAAGGCAGGAGAATGGGAATGAGAGGACTCAATGGGCCGAATGGCGTAATTTCTGCTCCTGTGTCTTCTGGTCTGATGGATTTCAGGTAATTGAGCTGATTGTCATCTGACACTGGAACTCAAATGCTAATGGAGCAGGAAGGGAAAGAGGGACAACACACAACCCCTGTGTTGTGGCCATTTGGGCAACAGAAATTCATTTTTACACAAATTACTAATTATTACAAAAAAGTTTAAGGTACAGAATAAAATTTGCTTTCAAGGTACATGTCTGGGAAGTAAAATAAATAAATAAGCATAATTATTTATCTCAGCTTGTGTTTCTTGACATACGTGTCATTGATGCAGCTTCTCATTATGAAAGCTCACGATACACACCGTTTTCTGTGCACCAATAATGCAAGGGTCTCCTGTATTTATAGTGCATAGAAATTACAACATGGAAATAATCCACTTAGCTGAGCCGGTCAGTGTTTTAACAAGACTCTCTGCTCCAGCCTTAGGCAAAAAATCATTTTATCTGTTAGTTTTATTTTTAGCTTTGTTGTACATGATTCATGTTCGTACATAGAGTGCATTTGGACTTGTAAGGAGGACAATGGTTCGTGTGAGGATTATTTGTACGAAGCCCTTTACTTAAGGTACCAGATCAATAACTTTTAACAATCCAGCCTATCATGTCAGAGTTCATTAGCCTGTAGATTTTGTGCATTTTGCAATCTGGGACAAATTGTGATTGGCCAATTCGGTAGATGCTGTGGTGGTTATAATGTTTGAACTACATGTGCTATGTATGACATCTGCATGCTTTCTTAAAACAAATTGTACCCCTGCCTAAAGAATGGCATGAACCTTCCAAATGAATAACCACAGTATGGGTTGTAACTGCTGTATATCACCACATAACTATGACAAATTTTAAGATTCCGGAGCAAGGTAGGAAGTCCAGAACTTGTGCTTCTGTTTTCAGAACAACTGTGCTTCACGGTGGGATTCCTCCTCAGCTATGCCCCTATAGTCATCAGTAAAATTCCAGGCTCTTCCTCATTTTGACCATGGTGATTGGACTCTCGGGAAGACAATAAGGGCTTCTCATTTTTGGGCAGCAGATACGCTCCCATTCTTCAATCACTGGACAATATCCCTGTTAATAACTGGTTGGAATAGCTTATGATCTGCTAAATATCCTTCAAAATAATAAATAATTATATAATACACAAAGGATATGACTGTACAATGGCGGAATCCATAATTACAAATCTAGAATGGATGTTATGTTGATCATATTATTCAGAAGTGTGTAAATAAGCCCTTATTAAGCCCACTGTAAACAACATGCCGGAAATACTCAGCAGTTAAGCCGGCAGAATACAGAAACAGACTGAATGTTTCAGGTTGAAGATCCCTTGTCGGAACTTAATTGTTCTGACATGTAGTCCTCCACCTAAAACATTCACTCAGTTCCTCTTTCCACAGCTACTGCCTGGCTAGCTGTTATTTCAAGCTCTCTTTTTAGCTTTCCCTATTAAACCCAGTTCTCATGGCTTGAGCCTTCTAAAGCCGTGCATTCATAACTTAACCTTTCTGTTGCCAAGATTGTCGATGGAATAGAATGCACATTAAAATCACCTTAGCCACCGAAATCAAAGTTCGATATTCCGAATCTGGACATTTGTTCTAGGTTGTGAGAATTTAAAAGTTTTGTCAAGCTTATGTTTACATTTCATTCTGGTTACATATCATTAGAATAATTGAGTATTCTTTCATGGAATCTGATCAGATGACTTATTCCTGAAACAATGATCCTTTTAAGCAGCAGTGGTGTGTTAAATGGGCAGAAACGCTGTGAAAGGAGTGATATCAGAGCATTGAAGGGGCTGTGATACAGCATCAAGGATTCAACAAAGCATCATTTGGTATGTTTGAGCACCACTTGGTCTGTGTTCAAGTAGCCTTTTATTTGTATCTTGAAAGGAATATCAAGCACGTGGTTTGGCTGGGTGTCCAGTTGGAATCGTCTCACGCTTTAAGTTGCTGCCTCCAACTGGCATCCCTTCCAATAATGAAAAGACCCAAATTCCTTCTGAGTTTAAACCAGGCAGGTCACATTTTGAACCACAGAATCGCACTTCCTATCCAAGCAGCCAATTGGCAGCTGCTCAAAAGCTTGCTGTAATGATGCAGCCCTGTTAGATGGGGAAGATCAGCCTGTCAATGGGAGATCCTACTTATTAGCCCACTAGAGACACATGACTGAGATTAGCAAGATGACTATCAAGGGTTTCTTTCAGAGGGGGTAAAGGAGATTTACCAGGATGTTTGGAGCAAAGGAGGATGAGAGGTGAATTGATAGCGCTGTACGAGATGATAAGAGGCATAGATTGAGTGGATCACCAGAGACTACTTCTCAGGCTGGCAATGGCTAATACAAAGGTGTATAATTTTAAGGTGTTTGGAGGAAAGTATATTGGGGGTGGGGATGTCAGAGGTAAGTACTTTACAAAGAGTGATAGGTGCATGGAACACCCTGCCAGAATGGTGGTAGAGACAGATACTTTAGGGCCATTTAAAACATTCTTAGATAGGCACATGAATGATAGAAAAGTGGAGGGCTTTGTAGGAGGGAAGGTAATGATCTTAGAGTAGGTTATAGGTTGGCACTACATCTTGGGCCAAACGGCCTGTAGTGTGCTGTAAAGCATGCAGTGCATGAAGGACTGAACAGTGAAATAAAGCAAGATGTACAGTTCAATTGATTGAAAGCTTGGAATTTTAAAATCTGGTTAGGAAGAAGAAAAAGATGGGATGAAAAATTCTATAATTTTCATGTCAGAGGATTGGATGAGTTGAAGTGCAGAGGGAATGAATGAAATGGAAACCTGTTGGTGGGAACCGGACTTCTATATTGGAGTCGCAAACAACAGGAATTCTGCAGATGCTGGAAATTCAAGCAACACACATAAAAGTTGCTGGTGAACACAGCAGGCCAGGCAGCATCTCTAGGAGGAGGTACAGTCGACGGTTCAGGCCGAGACCCTTCGTCAGGACCTTCTCGGCCTGAAACATCGACTGTACCTCCTCCTAGAGATGCTGCCTGGCCTGCTGCGTTCACCAGCAACTTTGATGTGTGTTGCTTCTATATGGGAGTGATGTTTTTCATTGTCGGAGCTTTTGCTGGGGCCATATAGAAATTATTCTACCTGAACCATCCACACCTTTAGAGAGAAATTGTTTAAATGGCGCATAAGATGGTCAGGCTGTGTTCTGGGATCATTGGTGGGTGTGGTGCAGGCACTGGGGAGATTGCATGGACTCGCAAGTCTTGAAGTGATGTAGGACTGTTGTCTGCTCTGCTCTAGCTGAGAGAGGGGATGGGAAAGTTCTGTTTGAACAGTTGAGGTAGTTAGTGGGATGAGAGTGTTCTCATCTGAAGCATCTTATGGGATTAAAAATATCAAATTGAGGCAGAAATTGTAGCAGGGAAATAAGGATTTCCAAGAATAGAGGTTAATATATGATAGTTAATTAGTTGTGATTAACATTATCTAATTAGAGAGGTATATAGCAGAGCATGAGGTAAAAGGCATCACCTTGTCTATACTGACATTGCAGAGATGAGTAATTTGCAGATAAATTGTGTTGAAGGGAAATTAAAAGAATCTAAAGGAAGATATTAGCCTAAATTATAATCAAGCTTAAATATTTTCCTGAACAAAAGAATAAATCCAAATGTGAGAGTGGATAGACCTCTTCCTGTGGGGTAATTACTTTTGACTTCTGATTATTAAGACTAAATGAGTCCAAACTGGAATGCACATTGAAGTCATAAACTGATAGCAATGCCTTTACAGAGAGATGGCCTGTGAATTGGGTTGAATATGGAAAAGCATAATCTGAGGAGGCATATTTAATAAGACAAGAATGCATGTGCATCATTCCCATATTCAGAAGCATCTCACAGTGCTACTGAATTGTTCCGTAGTTATGCAGGGATCACAGTGAGCATGTCGCGTAGATGGTTTAATTTATTTTGATGTGATCTCTTCGGAAAGAACTCGGTATAGATATCAGGCAGAAATCCTGCAACCATGAAATCCTTTAACATCCATTCCAGCTCCATAACAAGCAGATTAGAATATGGTATGTATCCCATTTAAAGAGGGGCCCTCAAAACAGTGCAGCGCCACCTCCGTACTGCAGCAAGAGACAGGCCAGTTCATATGTTAGGTCCCTGAAGTGGGATTTGAACTTTCAGCATTCTGACATAGAGGTGAGAGCGCTACCAACTGAACTTGTTTCTAGATTTAAAATCAGGGTAATATAAATGATAGAGTTGAGATATTAAGAAAAAAGCAGGAGAAAATCAATGAATGAGTAACTGATTGCAGTGATCATTGTAATATTGACAGGCTAAAGTGTTCTTAGATCAATATAAAGAGCAATAGAGCTTCAAGGTTATTGGTAGAGTGGGTAAGTGAATATTCGTTAGTTCATAGGGACCAGGTTAGGATCTAACAGTTTCATTATATTAATATACTCCCAAGTGAATTGTGCAGAAACATAATGTGGAAAAAAATCCACCAATCTGTAGAATGGGAAAGAAACTTTTGTTTCCTAATTCTGAACAGATAAATATGTAACATTGCTGAAATGGAAGAATTTGCTGTTTACTTGTAGGAAAGGTCTATCCTGAATGAGTTTTGAATCACTTTGTGGAGAGTTTTATGTTGTTGAGAATAATATTGACAATTGGCATTTTATACCAGAAGACCAGGAATGATGATGAGAAGATGAGATGGGCGAATAAGTCATCAGATAGGATTTTAGTGTCACTGGAGCTGGGTGAAATAATGGCAGGACTGGAAGATTGACTGCCACCCAACTGCATCTGGATTTAGCTGCTTTGAAATGCTGTTTTTTTTTCAGCACAGCGTGATTAAATAGGAGTGAAATGGGATAACAATCATTTCCAGTTTGTTTCATTCCGCTCTGGAAACTTTACCAGATACTTCCTGTTCTCATCACCTTTTGCACCTGCCACCATCTCCATGTCAGTCATACAAGTCATGCACCACTTCCTTTGGAGAGTTGTGGGTACTTGGACTGCTAGAGCACTCACCAAAGCTAGCTTTCAGCCCCAGCAAGGTCATGCCTTTTATATTTCATCCTTCTGACTACCCTACCTTTGCAACCCTTCAAGGTGTCACTAATTCTCTAGGGTAGCTGACATGTCCCCAATTATTGGAACCAATCCCTCAGCTCCCATCCTTTATGAAAGTTCCCTGCTGGCCACTAAAACTTCCTCGGTGGCAACTTCTCTTCCCCACCTCCGTCCTGGTGTTGATCCTTCCCTGTAAATACAAGAAGTACCACACCCTCCTGTAGCACCCAATAAGCTGGACCCCAGGCACTACAAAGTTGCCATGATGACCAGTTTTTAGCACTCCACTATAAAGAAGGGTCTTGCCCAAATCATCAACTGTTCATTCCTCTCCATAGCCGCTGCTTGACTTGTTGAGTTCCTCTAGCACTTTTGTGTGTGTTGCTCAAGATTTCTGGTATCTTGACTATACCTAAATTCTGAACTGATTCCACAACCTGCAGACTCACTTTCAAGCACTCTGCAACCCATGTTCTCACATGGTGTTTCTAGGTCTTCGATTTTTGTAGTTTTTCATAGATTTTAATGCATTTCTTTGTCTTACGGTGAATTTCTGCAAGCAAATGAATCTCAAGGTAGTATATGGTGACAAATACGTACATTGATAATAAATTTGTTTCAAACTTTGAATGTCTAGAAAAGAGTCCAGAAAAATAAATCTAGAGCTAATATCTGGCTGTGTGTATGAGATGATGGAAGTTGTTGCGATGAGTTAGGATTCATGGATAGGTTCAGAAGCAGGAGTTTTCAATATTAACAAGGGCTGCTTGGCTGGAATTGGTGACTACACTGCAGAAGTGGTCACAGAGCAACTGCATTAGAAGTGCGCTAATTTTAGTAGAAAGCCTTTTTGTAAACACATGGTTCAGGTCAATATACTCCACAATTGTATATTTGCTTAATGAATATCTGCCACCAGTCCGTAACCAGGGAAGTAAAGCACTCACTGATGAACACACTTAGGCGCTTTGCTTTTTGTCTTGCCAACATATCACACAAAGGTTAAAGTCTGAATGGGTACTGAGGTCACATGCCTAAATGTGGGAATGACTGCATATTTTTAAATTTATTAATTGGAAATGTAGATAGCAAATCTGAGTTCCTGATTCACAGCCCGTGTACAGTAAATGAGTTCATGTTGGAAACAGAAGAGAAACTGCAGGTGCTGAAATCTAGAACAAAACACAAATAACTGGAGAAACTCAGTGGATCGAGCAGCATCTGTGGAAGCAAAGGGATGGATGATGTTCCGGGTTGAGTCCCTGCATTAACACTGAGTTCCTCCAGCAGTTTGCTTTTTGGGTTCTAGTTAGTATTGGAATCCTAGAAACAGGGAGGAACATGAGATTGAAAAACAACTTGGAATGAATCTTAGGGTCGTACACCATAGAAACAGGCCCTCTGACCGAACAAGTCCTACCCGTACCAATCCAAATTATCGGCAGTTTGTCTGCTCATATTATGCCTTCGCGATTTATGTGCTCGTCCAGAGGCTTCTTAAGTGTTATGAGTGTGTCTGCCTCCACTCCCTTTTCAGGCAGTGTATTACAAATGGCAAGTACCCTCTGGGTGGGAAAAAATCCCTTCCTGACACCCATTCCAAACCTCTTACTCGTCACCTTAAACCTTTGCCTTCTGGTCTTAGACTCCTTTGCCATAGGCAAAGGACTTTTCTTTCTACCTTATCTATTCCTCTCATAATTTAGTATTGCTCCATCAGGTACCCCCCTCAGCCCATTCCACGCCAAGGAGAACAAACACAGTCTATCCAATCTCTCCTAATAAATGAAATGTTCCATTCTAGGCCACATCCTAGTGAATCCCTTCTGCATCCTCTCCATATAATAAAATCCTTCCTGTACGATAGTGACCAGAATTTCACACGATATTCCAGCTGTAACCTAACCAACATTTTGTAAATTTATAGCAAGACCTCCATGCTGTTGTACAGTCCATGTGCCTTCTTCACCACCTTATCTACCTTTTATGCCACCTTCAGGGACCTTTGCAAAGGTTTATAAGATAGAGGAACATTAAGTCGAAGCAGCTAAGAAGAGTATACACAAAGGAAAATTGGAAACTTGCACAGGTTATTCACTGTTTGAAAAGTTTCATGACAAGAATATGGGAATTGCCTTGAAAGGACTTGGTAGAACTGGTGGTAGATTAGGTTTTGTTTTATCCTTAACGCTGTCATTTGTGTTTCTGCAGGATTATCCATGAGGATGGATTCTCTGGTGACGATGTGAAGCAGTACAAACCTGTGGTATACAGCAACACCATTCAGTCACTGGCAGCCATTGTCCGTGCCATGGATACTCTAGGCATTGAGTATGGCGACAAGGACAGAAAGGTACACTGGTAAAAACATTATAACTCTGCGGCACTAAAACCAAAGCACAGCAGTATAAAATGATTCACATTGGACCCGGGAAACATGAGCTTCATCCAGTAAACGTGGGATGTACATGACAGGCATTGGAATACATATTATCTTTGTTTAATTAAAATGTCAACGCTTGAAATCGTGGTAGAATAAGGAAGTGAGTATGGAATATACTGGCCAGATAAGTTATCCGCATCACACGACTTATCATTGGGATCTCAATTATAGAAAAATATGAATGAATCTTGTACCTTGCAGTTATAGAGTTTATAATAATGTCCTTCATGTTTTACATCTGAGCAAATATATGTTTTGCTTCCTGAGTGACAGAGGCATTGATAATTTGTTCACATTAAATTTGACGGTTTGGTTCTGTATGCTGTGACACCCTTGTGCTCTGCTGCTTGGTCCCAGGGCAAGAGTCTCTCTTCCTCTCTGCTGAACTAAAACTTTGTCCAGTTTCCATTCACAAGCATCCTGTGAATTGGCTCACACCACTGGCCAACTCAGGGCAAAATGGGCAACATGCTTCCATTGAGCTTGGAAAGAGGTGCCCGTGCAGAATTTTAAGCAGATCATTAGCTCCTTTGCTGCAGTATTTCAAACACAGCTTAATGCACGGTGGAGCTTGATCATGCAGATTTGGTGACATTGGTGTAGAGAGCAAATGGACTCCCTCCTGTGGTCTGGAGATTTGAAGGTTTGCACTATTTTCTCAGCCAAGTTTATGAAAATGCAATCTTAGAATCAATTCTGAGTTTATTTTGTTATTAGATTACAACCAATGAGTCATTATTGAGGGGTTTAGGCACATTAAATAGTAGGCTCAATCAATTCTCCCCACTCAACTCAAATATACTCAGATCTAAGCATAACACTGTGGCCAGGACTGGACCTTGATCCTGATGGTGGAATATGTGAAAGTTCTGAAAGTGTAAAACTCATTTGATTTGCACTGGTTTAATGCACAATTCAGGAGGATCTTCACTTCCATTCTGTAGACAAATAAGCTCATGAAATTGCCATGGCAACCGTGCTGAAATGTTAATAAAATGCTGACCAAAAAGGAATCTTCTGTGCTAATGCACGTACAATATATAACTGAAAGAGAAAACAGAGATGTGTAATGGTGGAGCCAAAAACATAAGAAATTCAAAAACAGCTCCATGTTATTGGAAGGTAGATAGTGTTGCATTTAATGCAGCCATCTGATCAACATGATTAGTTATTTCAGAAACAGGCTTATTATCACTGACATATGTCATGAAACTTGTTGTTTTGTGGCAGCACTCCAGTGCAAAACATTGGAAAACTATAAATTACTATAAAAAAATGTATAAAAATTAAATCGAGTAGGTAGTGCAAAAAGAGAGCAAAAAGCTCTTCCTAAAACATTGTGTGTGTCTGTGTGTGTGTCTGTCTGTCTGTGTGTGTGTGTGTGTGTGTGTGTGTGTGTGTATGTGTGTGTGTGTGTCTATGTCTGTGTGTGTGTGTGTGTGTGTGTGTGTGTGTGTGTGTGTGTCTGTATGTGTGTGTGTGTGTGTGTGTGTGTGTCTGTGTCTGTGTGTCTGTATGTGTGTGTGTGTGTGTGTGTGTGTGGTTGTGTGTGTGTGTGTCTGTGTGTGTGTGAGTGTGTGTGTGTGTCTGTGTGTGTGTGTGTGTGTCTGTTTGTGTGTGTGTGTGTGTGTGTGTGTGTGGTTGTGTGTGTGTGTCTGTATGTGTGTGTGTGTGTGTGTGTGTGTGTGTGGTTTTGTGTGTGTGTGTGTCTGTGTGTGTGTGTCTGTCTGTATGTATGTGTGTGTGTGTGTGTGTGGTTGTGTGTGTGTGTGTGTCTGTGTGTGTGTGAGTGTGTGTGTGTGTGTCTGTATGTGTGTGTGTCTGTGTGTCTGTATGTGTGTGTGTGTGTGTGTGTCTGTGTGTGTGTGAGTGAGTGTGTGTGTGTGTGTGTGTGTCTGTGTGTGTGTGTCTGTATGTGTGCGTGTGTGTGTGTGTGTGTGTGTGTGGTTGTGTGTGTGTGTGTGTCTGTGTGTGTGTGAGTGTGTGTGTGTGTGTCTGTCTGTCTGTCTGTCTGTCTGTCTTGGGCTCCTGTACCTTCTCCCTAATGGTGGCAATGAGAAGAGGGCATGATATCTCAGAAAAGCTGTAAATGATTGGGAAGCAATATATATTTAAAATAGTGCAAACAGGTCGCATGTGCATGAGTGCAGTATATATTTCAAATCAAGTTTATTGTTAATTTACATGTTTACCGCCAAACGAGACATTTCTCTGGGTCGGGGTGTAAAGCAGAGTAGTATACATAACACACATGTAACACACAATAACTTAGGAAAATTCCAGAATTCTGGAGTTCCCTTCATTAAATTGGAAGCTAAAGTAAGAGGAGTTTGTCCGATCTTGTTGTCAGAATCAGAGTGGGGTGATCTTGTTTTGAATCCTGCTTTTCGCCGAGTTTCACACGTGAGCTGCACCTCAGGGACAATTCAGCTGTTATAGCAAGTGATAAACAACAAATAACAACTCAGTCTCCATTCAATTCTTAGGTAAAAATGGCAACACGATCTGGTTAAGCGGCCATTGTTTATGCCATTATGTGAACCTCTTCTTTAATTAATTATCTAATAAAAACCCTTGTGATTATCATGTTGTTTGCACAAGACTCAGAGTTTAATGCAATGGAATGCCTTCTCGTATTATCTTTTAATTTCCTCTTCAGAGGCTCATTGGGTTATTCGTTTACAAAGATGTATAACTTCAAGCAGTTGTAGGGTATAAAATTTACTCTTGTGAGTTGGTGGAATATTTTTCTCTCTTCCCTCCTGGTCGACCTCGGTCCTGGAAAGTGCAGACTTCACTGGACAATTAGACCATGGACAGGCTTCCTTCCAAATCTTGATCTCAAGATGGGCCTTCATGGTAGGAGTCAGGAGCCACTCCCCTGTGGGTGCAACACAATGGACACAGTGCACCACTACCTGACCGCAGATGGCAGCTTCAACGGGGGTTAATAGTTCGTGATTAGGAGCTGGAAAGCCTGCTGGGCTTTGACTGCCTCATCCAGAAATCCAACTGTAGTCAGCATTAAGGGTTAAATGACTGTTTTGACTCTTTCTTTGGGTTAAAAACACATGTCCTTCATCATCTAGTTTGATTTAACTGACGATATGCACGGTCCTGGAAGAAGAAATTAACTAAAAAGTACTATTTTTGAAAAGTGCTTACCCAGAATTGATAGGAAACAAATAGATGTGTTCCATAGCTGGTAGTTCCCTTGAGACTGGTGTGATTTATTTATTTATTTATATGGCGATGCGGTGTGGAATAGCCCTTCTGGCCTTTTCGAGCCATGCTGCCAGCAGACCACCAATTTAACCCCAGCTTAATCATGGAGCAATTTACAATGAGCAATTCCACCACTAGCCAGTACACCTCTGGAATGTGGGAGGAAACCAGAGCACCGTAAGGAAACCGACACATTCCACAGGAAGGAGGTACAAGCTCCTTACAGAGGACTCTGAACACCAACACCCCGAGCTGTAATAGCATCGTGTTAACATTATGCTGCAGAATGATTATAGTTGTTATGTAGAGGATATTCCCTTAAGACCATATAATGTGATTAAAGCTGTTATGTAGAAGTTATTTCTGCAGGTATAATTAGAAATGTTATACAAAGGATACTCGGTGTCCAAACGATCTCCTGCTCAGGATCACTGACAATACTAACCTCTCTTTTTCACACAAACTACATTTGCTAATCTTCCCCCCACCCCCATCTGCACAGTCCTGATCTCTGACTCCTGAAACTAGGAGCTGGAGCTGGTGGGTGACTCCTTCAGAGTGAGGGCTGCCCACCAGCTGCCTGACCAGCTCTCCTCCGCGCAACGACTATTCAAATCACCACCAACAACATCTTGTTAGATTTGTTTTCTCTGAAAAATGTCAATACTTATAAAAGTGAAATGACTGCATTTGCCTCTGTTTTTCGTAACACATTACTCCACCTCCACTGTTCTCTTCCCCAACTATGCATTGTGTTAGTTCATTTCATCCCCCAGTCCCTTTATCCAGAATCATAGTCATACAAGAGTACAGCACAGAAACAGGCCGTTCAGCCCATCTGCTCTGTGCTGAACCATTTAAACTGCCCAATCCCATCGACCTACACAGACCATAGCCCTACACACCCCTACCATCCATGTACCTATCCAAACTTCTCTTAAAGGTTGAAATCAAGCTTGCATGCACCACTTGTGCTGGCAGTTCATTCCTCACTTTCACAATCCTCTGAGTGAAGAGCTTTCCACCATGTTCCAGAAGCAGAACCGGAATTAGAATCAGGTTTAATATCACCGGCATCTGTCATGACATTTGTTAGCTTAGCAGCAGCAGTACCATGCAATACCTGATAATATAGAAAAAATAAATTAGTAAATCAATTACAGTAGTATATATATGTAGTTAAATTAAAAATAGTGCAATAAACAGAAATGACAAAAATGAGGTAGTGTTCATGGGTTCAATGTCCATTTAGGAATCATATGACAGAGGGGAAGAAGCTGTTCCTGAATCACTGAGTTTGTGCCTTAAGGCTCCTGTACCTCCTTCCTGACGGTAACAATGAATAAAAGGAATGTCCTGGGTGATGGAGGTCCTTGATAATGGATGCCGCCTTTCTAAGACGATGTCTTGGATACAACAGAGGCTAGTACCCAAAGTGGAGCTGATTAATTTTGCAACTTTCTGTAGCTTCTTTCAGTCCTGTACAGTAGATCCCCCCACCCCCATACCAGACAGTGATGCAACCTGTCAGAATGCTCTCCACTGTGCATCTGTCAAAGTTTTTGAGTGTCTTGGGTGACAAACCAAATCCCCTCAAACTCCTAATGAAGTGTAGCCACTGTCTTGCCTTCTTTATAGCTGTATCGATATGTTGGGACCAGGTTAGATCCTCAGATATCTTGACACCCAGGAACGTAAAATTGCTCACTCTCCCCACTTCTGAATGCTGTGTGAGGATTTCTTTGTGCTCCCTTGCCCTACCCTTTCTGAAGTCCACAATCAGTTCTTTGGTCTTACTGACATTGAGTGCAAGGCTGTTACTGCATCATCACTCAACTAGCTGGTATATCTTGCTCCTGTACGCCCTCTCATCTCCATCTGGGATTCTGCCCTTAAACTTCTCACTTTTCACTATTAACCCATGAATTCCTGGTTGTAGTTCCACCCAACCTCAGTGGAAAAACCTTGCTTGCATCTACCCTATCTGTACCCCTCATAATTTTGTATACCTCCTCTCATTCTTCTACATTTCAATGAAGAAAGCCCTAACCTATTCGATCTTTCCTTATAACTCAGGTCCTTCACTCTCGGCAAAATTCTTGAAAATTTTCTCTGTACTCTTTCAACCTTCTTTATATCTCCTCTGTAGGTAGGTGACTAAAACTGCGCACAATATTCCAAATTAGGCCTCACCAACACCTTATACCACTTCAACATAACATTTCACCTCCAGTACTCAATACTTTGATTTATGAAGGCCAATGTGCTAAAAGCTTTCTTTGTGAGCCATCACAACTGTGAATTATGGACCTATATTCCCAGGTGCCTGTATCTACACGCTCCTTCCCTGGTTGGTCCTACTGAAGTGCTGCATTAAATTCTATCTGCCATTTTTCAGCCCATTTCTCCAACTGGTCCAGATCCTGCTGCAAGCTCTGATAGTTTTCCTCACTGTCCACTACACCCCCAATCTTGGTGTCATCTGCAAATTTGCTAATCCAGTTAACTACATTACCATCCAGATCATTGATATTAATGACAATCAGACAATTATTTCTTGGTTTATTTTTAGTGCCTTTCTTAAACAACAGAACAACGTTAGCTATCCTCCAATCCTCTGCTACCTCACTTGCTGCTAAGGATGATTTACTGCTACGGGCTCCTGCAATTTCTGCACTTGTCTCCCACAGAGACTAAGGGAATTCCTTGTCTGGCTCTGGGGTCATAATCACCCTAATTTCCCTCAAGTCAGTAAACATCCCCACCTCTGCAATCTGTATATGGTCCATGACCTTCCTGCTGCTTCTGTAGACTCTGACCTTCATAGTTTACCTTTCTGATCTTCCAGAGGAGCAATTTTGTTCCTTGCAATCATTTCGCTCTGAAGATATCTGTAGAATCTCTTAGGGTTCTGCTTCACCTTGTCTGCTCGGGCAGCCTCATGCTTTCTTTTATCCCTCCTGGTTTCTTCCTTAAAGGTTCTCTTGCATTTCTTATACTCCATAAGAACCTAATTTTTCCTACCCGCCTATACCCGCTATGCATTTCCTTTTTTTCTTAACCAGGGCCTTAATATCTCTTGAAAAACAATGTTCCCTAAACCTGTTATCTTTTCCTTTTATTCTGACAGGCAAATACAAGCTATGTACCCTCAAAATTTCACTTTTGAAGGCTTCCCACTAACCAAGTATATCTTTACTGGTAAGTAACCGGTTCCAATCCAAAGGAACTTGCCAGATCCTTTCTAATGCCATCGAAAAAATCTGATTTTCATTGCACTCATCTCCGAGCAAGATGGTCCCTCTAATCAATGACAGTCTATGGAAGTGACTGAGGCATTCTGCCGCAGTACAACATCCACTCATGGCAAGGGCAGGCCCATTCCTTGCCAGAATGGTGCATTTATCTTGGAGTAATTTCACGGTGAAATTCCTGCCCTCTGTGCCTCCAGGCAAGATGAATCAGCCATATGAATGGGCAGCTCTTGGACCACTGAAAGGAGGTGGTTCCGGAGGACCCTGGTGATGTCTTTCCCTATGGCACATGGAAGGGTAACCTCTCTGTATGTCAGCAGATCTGTTTCTTTTCTTGAAGTTGGTCACAAGCTTAGCATCTCTGTGGCACGTCCTCCTCTCCCCAGACAAAGGGAGTCAGATTGTGAATTTGTAACTGAAGTTTCTCTTTGAGCATTGAACTTCACACGCTGGATGTTAGATTTGTTGACACACTCAATGATTTTGCCTTGTTGAGCACTATCTCCTTTTGAATTACCAGCCCCAAGCATTTTACAACCATCAATATTTCCTCCTTCCCCTCCAAGTAGCATTTAAGCCATGGCAGATGATGATCATCTCCAGTGAGAAAAGATCTAACAATGTATTCTGCGCATTCAACAGCATTGTCAGCTGAGACCACACCATCAATATCTTGGGGGATGGGCATATCACTGACCACTAACTTAACCAGACCAGCAAATGGACAGAAGAGCGGGTATCTATAAGACCATAAGACATGGGAGCTGAATTAGGCCATTTAGCCCATCAAGTCTGCTCTCCCATTTGAGTATGGCTGATTTATCTCTCTCAACTCCATTCTCCTTCTCCTTGTAACCTTTGACACCCTGACTAATCTAGAACCTATCAACCTCCACTTTAAATATGCCCAATGACTCAGCCTCCACAGCCATCTGTGGCAATGAATTCCACAGATTCACCACCCTCTGGCTAAAGAAATTCCTCCTAATCTATATTCTGAAGAGGCATCCCTCTATTCTGAGGATGTGTCCTCTAGTCCTGGACTCTCTCCTTATAGGAAACATCTTCTCCACATTCACTCTATTTAGACCTTTCAATATCCGATAGGTTTCAATGAGATCCTTCCTCATTCTTCTAAGTTCTAGTAAGTACAGGCCCAGAACCATCAAACTGTCCTCATACATTAACCCTTTCATTCCTGGAATCATTCTTGTGAATCACACAATGAATGACTCACCTCCTAAGTCTCCAAACCCTTCCCACCATCAACAAAGCCCAAGTGGGATACAGTACTCCTTCATGGATGAACGCAGTGCCAGCAAGATGAGGGCGAGACTACCCTGACAAGGCCTCCCGAACTTGCCAGCTCTTTCAACTTAAGAATAAGGACTTCTCCTGCTTATGGACATTGCCCCCCCCCCGCCCACCCCCATCCATCTGCAGCTACCCCTCGTATCATCCTAACAGTACCATTCCCTCATTGTTGCTGGTACAAAATCTTGAAACCCAATACAAACAGCTATCCATTTGCTGGTCTGGTTAAGTTACTGGTCAGTGATGTACCCATTCCCCAAGTTGATTGCAGTTACAGATGAAGGGCCACCACCTCAGGAGGAATTAGGGATGAGCCTGCTGTTAAGAGTACTGCATAAAACAAAAGACCCAGGAATAAACTTACTGTATATATTAACATAAAAATTAGGAGCAGGACTTGGCCATAGACACTTAAGCTTGCTCTGTCATGTAACATACACAGTGACCACTCTATTAGGTATACCTTTACACCTGTTCGTTAATGCAAATATCCAATTAGCCGATCGTGTGGCAACAACGCAATACATAAAAGCATGCAGAGATGGTCAAGAGGTTCAATTGCTGTTTAGACGAAATATCAGAATGGGGAAGAAATGTGATCTAAGTGACTTTGACTGTGAAATGATAGTTGGTGCCAGAGGGGGTGCTTTGAATATCTCAAAAACTGGTGATCTCCTGGGATTGTCACACATAACAGTAAGTAGAGCTTACAGAAAATGATATTAAAAACAAAAAAAAAATCCTGTGAGTGGCAGTACTGTGGGCAAAAATGCCTTGTTTATGAGAGCAGTCAGAGGAGAATGGCCAGACTGGTTCAAGCTGACAGGAAGGTGACAGTAACTCAAATAACCACCTGTTACAGCAGTGGTGTGCAGGAGAGCATCTCTGAAAGCACAATACTTTGAACCTTAAAGTGGATGGGCTACTGCAGCAGAAGACCACAAAATACACTCAGTTTATTAGACACAGGAGGTAGCTTGTGAAGTGGCCACTGTGTTAAGTTTATGCCTGAAGTGTGTTGGGTAGTCAGGTCGAAAGGCAACAAACACAAGAGATTCTGCAGATACTGGAAATCCGGAGCAGCACACACAAATTGCTGGAAGGAACTCAGCTGGTCAGGCAGCATCTATAGAGGGAAATAAACAGTCAACATTTTGGCTCAAAACTCTTCAACAGGATTGGAAAAGGGAGAAGAAACCAGAATAAGTAGGTGAGGGGAGGGAAAGAGGTGCAAGCTAAAATGTCGTAGGTGAAGCCAGGTGAGGGGGAAGGTGGGTGGATGGGGGAGGGTGTATGATGTAAGGAAAGTAACCGTAGGTGAGCTAAAGTAGTGCCAGAAAGCATTACAGAGCTGGCAGTAGACTGCACCATTGAAGATATAACATCTAAAGTGGTACCAGAGTTTGGAATCCTTTGAATCCGTCTTAGGCAGTTGTCAAGGAGATAGGCAGAGTGGATGGCTAGAG